>NW_021637492.1:0-367070 GCF_004799145.2 Neltuma alba
TTGAAGTAGATGAGCAAAGAATATATGAGATGAAGACCATGGAGGAAGATGAATCTCTTCAACTCTTTCAAACAAAGCATTCAACAAAGGCCATCGTCCTGATGAGGCTTATTGGAAATTATCTAAATCTGTAGTTGAACATGCAGCTGGTCTTCCTTTGGCACTTGAAGTTTTGGGTTCTTTTCTTCGCGGAAGGAAAAAAAAGAGTGGATAGACACTTTAGATAAATTGAAGAAAAATTATCTTAATAAAGATATTTCTCAAGTGCTTAAAATAAGTTATGATGGATTGGATGAGCAACAACGGGCAATATTTTTAGATATTGCTTGTTTTTTCAAGGGTTACACAGAAACAATTGTGACCCAAATTTTGAAAAGTTGTGGTCTTAACCCAATCATTGGAATAGAAGTCTTGATTGAAAGAGCGTTACTAGTTGAAAAGAATGGTGACATTAGAGATGCATGATTTACTTCAAGAGTTGGGTAGGAATATAGTTCATCAAGAATCTCCCAAGAATTTGGCAAGCGTAGCAGGTTGTGGAAGTTTGAGGAAATTAAGGAAGTATTGGAAAATAACAAGGTGAGAGCCATATTTTCTAAATATCTCATTTTGTTGACATACATTTAATGTTTTAATGTTCTTTATTTTCTTATCATTCTCATGTTATTTTTCTTGCAAATGACATTTTTATTAGGGATCTGAGGCATAGAAGCTATTTTTATGGAACATTATTGGGATCGTAAGAGCTAGATAAATAGAAGTACATCCTGAAGCTTTTCAAAGATGAGTAACCTTAGGCTCTTCTCAAGTAACATGGAATTCATCTTCCCAAGTGAATGGAAGTTTTTGGCTGGTGTATTAAAAGTTGTTGTATGGCATCATATCCTTTGGAAGCTCTTCGACTTGAAACTCAACTGAACGGACTTGTTGAAATGGAATGCGCCACATAGCGAAATAAAACAACTTTGGAACAACAAACAGGTGAGATTGATGCTTCATGCATCATTGTTTATCTTAAAATTATATCTTGTGTCCATGTTTTATTGATATACTGCTTAGTTAGACTGATTCTACCATCTTTTGTTTATTCTAGCCTATGACAAAGTTGAAATCTGTCGTATTGGAAGGGTCTCTCAATTTGACCGAAACTCCAGACTTCTCACGTGCTCCAAATTTAAAACATTTACATCTTGGTGGATGCAAATCTCTTGTCAAGGTTCATGCCTCCCTTGGACAGTTGAGAAAGCTTGTTGAGGTGGACTTGAATAATTGTGCAAGCCTTGAAATCCTACCAAAAAAATGGAAACCAATTCTTTGGTGAAGTTAAGCCTTAGGGGGTGTAAAAAGTTGCAAAGCTCCCAGAGTTTGGGAAAGGTATGGAAAAACTATCATATCTTGATGTGTGTGCTACTTCTATAACTAGACTTCCTGAATCAGTTGGATCCTTGACGGGTCTTGAATATCTAAATTTGAGTGGCTGTAAAATTAAAATCTTGACAAGTCGTTGAAGACTCACGTAAGTCACCAAATTTCCGGCTTGAATGTAATGTCATTAACGGAGTTATACTTAAGCGGGTGTGGCTTAGATGATGGATCGATTCCTGATTTTGACAGTTTATCATCGCTCATTGTATTGGATCTAAGCAGTAATGATTTTGAGAATCTACCCATTGGTTGCTTCTCTGGTCTTTCTCGACTTGTCTTCCTTTCATTGAATTGCTGCGAAAGGCTCAAGTCATTGCCAAGGCTCCCATCACGATTAATTCGATTACATGCCTCCGGTTGTGATTCAATGGAACCATTATCATCAGATGGACAGTTATGGAATTTGGTTGCTTCACTTGACCACGAGGTATGCGTTTCTCTTCCTACACCTCTAATGAGTATTTTTTTCCCCTTAAGCTGCAATTATATAACATGACTAATTTTTTTTCTCAGTGTCGTTGGCGAACTGAATGTGAAGTCGATGATGATTGGGATGAAGATGGGCTGCAAGAAGTTCCTTCTGTGCTATTTCATTATAGTGTCTTATTTTTGTGTTTTTTCTCACATATGCTCCCTTCATGGGTAATTAATGTTAATAACATATTGTTTGATATGTTTGCAGGGAGCTGAACGGCTTCTCCTGCTAAGAGATTTCTGTGCAAGTCTTCCAGGATGCGAAATACCATCATGGTTTCCACATATAGAAGATTGCCATTTGGATGAGTGGGGTAGCAAACATGAGATTAAAGTGGACATGCCTCCATATTTTCGTGACAGTGAATGGTGCGGAATTGTTGTGTGCTTCCGTATGTCAGGTTACAGTGGTGGTTGGAGTGGTAAAGCTGCAGAACGTGATGATGAAGAGTGGGAGTGTGATATTCGTTTCCTCATTTCTGAAAAGCAGTGCATAATAATGGTGTTGGAATTAAATGAGGAAACATGTTGGCGGCACCTAAGAGCTCATCATAGCAATTCCCTTCGCATTCTATTTTCTGCTGACCATTCGGGTCACGATTGGGAAGTAAAGGAATGTGGGTGGAGAGTGATATGTAAAGAAGAGATACAAGATTGGCGCAATCTCAATGGTTTCTTCAACCAAGCCACCCAACCCCAGCTTGCTTCTTCTGATGAGGTCAAGCTTCCGCTGAGAGCACTTGTGGAATTCTTTTTAGGGGAGCGGTGTTTGACTCGCTGATTCAAGAACCAGAGAAAAATGGACGAGAATAGGTAACAATGACTCATTGTCTTCCTACTCCTTCCATTCTAATATAATATTTGTCACTCCAGATATTTGTCTTTGTTTCAAAAATTTTTGCCATTTGATGAAGTTTTCAGAGAGAGAAAGAATTTAATTAATTTCCTTGTTATAAATGAACACTGAGCACTTGTTAACATGAATAAAGGCATTTAATGAAGTGAAATACCATTGCATTTCGGTAAAATTTAAATCTTTTGTTATTTTCTTCAACACAAACCGAAAGTGATAATTCACGAGCGAAGAAAATCATTTTCTCTATAAATTAAAAAAAAACAAGTCAAGTTCCATACACTTTATGCAATGATGTAGCAGTGGATTTCATAAGAACAGTAAAGTGTAAGTGACATGAATCATTCCTCTCATATACCTGCGGGGATGCAAACACAGCTGTCAATAACATAATCATATTATTTACCATAACAAACTAGAAAAAAAAAGGACAATAAAAAGAACCAGTAAATAAAAAGAACCAGAGTTATGAAACAGAGTGAATCTTGGAAGCCGTCAATTTGGTTGAAAGCACCCTCCCCTGTTTCCAATTTTGAAAGAGATCCAAGTTCCATGCATAATTACAAGTTTGAGTTAGTACGTAAAACTATACAACTTGGCTACACAAATTAGATAAATTGTTTTAATATTGATGATATCATATGGTAATAGAATATTTTGATATATAACGTGTTGATGTATCACCTGTAAAGAAACAGAGCATTTAAAAATAAAGTGAAATAAAAAGACATGTCTCAATGTGCGTGAGCAATTTTGTTCGCAAAATTAGTTATGTGTTGATAATAAAACCTCAAAAAAAAAAACTATCATATGGATATGTTTATTTCAGGAAGAAGAAGAGAACAAATAAATGATAAACAGTTCAAGAAGAAGAGATAAGTAGAAGTAGTTCATAGTTAGACAAACATAAACATATGTTTGGCACGAATTATATTTTTATGATGAAATTAAATTGTAATAAGAATATATAAATATATTTAGGTACGTATGCATGCATGCACATAAAATTGGTGGAAGCCATTTAGTTTATGATGATTAATTAAGTGGCTCAAATATTGATTACTTATTGTATTTGTTTATTGTGTATATAACATAATAGGAAATGTATTGTATAAATAAAATTCTATTCTTGTTCATACTGAAATAAAGGGATGTGGGTGGAGAGTGATATGTAAAGAAGACATACAAGAGTGGCGCCATCTAAATCATTTCAGTTTCAGCCAAGCTTCCCCGAAGAGTGCTTCGCAAAAGCCATTCATTTGTTTGACCAAGATGAGGACTTTTGACCTCAAAATCATTTATAAATTAATCGTTGAAAAGATGATTTTCAATTTCACATTCTAAAATATTTATGCAATTCGATATATTGCCTAAATTTCTTGCAAACGACCAAAAGAATAAACAACTGGCAGGGACAGTAATTAATCAAGAGAATTCTAGACATACTTAATTGGCAGAGGAATTTTTTCAAAATAATTAAGGGTTAAAACGTATCTAACAAATTTTTTTTTAATAACATTCAAAATATTTTAAGATGTTGAATACACTAAATATTACTAAAAGATGAAGATTCTCAGTGATACTGAAAAAATAATTTATGTTGTTGAATAAAAATTTTATGATGCTGAATGTATCTTAATCCAACAGTTAATTTCAATTTTCATTGAAGGGATTTCAACACTTTTGCAGATACATACGTTTACTTGGACAACTATTTTAATATATATATATGTGTGTGTGTAGGGAAAACAAAAAATAATAATAAATGAATAAAACAGAAGCACTGGTTAATTAAGACCTTGTTTGACTTTTATTTTAGTCTTAAATATAAAACCCCAATCTACTTTATCTCTCATATTTATGCATTTTTTTCAAAGTAGTCCTTCTGATAATAGTAGTTCTAGCTAATACATTTGATTAGCAAGGATATTTTAGGAAAGACAATACTTATTTATTAGAAATAACTAACTTAACTTATTTCCTTAATCTCCTCAAATTAGTCAACTAACTTGTATATTTAGAATTGGAGGTAATACTTTGTTTAGAAAAGTTAACAAAGAACTTACCATATCTAAATAGAGAAAAAATCTAAAAAAAAATGTTAGATTAATTTATCTAAAAGTAAATTCCTTAACCAATTCAAATAAGAGATTGAACTGTTGTTAGTAGATTGCTTAAATTTCATCTGAACCACCAAAATAACCAATAAATGAAGGATTAATTGGTTAAGGAAGATTTGTAAGAAAAGTGAAAGGAATTTAAAATTATCTCTGCTGTTAAAAAAAAAAAATTTGGCTAGCTCAATCATAATTATCTCCAACAAAAATATAGATTTCATTTGCAAATGTCCACTAGCTAGTTCTGTGAAGCTAATTCATAATGACAAGGACTAAAAAGACCGCTAATCATCATCATAATGAAGGGAATAATAATAATAAACTCAAGTTCTCCTCATCAAATTTATATCAACTACGACAATCCAATGAGTATAGTATCTAATTCGTTTGACTCAGCTTTGACGTATATATTGTAATTACTTTCATATATATAAATATATATTTTAATTACACAAGTGTTTCCACTCATTTTTCATATCAATCATCAATAACGTTATTAGATAGGCAGACGATACTTATCCTAAAGCGTCGGTGATCAAATGACAATCCTCTATAATCCCTACTACTATTCTACTCATAATGTTTCAACTGGAAGATTAGATTGGCCACCAAGCTAACAATAATAGATCTCTCCTTCCTTGGTTCTGTCTCCTTAAGCTATCACGCTTACTGCTGCTACTGACATTCCTTCTTCCGTGGGTTCTACTATGGAAATCACCCTGTCTTAGAGGTGGCAGCTCAGGATAAGAGTTATGCTGAACCAACTAATTAAATGAACAACACAGTCAGAGCGATAAATATGGTTATCACAACAAGATACCTTCACAAATTATAGAGTATGAAATTACAATTAAAAAACAACAGGTTTATCGCAATGACAGAAGTAAAGAAAATGAAATAAATATGAGAAAGATATCTCATACTATTACGTGCATCAAATTAATACTCATCACAAGCTAAGAACTCAGTTATCAAATGCTTGAGAAAGATTAATTAAAATTAATATCAGAAGCACCAACCTCTGCTTGTGTTAACTTGTTGAAATCAATGGTGGGATTGCCCCAATCTTGCATCTCTTCTTTAGATAGCACCTGCCACCCACATTTCAATTGTGGGCTCTTAGAATATTGACAGGTGACACTAAGTTTGATGTGAAGACAGTTACTATTTCCTCTTAATTTGCTCATTGAAATCTAAAAGCATTAGGCAGAGGCAAGGCTGCCAGGCGTACACAATTGAAATTTCATCTTCACGAGCTTTACAACTCCATGAAATGGTAAGTTTATCACATGTTGACCTGTCTTTTATTTCTAGGCACACAGCAAGTCCAGACCATTTACTTGCACGAAAATATGGAGGGACGTCCACCACTAATTCATATTTTGAAGTACCACTTTCATTTGAAGGAATAGAGCCTCTGTTTGGAAACCATGAAGGTATCTCAGATTTTGGCATTATTGCAAGAAAATCTGCCTCGGGTACATATCTCGACTGTAACAAAATTAATATAACTTTCATTTCCAATAATTACTTCAAAAATGAGAATGAAGAATACAGAGGAAGACATCACAAAAATTTATACCTGAATGGACATATTTAAAACAAGGAATAAAAAATCATGTTATATCTATATAGTTAAAAGAAAAGGATAAAGAAATCGACATATTTGTAAGTTATAGTTAAACATACCTCATGGTCAAGTGATGAAACTAGATTCCCAATTCCATCTGATGATAAAGGCTCCATCGAGTCTCAACCAGTTGCATATAAATGGATTAACCTTGGTGGGAGTTTTGGCAGCGACTTAAGCCTCTCACAGTTATTCAAATAAAGATGAAGTAGTTGAAAAAGATTTGAGAAGCAACCAAAGGGTAAATTAGCAAAATCATTTCCTTCCAGGCTTTAAGTAATTAATGATGACAAACTACCTAAATCATCAGGAATTGAACCATCACTAATGCCACAGTAGCTCAAGCCTAATATGGTTAATGATGTTGGATTAAACCAGACATTTGAAGAACAAGTCTTCGGGGCCCCCTTAGATTCAAACCTCCAAACCAGAAAAGAATCCAAGCTATTCTGGAAGTTTGGTTATAGCAGTTTTCCTTGCATCAAGCACTGTTAATTTTTTCATACATTCCCCAAGTTCTGGAAGAGTTGAATGTTTATCACACCAAATAATATCTAACTTTATCAAAGAGCTCATTTCCAATGTTTTCGGAAGGATTTCAAGACTGGTACAACACGACAAGGTCACTTCAACAAGCTTTTTCAACTCTCCAAGTGAATGATGAACCGTAATGAGAGATGAGCACCCTCCAAGGTTCAATTTTTCCAGGTTTGGAATTTATTCCAGGGCGCAAAATGCCATCATGGTTTCCAAATAAAGAAGATTATGGTGGTTTGGGTGGGAATAGATCGAAATGTGAGATGAAAGTGAACATACCTCCATCTTGTCATGATAGTGAATGGTCCGGAATTGTTGTATGCTTCCTTATCTTAGATTATGGTGGTTTAACGATTGATTGAAGTAGTAAAGCTGCAGAAGATGACGATTATGATACAAGCAATGAGTGGGGGCATAGCATTTCAGTCAGGCATGATGACCAGATTCCTCATCAGTGCATAATGATGTTAGAATTAAATGAGAAAACATGTTGGCAGCACCTAAAGGTCATAACAATTCCCTTCACATCCAACTTTACACTCGCTCATCTCGCGGTGAGATGGAAATAATGGGATGTGGGTGAAGAGTGATACGTAAAGAAGAGGTACAAGGGCAGCGTAATCGTGTTCGTTTCGACCAACTTGCTCCTCCTCATGATGAACTCAAGCTCCCCTTGAGAGTACTCGACAAATTCATTAAGAATGTGTAGTAGAGCGGAGCCATACAAAAATTGAAGCTATTTATTAGGTTTGTTATTCTGTATTGGATCACAGGACCGAACGACTTTGCAGTCTTTTCTCGCTGGAGACTCGTGAATTTGCTTTGCAGTAGCATATATTGTTGCGTGTTGGGGGCTCTGTTTGTAGATTTTAGAGTTGAGTTTGATGTATTTCGTTGGCTAGCCGCTTCTTTTAGATTGGTGTGTGTTTGTAATGACTTTATTGTTTGAATGTTAATACTTCTTGCGGCCAAAAGAATTTTTTACAAGATGTGAGATTACTATTGATAAACACACAATATTAATTCACACATTCGTCATCCCGAATAAAATGGCAAGGGGTGATTTTGAAGGAGAAAATTAACTGTTGAAAAACAATAATTATGGCCGATATTCTTTTTCTTTGACCAAGATGAATTTTTTTTTAATTTCAAATTTAGCATTTTTTTTCTAAACTTTTGACCTCAAAATCATTTATAAATTAATTGTGGAAAATTAATTCGAAATATTGATTAAATTTCATGCAAATACCCAAAAGAATAAACAATATATCTGTAGGGACAGTAACTAATCAGCAGAATTCAATACATACTCAACTGGTGGAGGAAAATTTCCAAATTCCAGGAAGAAAAAAAAAAACGCTCTGGATATTCGCTATCTTAAATCACACTTATTTTTTCTGTCAAATAATTAAGCGTTAACATGCATCTAGCAAAATATTTTTTTTTTCATACCATTCAGCATCCTAAAATATACTTCAGTAGTACTCGCTATTCTAAAATATTTTTGGTGCAATTTTGTCCTTAAAGATCTTTTTCATGAGTAGTGACTAATGAGCATTCTAAACTTAGGATATTGACTATTATTAGAAAAATATTTTAAGACATTAGATGCAGCAAGTATTACCAAAAACAGCTTAGGATTTTGAGTGCTACTTGTTTCTTTTGGCCTGAGAATCATAAATTAGATTAGAATATGCTATTAAAAATTATTTTAGGATGTTGAATCTATCTTGACCTATAAATTAATTTCAATTTTTCTTGAAGCGATTTCAACACTTTTGCAAACATAGAAGTTTACTCGGACAAGATTCTTAATACTAGCTCCATTCCTTAATATAAAAATTAATTTGACTTTTAATTTGATCATAAATATAATACTCCAATCTATTTTGCCTTTAATTTATTCTTTTTTTTTTCCAACGTTGTCCTGGCAGTGGTTAGACATATCAAAAGTTTCATCAAATGTTAAAGCTAATGGTATTTTAGGAAAGATAAAACATATTTCTTTTAAATGATTAACTTTAAAAACTTCTCCAATTTACTTAAATTAGTTAACTAACTCTTGAATTAAGGACCAGAGAGAGTATATATACAACCTCCAGTCCTTAATATAAGAGCTAGTTTGACATTCAATTTCGTCTTAAAATATAAGACCCAAGTTTATTTTGTCACATATTTAATATTTATTTCTTTTTAAGGTAGTCCTTGTAGTAGTTACACATGTTAAAATATTCATCGAATAGTAGTTTTAACTAATACATGTGATTAATAAGGGTATTTTATGGAAAACAACACCTATTCATTATAAATAACTACCTTAAATAATTTTTTAATCTACTCAAATTAGTCAACTAGTTCTTATATTAAAGATCGGAGGTAGTATATGTATTGGAAAAGAAAAGAATAAATGATTAATATATGCTCTGTTTAGAAAAATTCAACCAGAACTTACCGCATCCAAATAGAGAAAAAAAACATATTTATCAAAAAGTAAATTCTTTAACGAAATCAAATCAGAGATTGACCTGTTTTTTAGAAACTTATGCTGTCCAACCTAACATAAACAAAGAGATGCATCATTGGATAATCAGCCATTCAATCTTCACATCAAAGAAAATTAAGTGAAATGTGTTTGGATTAACATTGACTAATAAAATTCGGACAAAATTGATTTATAAACATGATTTTGCGGAGAATTGATTTTGTTATGACACAATTATTACATTGACGATTTTATCCTTTATTGATAAATGAGAAGTCTTCATAATTAATTAATAGGTTATAGTATACATTTGATACTTTAACCTTATGTAATATTTTAATTTAGTCTCTTAACTCTAAAAAAAATTATTTTTAGTCTTTTAACCCTAAAATCGTTAGGCTTAAATGATGTTTTTTATAATAATAATGATTGTTTTGAAAATTAAACTTAACATGTTTGCATTTCTGATTATTTTATCAATATTTAAAATCTCAACTAGAAATCACACATATAATTATATTTGATTAGATTTGAAATTCTATTAGATATTATTCAAATCCCAATTAATATACTATTTAAATTCAAATTCAAAATTAATTATTAATTTCTTCATTTAAGCCTACTTGAAATTTCAATGAAGATATTATTCAAATCTGAAATTAATTAATAGATTCTCCATTTGAGCCTCCAATTAAAATCCCTTTTAATTATAATGCTCCCCATTTAATATAATATATTCAAATTCTAGATTTAATTATAATGCCCTCCATTTGATTCAATATATTAAAATTCCAATCAAGATATTATTCAAATCTTATTAATTAAATATATTTAGATCTCATAATGTCACATTTGACTTATTTTTAAGCGAATCAGATATACAAGATTTCAATAGCATAGTTGATGTTACCATTTTTTGTTAATAATTTTATGGTTAAAAGACTAAAAATATATTTTTGAACTTTAAGAGACTAAATTAAAATCTTATATAAAATTAAAAGAATAAATGTATACTTTAGCCTAATTAATAAATAAGGATAATTTAAGTAAGATGCTGTTATATTCTTTGTGGAATTTAAGCTGTTCATTAACTCTCTTAGGATCTGTTTGGATTAGCGATTGAAAAAGTAACTTATTGTCAATTTGACTTTTGAAAAAGTGAAGTTGAGTAAAAGTTAAATTGGGTGATATAAATTGTTTGGATTGAATTTTATAAAAGTGAGTTTATAAAAGTTGGATTAGGTAACAAGTTGTTTGAATTATGATTGAATAAAAGTAAGTTTAGTTTGTATAATTATCAAAATGGGTATGAGTTTTATTAGATAATAAAAAATAATAAAAAAATAAATTTTACATAATACAATAAATTAAAATTAGTAAATTTAATTCATACAATTACCCAGATTAGTATGAGTGTTATAAAAAAAGGGGTTAATACTATTTTCAATCCCCATAGTTTAATCTTATTTTGGTTTTGGTCCCTGAAGTTTGAAACTAGTGTTTTTGGTCCTTCAAGTTTACTCCGTTTAAAAACGGTGATCCTTATAGTTTGAAAAGGACTTGGAGTTATTGTTTACAGTGTTAAGTTTGCTTATGTGGCACTAACGGTGTTAAGTTTGCATATTTGGAGAACTGCTGTGGTTGGTGACATGGCAAAATTGCTGAGTAAACTAATAAATTACCTGAAATTGTTATTAAAAGACAAAAATTTCAAAACGCAAGCACTGACGGACCTGAGAAAGCAGCTGAAGGAAAAGGAAAAAGGGCTTAGGTTAGGTTGACCCATTCGTCGGAGAAGTCTGACGGCGGTCATCGATAGTCAAATTGTCGGTGATCATACGTTGTTCAGTTTTTGTGTGCTCTGTTTTTCTTACTGGTTTTTGTAATGTTCAATAGCCTGGTTTTTGATATTTGCAAAGATAAATTTCAAGAGATGGCAGCTTTAGTAGGTGATAAATTGTGCTGTCATAGCTACCTGCTTGGACGCATATATTAATGTTGTTAACTTTCTATTTGCAGACTTTAGCTGAACTAAAATTGTAGGACAGTGTGTTGTTAAGGGAACAGAGAAATATGAAAAGTACCGTAATTGCTTTCTGGCTAATTGTTGTTGCTTGAGTCCTTGATCCATCTGATTGGAGCTATTTATTATGTGTTGTTTATTGTTACTGTTGTGACTTCTAAACAGAAATTGGCATCCCTGCGTCTTACTCTAGAGAAACACAGGGCAACAAATGAATGCCTAAAGAAAATGAAGGTGACATTCATGTTCTTCTTTTCTGCTTAAATACAATGATTTTTTGTTCGCTCTGATGCATTTTCATGTTTGTTTGAACCTATTGGGGAATATAGATCAAAGTGAATGCATGGTAGATTCTCCCCTTATTTTGTGTTTGATAGGTGTAAGAGTACAATATATTAGAATTAGAAGAATAGGAGATTGATTGAAGTTAACTTCCCTTAATTTGTCACTTTGAGGTTACTCTAAAAGTTAACCGAATTAATACAATATAGTGTACAATCCGGGTCGTATTCACTTTGAGGAGCCGAAAACGAAATTAAATCCTAGTAAATAAATGCAAGTAACCTGAATTATAAAAAGGATTTTTGATTTGAGAATTTCTAATTAAACACCATGAATTAAATTGAAATTAAAACACTTTTTTTTGTTTTTATGTAAAAATGATTAAAATGAATGAAGATTAAAGAAATGAAAATGAAACACACAAATAACACTGATAATAATCAATCCTCCAATTCAAAAACGCAGGCAATCATCACTCTAAAAGATATGGGAGTTAAAAACAATGAATTAAGAATTATAATTAAGCTTTTAATCTAACAATTGAGCTACCTCGGTGCCACAAAATATTTTTCTAAAATCCTAACTTACTAATTGCAACTAGAATAGTAAAATGGGATTAAGGATGCTAAAAACCAATGCTTAATTAGAACTCTTAAATCCAAAATAACATAATTAAAGCTAGTAAGAGACAATATGATCTAAAATTCTAAGCCACCTTAGAAAATCACAATATATTAACTTTAAAATCAATACAAATATCATAACCACAATATTATAATTGAAATCAAAGCTATAAACAGCCTAATGTCAAATGCTAAGCAATAATTCGGTCACAATAATCTCCAAATATAATTAGATTAAGCAATACAATTATCCCAACAATCAGAAAAACTATCCTAAGACCTAGGAATTGTTAAATAATTATTGAGTAAGAAATTAAAGCAACTAAAATTCCCTTTTATGATCCAAGCTCCTGCTATTGTTGTTGAATTGGAAGATTATACAACCCCAGCCACGATTAGCCATGAAAGTTGCTGTACTCAATATTCTGTTGCGGTCTGCCATGGAGGACACGGTGAAGTAAATGGAGGAAGCTCGAAGACGCTGCTCTGTTCTCTCTGGTTCTGTTGCGCTGAGAAGGGAAGGAGACAAAGTCGATGATGATGGAGGGGTGATTCTGTGGGTAAGGAAGATGATGATTAGAATCAGTGGAGGTGAAGAAACGGAATCTGGAGGTGATCGCCGGCGTCACACAGGTCCTCTCACGCCGTCACTCCGTTCACTCCGCTCTCTCTCCTCGCGTCCTGTTCTTCCTCAGCGCCGTCCAGCATGTGTGTGTTGCTGTGTGTGTCTCCATCGAGCGCCCCCTGCCACCAGGAAGGTTCAACGGAGAAGGAGCTTAATAGAGACAGATCCAGCTCCTCTCCTCATGCCGCTGTCGCCTCTGTTCTTAGAGCTGCCCAGCTCTGTTTTACTACCAGGTCCCTCGCGCTGTCAGCTTGCTCGTGGGTCTCTGCCTTCGCCTCCGTGAAGAAGAAGAATGAATTATATTATATTAGGTTGGACGTTTTGCCCCCCTTTTTATTATTATTTATTTTTTTATTTTTTTATTTATTATTTTTTTTACTTTTTAAATCTTCCAAAAACCTACAATAAAAATTTAAGAATAAGGTAGCATTAATTGTCCTAAAAAATCAATTAGTCACAATTAAACCAAAATATGACAATTTTGCCCCTATAAAATAATAATTCAAAATAAAATATATTAAATCCATTAACAATCAATTAAGGCCAAAAGGATTAATTAAGTTGACAAAACCCATATAAAAGATATCAAAATATATAAAAATAATTGAGTTTGTCATTGATAAATAAGAAGCTTCAGCTTCCTTCGTGCTGCCATGTGGGCCATGTCTTAAATCATAAAAATATGAGGCAACATGCTTTTACCATGCAAATTCTCTCAATTATTGTAATGGCCTTTAATTCTCTCAATCTATAGAGTGACTACTGTAGAAAGTATATTTAGAAAGAGTAACACCAGAGTATGATTATATTTCTATGTAAAAATCATGTCTTATGATTAAGCAAAGGTTTTTTTTTGCCTTTTAACATCTCTCTGCATTGTTTACATTCATTTTGCGAATGTGGATGATCTCAACAAAAATCCAATCCCATCAATCAATGAGTTAAATAAAACATCATAGAGGAAAAAATTCATGCAACAAAAAAGGCAACAACATCGATGTTGAGCATAGATGCATGCCACTAAATCTGACAAAGCTTTTCAAAATAATTTGGAGGATATTGTGCCATAAAGTCATAAGAAGACGACAATATATATCAGTTTGAGAAGCCCCAGCATCTTCAAACTTTTTAACTGAAAATGCTATCCAAACTGATTTTCTCCAATTTAACTTCATGTTTTTCTAATTTGGATAGTCAATTCAAGCAGTGTAGATGCCCAAAAGTCAGAAAAACTTCATAGACTCCTGGTTTTAATTTTCAAAACTTTGCATCTCATTTCCGCTAGCTTATAATGCTTCTGTGCCCATTCATATGCAGCTTTAATACTTCCAAAACAAGATTCCCTTGACACGTCCTCTGAAATGAAAGCACGTTTCCTCGCCTTAGACATGGGAACACCCCCCAAGTTAAACATTGCTGAAGCTGCCATCTCTTGAAATTTATTAGAAATATACAAAATGAGGCTATTGTACATTACAAAAATCAGTAAGAAAAACAGAGCACACAAAAACTGAACAGCGATTGCCGGCAACTTTGACTACCGGTGACTACCGTCAGACTTCTCCGGCCAATGGGTCGGCCTAACCTAACCCCCTTTTCCTTTTCCTTCAATTGCTTTCTAATGTCCGTCCGTGTTTACATTTTGAAGTTTCTATTTTTAGCTCACAATTTCATGTAATTTATTAGTTTACTCAGCAGTTTTGCCATATCACCTTCCACGTCAGCTCTCCAAATAAGCAAACTTAACACCGTTAGTGCCACATAAGCAAACTTAACACTATTGACAATAACTCCAAGTCCTTCTCAAACTATAGGGACCAACGGTTTTATATAGAGTAAATTTAAAGGACCAAAAACACTGGTTTCAAACTTCAAGGACCAAAACTAAAATAAAATTAAACTATAAGGATTGAAAATAGTATTAACCCTATAAAAAATAATAAAGTATTAAAAAAATAAATTTACATAATACAATAAATTAAATTATTTAAATATGAAGAAGTGAAATTTCATGCCTAAAATATATTTTAAAACATTAGAGATATCATAAAAAAATATTGCAAATATAAAGTGAAACATAATTTGAATGGATAAAATAAATTAAAATTAAAATTCATTGTATTGTAGCAAAGTTAAACAAAATAATATTACATAATTAATTAATTGGGCTATGGACAATCTGGTCCCTAATTGTGTCACGAACACGATTCAAATGTGATGAAAATTGTGATGTTACATTTGAAGATGATGCTTGACTAGCTTCATTGTGATCATCTTCCCCAATTATAGTATCATTTTCAGCTTATTGAAAATAGTTGTTAGATCTGGAATGTCTCCTTTAAGAATGGCCATTGTTGCAGAAACTAGGGACACATGTGATTAGAAGTCGTAACTACGCATATTTCATAAGATTTGAAATCTATTCTTCCAAGCTCCAAATGTTCTTTTTACTGTGCATCTTAAACTGGAACGATAATAATTAAAGGCTTCATTACTATTTCAAAACCCTACTTGTCGGTAGAAGTCTTGGAAATGGTAGCGCTCAGATCTGTATGGACCAAGATATCCATTTGGTGTTGGATATCCTACACAAACCAAATAATATTTTTCTAATGATACATGAAACTATGGTAATGTTGTGAAATAAATAAAAATATAAATCAATTAAAACTAGCTTATGTTGAAGGTTATATATATGTACCTAGAGGTGGATGAAGGAAATTGAGAGATGGAGTTCTTATAGTAGTGTCACATACACGAGCATCATGTGTAGATCCCCCCATCCTCCCCATCCTGTCAACGTAAAAATGAAACAGATATCCTAGTCACATATAACCATAATAGAGTTTAGTGATAGTAGATAGCTAGATACATAGGTGGCTGTATGACATATATATATATATATATATATATATATTCACGGATTAGATGGATCAAACTGTGAAGGGAATGGTTCATTCATTCATATGCAAAAATACAAACAAGAACTGGGAGCCAGATTTGGAGCAAAATAAGATAACAAAAGTTACTGATGATTGTGATCGAATCATGCCAAAATATATGTATGTATGTATATTAGTTAAGCCAAATCTAATTTTAAGGTTGAGAATTTAACAATAAAAAAACTTTAGCTGTTGCCCTCTCATGTTCGTTGCCCTCAGGCTCATACAATCCTCTCATATATATCAGTTCCGTTTTTTTTTTTTTAAAAAAAAAAACGTTTCTCTCCTCATGTATTTTGGCCGAAATAGGTGATGGAAGAAAAAATACAGGGGAGAACACACGGCTGTTTACATACAAAACCAACCTCAAATAAAATCCCAACAAGTTCAGTCTCTAACAATAAAATCCATACTTGCACCGATTGCATGCAATCCGATTAACTAGCTTAACCAGACAAAACCAAGCTCGGATAAAATCCCAACATTTGTATCAGCTTAACTCCACACAACTAGTAAAGATCAACATCTCGGCCATCACATGCAATCAGAGAAAGGTAGACGAAAAGAGAAAGAAAATAGAGATTCTGCATATATATACCAGATCGGCGACAATGGAGCCCGACAAAGGTAGACTGGAGACTGTATTGTACTAGGAGGCCAATATATGCATGGACAACTCACCTACATTGCTTAGACGCCGGCCACCACGGCTTCCAGGGGGAGATTGCAGATCCGACATGTGAACAGGTTTGAGCATATGGGGAACGACCGAGGAGGAGTGAGGAAAAACAAATCATCTGACATGTAATTATTTTTCTAATGATCCATGAGCACAATTCTGATTTTAAAAAAAGCTCCCCCCGGCCCCCCAGGCTATCAAAACGAACAATTTAATCTGGCTTTCGGCCCTGAAGTGAAATGGCCTAAAAGCTCTCCCAAACAGTCTCTCATTGTCCAAACGGGCTTATGCTCAGATTAAGTGACTCTTGGCCCAACAAATGCTGATCCAAACAGGTAGTTAGTCTATGTACACAACTCCGAAGTGACGCATTTTTTCATATGCCCAAAGTGACAATTATTTTGAAACATGAAATATTGTCGTATTTATCAACCAATGATACAACTATCAGCTTTTCTTTTAATTGTTGAAAATCATCATAGATTATCTGTGAAAACACGATTTCAATCTGTGGATGAATTATTAGTGAAATTCTTACTAACTGGGCTTAACCTTTGTTAACATTCTTTTTCTAATTCTCTCACCGTAATAAGAAGATGAGGGGTGTGTCCAAAAGCAAAATTTTTCTTCTTACTATTCATCATTAAAAAAATTACAAATTGAGTTGCTTTTTAATCATAATAGCTAACAAATTTAGTTATATCAAATTTAACATTTTTTTTCTCCTAAACTTCGGACCACTCGGTCATTTAAATATGTTGAAAGACCACTTTCATTTCATTTCATATTCTACAAAAATTATTTAATACAGATTGCTCATATCATGAATTTTTTATCATATATTTTTTTCTATTTTCTAATGATATTTCCTTGGTTTTAGTAGTTCTCTCCATAAGAACATCCCATTAAACTTATATTTAAAACATTTTATCTTTTACTTTGTAATATAATTGCTTTTTATTCAAAAAAAAATATAGATTGCATTAATTTCATCTCAACAACCAAAAGAACCAACAAAATGAAGTATTAGTTAAGAATTTGTAAGAAAAGTGAAAGAAATTTTAAAAAGTATCTATGTTGTTAGATCGGACTTGAACAAAACAAAAATTTGGCTAGCTCAATCATAATTTTCTCCGAGAAAAACTTAGGTTCCATTTGCATATGTTCACTAGCTAGTTCAGTCAAACTATTTCATGATGACAAGAGTAAAAAAAATTCGTAATCATCATCATAATGAAAGGAATAGTTGGAAACTCAAGTTCTCCACATCAAATTTGCATCAATTGCAGCAAATCCATTACGTTTAATATCAAATTCATTTCACTCAGCTATCACATATATATTTTAATTGATTATATATATAAATATATATAATATCCATATTAAGAAACTAAAAGAACATGTGTTTCAAGTCATTTTCCATATCATTCATTAAGATCATTATTAGACAGCCAGATTTCACATAGCTTGAAGCATTAGTGATCAAGCATGACTAGTATTTGAACCAGAAGATCAGAATGGCCACCAATTTGATAGTGGAATAGTGGATTTCTCCTTCCTTGGTTCTGTCTCCTGCAGCTACCATGGATATTGCTGCTACTGACATTCCTACCTCCGCAACTTCCACCATGGGATCTACCCTGTCCTGCAGGTGGCAGCTCAACACGGCGAACAGGACAACAGTTGTGTTGAACCAACAAAGGAATAGTGGAATCAGTTTTACTGTTTATCATTTTGATGAGCACTCTAAACTCATCAAATTTGGAATGTCCATATCTCATTTGGATGATCCGGATTTAAAATTTTTAATCAATTATTTTTAAATAGAAAAAATGATTTTTTGAAATAATGATAGCTAAGATATTATTTTATTTTAGATTTAGATTTTATATATATTAAAACAATTATTTTGAATAAAAAAATAAAAAGAAAATCAAATCCGGACGATCCAAATGAAATATGAACCTTCCAGATCTGATAAACTTAAAGTGCTCATTAAAATAATGAGCATTGAAGCAAGTTCCAATGAACAATATAGTCAAAGTGATAAATATGATAAATTGCCCAAATCTTGGTTCAGAAACTCTCTGCGCCATAAAGGCATGTATGGCATAAAAAAGATCGGGTATGTGATGAAAATCTTCAACTTATGCCTCTCATTAAGTTCTTGCACAATGCCTTCATGACAGTAAGGGAAAATGACCTCTCTGCCTTCATAACAGCAGTGTGTTGGTCCCTTTTGACATATATACCACCGGATTTTTGGTCCATGAGATCAGCATTCACACACATTCACAGATAGACAGCCGAGATAAAAATGGTAATTTATGACTTGGGACAAGTGACTTCTTTTCTGTCAATAGCACCGTTTAGTCAAGTAATAAGTTGAAACTGTGAGAAAAATGAAAGAAAATTACAACGTATTGCAATTGTCAGCAACAAGAATTTGGTTATTTTCATATATACAGTGATGTAATGCTCAGAAATTTTCACACACACATTCATATTGTGTCGAACAAGTTTCATCATGCGGAAATTGAAAAAAAAAATAGTTAATTTATTTATAAATATGACGTTGACTATATTTATGGTGTTTTTCTAGATAATAACCTTGCAGACTAACAAAGAAAAATATAAACCCAAGAAAACTTGGCTAAACATGGAAACAGTTTTGGGGCTCATCCATGGGCTTATCCATATACTAATGAAATCTCAACCATTTAAATTTAATATGGATGGCTGAGATTTAATTTTTCCTATTATTATTTTTTAAAAAGTATTTTTCTTTAATAGGTAGATATTCCAAAATAAATAATCTAACTCAGTTTTTTAAAAATAATTTATATTTAAAAATTATTAATTGAAAATTTATAATCTAAACTATTAAAACTATATCTGAATAGTGTAGATTTTACCATAATAAAATATTATAGTGCTCATTACTGTGATGAGCACCAAACTAGTATCAACTAAATATTGTCTAACATCCTATGCCCGGACTTCCTTAGCAACATGTGTCCTGCAACTCTCACTCGGTTCTCCACAAGAATGTTGCATGTGGACTACATCTTTACTTTGCGAATTTAGACATTAAAATTATATTTTGCATTAGTGATATATATTGTTATACGAGTCTGACAAATTTTAGGAAATAATCCAGAAAAATTATAGTTTGAATTTCAAAAGGCCAAAAGGTGAGAAATCCCAAATTAATCATAATGACTAAATTAAATTTTAAAATGTTGGTGAATTGACAGTGTTTTCTTTTATTTTTCTTTTAAAAAACAAAAGCCTCCAAAACCGAAGTTTCAACAACTAGCTCACAATCGATGCTGGAGCTCTAGCAACTCTTTTTTTTTTTTTGGGAGGGGTTTCTAATAGTCGTACTGTGATTGATAACTCTTGTAATAATATCCATCATTCTATTTACGTCATTAACTATTTTATATGATAAGTCGATGCTGGAGCTCTAGCAACTCTTTTTTGGGGGGGTTTCTAATAGTCGTATCATGATTGATAACTCTTATAATAATATTCATAATTTATTTACGCATTAACTATTTTATATGATAAGTTTTTAAATTTGAAGAAATTAGTACGTACTTTTCGCCTAAAAAAAAAAAAGAATAACCAATTTTTTAACTTATAAAAGCTTGACTTTGATTTTCAGACACACATCTCTCCAGCGCCTTTATGAACCTTTAATGAACTAGAAAAGCGTTTTGCAATTCACTTGATATGAAGAGTAACCTAAGATTAGTCACCTTTAAGAAGGCTTCAAGATTTACTTCTATTTCTCCATATAGGTTATAAGACATAACAATAGCTTTTGTTGCTTTCGAATCCTAACAAAGTAGCATAATCTGCATTCAACATGCATAAATCATAACGTTGAACCATTATTTTAAAATTTTTTGATATTTTTTTCGTTGAATTAATATAGTCCTTTTAAAAAGAATACTTTTAATATGAGTAAAATATATTAACCTTATCTCAATTTAACCTAAATTATAGAGATCTCACTTTTATTTTGAAAACCTATATAGACTTTTCTTAAAATCAAAATATATGCTGTACAAAAAACCTTCCTTTTAGTTTGACATTCCACTTTCATCCACTCAACTATTAGTTGACCATTAAATTATAGTGTTGACCCATTATTTTGACTAAAATATCCATTCTTAACACAAATATTACTTAATAATGATCCTTTTTAATCACATATGACATATCTTTATTCAAAATTACAAAATAATTTTAATACATATTATATTATTTTTATACCATTAAATCGATTAACATATTACGAATTTAGTTAATTTTATAAATATAAACTTTTACGGTAAAGTTAGAGTAAAGGACTAAAGAAAGTAATATTTACTAGAGAGGATCATAAAAATTGTAATTATTTAGAGAGGCCAATTGTCAAACTATAAATTTAAAATTACTATATTATCGTCACTAAAATTTTTCTTTTCAAAATAGAAAATAGATTTTTTTCGAACAAAAACAAAGAAAGAAATCTGTGCCACTTTTGTTCGTGGCTCCCGGGTTCTCCCAGTCCCAAGTGAAGCCGTCATCTCTCACTTTCCTGCAAATTTGAGACACCATTTTCGACTTGATTACAGAGAGAACAAAACGACTTGGAACAGCATTTTGAGAGCTATATGGTGCTAAGACTTGGGATTTTGAGGGTTTGGGAGCTTGGGATTGAAGGACTACAGAGATTTGATCCTCTTTCTTAGTTTTTTCTGTACTCCCCCCCCCCCCAACTACGAGTAGCTAAACCTTTTGTTCTAGGTTACTCATTTTATGATCTTCTTTTAGTGTTAATAGTGATTATATGTTGGTTTTACTTTAAGCCTAATGCTTCTACCACTTGGATAGATTTGTTCAATTAATTGATGCTTGAGAAAGCTTTTTTCATTGTAGAATTTTGGTAAAATCATGCTATCAACAGAATCATGAGGATTGTGTTGTTGGAATGGCAGGATGAACAATAACATGAAGCTTTGTAACCTATGTTCTAAAATATGAAACTATCTTAACTTGGGTGTCAAATAATGCTGTAAAACGCCTCCTTGTCCATAGACTTGTATTTTTTTTTTTTTTTGGAGCCGGGGGGGGGGGGAGTTAACAATGATCGTTTGTTGACTTGATAAAAGAGAAATTTACTTGACAAAATCCTTTATGCACATTTATGTTGTCAATGGTAATATTATATAAAATAGATTATTTATTCTTTGTTAAAAATATTTAATTCGAGTTATAAAAGAAATCTCAATAACATTAATTTGAGATGTGAAGGTTGTGGTGAAGGTTAACAAAGTTACAAATTTGAGAAGGACCAATAGAAAAGGGCTTTACAAGATTTAGATTGTTTCGGAGTAAGCCATTGTACTTATCAGTAGTTAAAAAAATAGGTCTTATTTCTGAAATTACACGCAGCGTACGATACCCACATTTAATTTCTCACAAAAATACCGTGACACTGATGAGAATTGTAATTTTATTTTCTACTGTTGAAATTGTGCTTGCAAGACGCTTCCCCTCTACATCTTCGTCATCATCACAAGTTCGTTCTATCGCATGCCAACACCTGGGAGCAAAAGAAGGGACGACGAAGTACAAGGCAAGGAGGAGAAAAAGAACTAGAAAAAACAGAGTTCTGGAAGTCACAATTACAAATCAGCCCTTGGGAAAAAGCTAGAATCCAGACGAAATTGTAAGGATTGCATTAGAAATTAAATGACAGAACCTCACTTCACTTGCTACTCCTTCATTGGCCTACTATTTATTTAACTATTTATTTAATATCGCAAAAAGTAACTCATTTCCCAGACCTTAACGAAACAGTAGCTTTCAAATGCATAACATGTCATCTTATAAGAAGATCCATATTGTCAACGGACTTATAGCCTAGTAATATATAAACTTCCCCTAAGTTGAAGTCAGCGGATTCAACCTCGACAGTGTCCGCCCTTTTAACTCAAAAAAAAAAAGTAATAATAATAATAAAGATTCACACTTAAAATGCTGAGCCCTACCAGAGCGTAACATTCCTCAACTAGATTCCGCCGTATGAAAAGCTTAGTTGCTGCTTTATTCATGACTTGTATACAAAACTCGCGAAAAGCTAAAACTTTATCACATAGATATAGATTCATTGGCATCGCCGCCTTGGTTATGTAGAGCATACAAGACACAGATAAAAAGGAAATTAGCAGCACATTTCCTGAAGAGCAACCGAGATAGAAACTATACAAATTGGGAAACATGTGGCTGCAAGTCCTGAATTAGAGGAACATGTAATGAGCGTGACATCACACACGATCAATTAATCCTCAAAGACTTTGAATTGAATGGACATTATCACAATCACTGAACAAACGATTACAACTACCAAATCTAATCATTGAGCTTCAGAAACAAGGGAGCATTAGCAACTATCTTATCCTTGATAGTTTATCATATAATATTGCAAATTGCAAACTGTAGAACTCATCAGTCACCACTATGGAGTCAAGGCAGCTAGAAGACAAGATGCTTGAACAGCTTTCAAAATTACACACCATCTTCTATTGCTCTACATAGTTCACTGAAAGGTCCCAGTAGTGACCAACACCGGCATCAGCAAAAATTTTACGGGCAGCTGCTTCAGTCATGCATTCGTGGACAAAAAATCTATTGAAACTTGGTTTGGCAACACTGCCTTGCCACACTAAAACACATTTATTGACAGGTTTCTCATCATCCGATTCTTCATTTTCTTCATCCTCTTTGGAAAATTCACTCCAATGAATGCGACGAAGCATGAGTTTCCCATACCTCTTAATTGACTTGCTCCCACCTTCAACCACTACAACACTAATACCATCAGAAATTACTGCACACCCAGTCAAACGGTTCTCTTGAGCATTGACATCAACTCTGAAGCGAGCCTTAGGATGTGAAAGGTCGTTGATCTTGTAAACTGAAACAAGTGTCTCCACAGTGTTAGGGTCATCAAAAAGCTTCTTCTCCTTCTTTTCCCTGCGCTCAGCAGGAGTAAGCTTGCGAGCAACATTCCTGTCTATGTGAGCCTGCTCACGCTCAGCAGCAGCACTACGTATTTCCTTTTCCAGCCTGGTAGGATCCTGAGTTGCCTCAGAGCCAAGAACTTTCATTAAATTGCTGATCTTTACTTTTGGTTTGGGGGGTTCTATGACACCCTGTCGAATCATCTCTTGCCGCTCTTTCTCCTTCGCCAAACGCCTCTGTGTACGGAGTTTCTTTTGCTCTTTCTTTGTTAGCTTTAGAGGTTGAGGTGGGGGTGGAACAGGCTCAGCAGGTGGCTCAATTGGACGGGGATGCTCAACATAAATAGTAATTTTTTCCATCTTTATCCTATCCTCACTTATGGTTCCATCAGCAATGTCATCATAATTTCCAGAACGCAAAAGATGCGTGTCCCTGATCAACACAGAAAAGAGAACTGAATCTTAGTACATATTGATCAGCAGAAAAGAAGACAATGATCCCCAGGCAATAGTCACCGATGTCATTGCTAAAGATCAAATTAAACATGCAAGCCCTCACAATCGTTCATAGTTTTGTTTCAGCAATAAATTTTGAATCTACCGTCATTTGGCTTTTCAAAACTATTAAGGCACTCTCCTTAATGCCTATGATGCTAAAAAAAGATGATATTTATCTCGAGGTGCTGCCCTAAATCGAGTGCCATAAGGCAGGCTCTTTTGGCGCTTTTTCGAAGTTCAAGGTACAGAGATGAACCTTGAAGCCTCTATAACTACAACCAACGAAAGCTTACAAGTCCAATCCGATAAAACCAAAATAGTAATAAGACAAAACATGAAACTATAAAACCCAACCTCAGAAGCCCAACCCAAACCTAGCCTCAAGAGTTAAAAGTTTGTTTTTAAAAGATTATTATGTGTTTTTGTCCAAATTCACGTCAAATTATTTTTCAAATGTTACGTGTCTATTTTTCAGAACATAGCATATTGTTCCTTGCTTTAGCACCATGTATTAATTGGACATGCAATTCCTCTCTGCTTCTAGCCTAAGGCATTTTAGGTTCTAAAGCCTTCAGGAAACATTTCACTTTTAACTATCTTGCTGTAATGCCCAGTTCACTTCTTAACCTAATTTTGAAAATGCCTTCACTAAAACTATGCTGAAAGTTGAAACCGTTTTCTTTCTCTGTTTTTTTTTTTTTTTTTAATTATGGTCAATATATTGAAACCATTTTCAATAAATATAAAAAGAAGATATGAGAAAAACAAACACGGTCGTAGAAGATAGAGCTTGCGCCTCTTTTTTATATTTTATGGCTAGCCCTCAGCCTAGCCATAAATACCATTGATGCAATAGAGGCCATGCATCCCATCATTAAAGTGCGGCAAATATCATAAGAAACAATAAAAATATGACCCCAAAAAAAAAAACATCCATACAAACTTAAAAGTAACATGAAAAGAAATCAATACGTGCAGGTAACAGAATATAAGACCTATTGGAAAGATGTGTCACAAAAGTGGAAGGATAGTAGCTATTAGGTTGGCTATATCTGAATATGGTGGAGAAATATTGACATAAAGGTTGCGAACCATGTGTGGGTATTTATGGTAATTTCCATTTCACAGTTAGTGAGAGAGGGGCCATATAACAGGGAGCCTGGTTATTGCAAAGAGTATGAGAAATGTGGTGAGTGTATTGGGAGAGTTCCTGTGCCTCTCGAATGCATAGGGTAGAGCACGTTTTCTCTATTTAGGTTTACCTCCATTAGACCTACACTCTGGGGAGGAGTATTTTCGATTGATAAATACAATCCCAGGTTCCATGTTTCCATCAAATTGTAATAGACAATGGTAACTAGGAATAGGAAGTTTTCAGGAAGGGTCATAATAACAACCTAGACATGCACTTAATCTTTCTTGATTACTCAAATTTCTGTACTACATACCATTGTCGCAACCCCTAGGCTTTCTCAGGCAGGAATATTTGAAAAATAGATAGTCCAAGTGTCCATCAACTTACCACCACTCAATTTCTGGAATTTGCTCCTTGGGTTTTTCTTTGATTACTACTCTTTCTGTTATTTCAATTAAGTTTGGATTTATATCAGGTGCTGCCTTAGCTTTAGCCAATTGTGCTTGCTTTGCTTTGTGTTCTTTAGCTTGAGCTTCTCCAAATTTACTCTGCAAGAGTCACATTAACAGGATCTCACTAATATGTCAAATTTAAAAAAAAAAAAAAAGGGAAAATCCCAATAGATAAAAGCGGGGAACAAAATAGAACAGAAGAGGGACCTTCAATTTTATTGTTTCAGCCTCTTTTGACCATTTTCCTTCCTCTACAAACTGGAAACTCATCCTCTTGGGCCTCAGGAGTTTTGTTTTGTTGATGCCCATTCTTTCATCAAAATGGGGATTACTCTCAGGATCGACATCCAACACAGGTTTAAATATTTGGAATGAGTCTTTCTTCTGTTTGTTAATGTTAACCTGAAAAGTTCAAAATCATCCAAGCATTAACATATGAATCCAACAGGAAAGGGCCAACTACTCAAATATTGAAAAAACCACACACCTTTAACGTGCTAAGGTTACTTGGCTTAGTCACATTAACAACATTTCCATGTTCATCTATTTCCCTGCCCTGAGCATCAAGACGAAGAACAGGGGCCTTGGTGGGTTTCTGTGGGACGGTAATATCTGTTACCGTCTGCCCAGGAAACATGTTTATGAGAGGAGCAAATTGTGGATCCTGGCGAAAACCCATCCTGGCAGCAAGCTCCTGGGCTCTTCTGACAGCCTCATAGTTAGGTAGAGTACCAATACCAGCAGGAGCAGCAGACATAACAGTAGGCGGCTGTGCAGCAGCTGCAGCTGCAGGAAAATTAGAAATATTTGCAACAGACCCTGCAGAAGCTGTTGTGGCATTCATAGCTGCCACTCCAGCACTAACAGAAGGCATCTTAGATTCATCCTGTAAACCTAATTGTGTCCTTCCTTCCACCTTGGTAGAACTCTTGTTCAACTACAAAATCAAAAGCATACTAATTAATGCATTCAGATGGATATGTAAAACTTATTCCCAAAGGCTATGATAGTGTCCAGAAATAACTAAAGGCAGACACTAACGAGCAAAAAGATTTTAGATAATCGCCACATTACCTGAGGAATTTTCTTTAGCTTCTCTGACAACTCCTTCTGCATTTGCAAAGCTTTCTTAGCTTTCGCTAAGGCATCAAGAGAGATGTTTCCACTTTTTCCAGTAGTTGAAGATGACCCATCTGTACTAGATTTTCCAGTAACCTCATGAGATCCGGTAATACTAACGCCCTTATTTTCATTTGTGGTAGAAATCGTAGATACCTTGATAGAAGGGGAAGGACTAGAAACCATAGATGCTTCAGGCACACTCCTTGAAGTGATAGCATGAGATCCCAGGGTAAAACCCTGAAAAATGAAATAATATTCAGTAGATGATGGACATTTCAAAAAGAATAAAAGAGAAAAACATACTACAATTGTGAGGAAAGAGCAAAACTGGCATTCAAATAATTGTATTTCAAGTTTCATCCAAAACAGAAATTCTTCCAATTATCAATGGGTGAAAGAACATGTCTGCGAAACTGACAGTCAACCAAAGAATCAAGGAGAAAATAAAAAACAAGTTTCTTATTCAACACAAGAAATTGAGCAGTAACCAATTCCAAAAACATCGTCAAATAATTAAACGTGCCATCTATAATCTATAATGACATTAATACATATAACTTCGTATCACGTTAGTAAAGTATTGACATAGTAAAGCAAAAAAAAAAAATGCAGGGATATGACAAGCATTAAACATTTTTCCAGTCATTATACTATAGAAATATAAATATAAATAAAGCTATATTCTAATCTTAAGTCTCAAATTTCAAATCTAGCACACAAAGGCATTATGGCATTATGCAGATGGAGTTGGGCGACAACACACAAGCCTATACACAACCATCTACAAAGCATCCATCCAAGTACAGACAACACTGTGCAACTAAAAATTTTTGGGATTTCAAAAGACTGCGAGAGCAGAGAATTGGGAAACAGAAACATTATCAACCTATCGTTGAAGGATTGGGGGGAAAAACTCACATTTCCAACTGAGGCATTTCCATGGGCAGAACCCTGGGCATTGTCAAACTTCTGGTCGTCGGGTTCTTCCTTCACTTTCACCTCATTAACCTTCACTTGTTTCCCATTTTCATTGTCTTCCAAATTCTCTTCCTTCTTCACTTTATCCCCATACTTAACCTTCACTTGCTTTCCATCTTCATTGTCTTCCACATCCTCTTCCCTCTTCACTTTATCACCAAACCTCCTCCTCTCCCTCCTTCCTTCTCTGGCCCCACCATTCAACTCCCTGCCGTCCTCAACCTTGTCCTCGAATCTCCTCCTTTCCTTCCTCTCTTCAGAAACCCTAGTTCTCTTTTCCTCCCTATCATCCTTATCCTTATCTTCGTTGTGTTCCCTCTCCTTCCTCTTGTGCGAATACGATGAGTGCCCTGTCTCCACCGACTTTTCCCGCTTACTCGTAAACTCATGGTCTGAATCCCTCTCCTCGTATGATTCCTCACGCTTCGTCGCCCGATGCTTCGGCCTCTCTCTGCTTCCTTCTCTCTCACTTCCAGGCTCGCAAGACCACTCACGCTTCCCATCTCTATCGTAAACCCCATCCCTGCTCCCTTCTCGCTCATCCCTCGAATCATACGACAGCTCGCGTGATCTTTCACGCCTTGATTTGTGCGAGTGTTCGCGCTTGGAATCCCTGTCAGACCGATGATGGTGATGGCGATCGGAATCGCGATGGTGCCTATCATCGTCATCGTAGCTCCGGTGCTTGTGGTCTCTATCGCGATCACGTTCGCGTTCTCTGTGGCGGTCTCTGTGATCTCTATCTTCTCGGGTTCTCCTGCTGGATCTGCCCTCCTCTACGTGTGCGTCCATTCTAGGGTTTCGGAGATCCTCTTCTCCCGCTCGTTCTGCACTACAAGCCGTTAGGAGATGATGATGTGGATGTCAATTTCCCGGTGGCCAATTAGTAGGCTATGTTTGGTTCAATGGAGGAGAAGAAATGGGAGGTTAATCAAAAGGAAGGGAGCAGAGGTGAGGACAGGTTATGAGTACTGGTTGGTTTGAGAGAGAAAAAAAAAAAAGAAATGTTTTATATTTGGTTCAAGAGGAAAAAAAAAAAAGAACTAATTATAAATTGATAAATATATTCTTATTTTTTAGTTAGATTTTTTTATTGTTTTATTATAATATTTATATCAAAATTATTATTTTCTATTTTATGAATATTAAAAAACAAGCTACCCCACATATATAAAATATTTACATATCCATAAAATATATGCATATCATACAAAATATTTTTTTATCATTATCAAATATACATATCATAAAGAATATATACTTGTCATATTATATCAAGAAAAATAAAATAATCATGAGAAAAATATTATATCATAATTATCAAATATCATTACATAATTTTTGTGGTATAAATATGAATTCTTTTTTATATGAATTCTTTAAAAAGTATCAATTTATTTAAAAATGATATATATATATATATATATATGAATATCATGTGCTCCACCAAACTGAAAAATAAGTTGCATTGTTAACATCAAAAAGTATAAAAAATCATCAAAGTTTTTGGCAGACTAAATATTTTCTAAGTCATTCATGACATCAAAATTACTAAACATTAAAAGTCCCTAAATAATTACCAAATTAAATATTTTATAAGTCAATTTCCTAAGTCATTCATAATTTCTATAACCAAGGGCATTCAACAAATGTCCTTAGTAGCCCATCATTACTCATGAGAGCTTTATAGATCTTAGCAATATAGATTGTTGTGACGCCACATTCTTTACCATATTCCATACTTGTTCGCCTGAAAATTGTGGAAGCTTTCTAACAGTATCTCTCATTATTTAATTTGCATCTTTCATAACTTGTGCAACTTCAAACATAACATCTTTTAACCCCTCGTCCGTGAGTTCAGCAGGTGAAGGGGTTGGACACGCTCACTAAGGGAGCGGGTTCGACCCTGGAGCACGTCGCGACCCTAGAGGAGGCATCTTCAAAGCCAAGGCTTCAACCTGTAAACAACGGGTGCAAATACCGTCCCAGTTTAAGCTATGGCACTGGGTAGGGCTGGGGTCAAGGATTAGTTACCTTGTCCTTGGATCGTGGTTGAGCCCAACTCTTTTCCTAAAATTTTTTCACTAAAAAAAAAACATAACATCTTTTATCTCATCTAAGTCAGAGTCTTTTTCTCTATTTGAATTCCTATTTTGCTTCTTTTTAGATGAACTACTTGTAACTCTAATTGAGGTATCTTATTGATATTATTATCATGTGCTTCAAAATGCTCTATGTTGACATTATATTGGAGCAATATTATCAATGTTGTTGAATGTATCAATAAAGTCATTCTCATTGATTGAGTGATGTCTTTTTCGTATCTCACTTGTAGTATGAGCTCCCTCCCCTGATGCTCTATCATTTTCGTACAAAGTCATCATCTTATCATAGTTGGGAAAAGAAATATATCTCGAATTTGTAGCTTTGGGCTTTGACTACAAAGGATAAAATTCAACCAATAGTTAATATTAATGAATAAATTATAGACTTAGATGTTAATTAGAGTGCTCCACAATAAATGTTAAAATAAATTAACCTCAATAAGTTGATCCCAGACTTGATCTTTTGCCTCCCATAATTGGGTTGATGAGTTCCAAGCAAACCCACTTAATCCATTTTTAAAAATATCATAAATTTCAGAGAAGTTTTTTTGTTAATATTTTCCACCTGTTTTTAATCTGTTCTTTGTCCAATTCAACATTAAGCAAAGTACTCATTTTTTTCACAATATTCTCATATGCAGTGGCTGTGAAAGTGCCATTTACTTTGTTGCCACAATTATATTGTTCCACGAAAGCATCAACAAGGTAGTCATCCATAGCTCTTGTCCAATTCAAACATTGCTTATTGTTGTTTGATTTTGGTGGCATTCTATTACAAAAGCAACAAAACAATACGAGAAATAGAAGTTATTCCAATTCATAAAACTTAAAAGCAACAAGTCTAAAACTCTAAATACAATATATATATATATATATATATAAATGTCCAACTTTAAAACTACTACAATGCAAGCAGCAAGTTCATTAAAACATACTTAAAAACATTAAATATGAAACTTTAAATAAACTTATAAATAAACTTAAAATAGCAAGTTTGTCAAAGCACAAACTTTAAATTGATCAGGGCACATAGCCATCACGTCTCATTAGCCTATTTTGATAATTTATCCACATCTCATTTGCTATAGTATCTCTAATTAGTTGTCCTTGGACAGCCTCATCATTGTCACCATATCGTTCATGATTATTATTATCAGACTCTAATTGAGTTGCAAGTTCACGATCTACTTCTTCAATGAGATCCTCATTAGCATCTATGCTCATTAAGTAGTTATGAAAAATACAACATGCTCCGATGATAAGTATTTGAGCTTTCACTCCATAAGTAGGCTCAGATGAATTGGCTAAAATGTCAAATTTTTTTTTCAAAACGCCAAAAGCTTTTTCAACTGCATTACATAGTGGTGAATGTCGCAAATTGAACAATTCTTTATAATTTTGGGGTGGATTTCTTTCTAAATATTCTTTCAAATGATAATGGCCTCCTCTATAAGATGTAATGAGTTCACTAGTTAGCATAAAATTAGTATCCACAAGACAGTACTTGCCTTCAGGCAGACTAGGAAGGACGCTAAAGAAACACATAACATGACCATGTCAATCTAGTTTTGGGGAAACCACGTTCTACTTAGAACTGCTCTCAAAACATCCCAGGAAAGTTTGTCATAACCTTTTTCTATATCCAATTTAAGTGTACGCCACCCTACTTTTTGCTTGCATGTCGATTTCAATCAAGTCATAACTTCAATAACGACCATATAACATTATCTGAAATCAATCGACCCTTGATAAAAGCATTCTGAAGGGGAGAGATCACTTGTTGAATGATTGGCTGTAGTTGGGACATGTTATTTCGTGGTAGCACAATGAAATATCATTCATGGTTAAAAAAAAAACTGTAGGGAAAGTAATTAATCAACAATATTTAATTCACTATCTTAAATCACTTGTCTGTCTTTTATCCAATAACTAAGGGTTAAAACTATTCAGCACTCTAAATTTTTGTTTTTTGATAGCATTTAGCATCCTAAACTAATTTATGATTTATCTAGCATCTTAAAATATTTTTCAGTTGCACTCAATATCCTAAAATATTTTTGGTGCCATAATATTGTCTTTAAAGATTGTTCCCAGAAGCAATGAGTGGCCTAAACTTAGGATATTGAGCATAGAAAAAAAAATTTCAACGAATTAAAAAAATACACCAAATATTACTAAAAACATTTTAAGATTTTGAGTGCTACTAAGAAATTAACTTAGGTTGCTAAATGAATTATAAATTAGTTTATAATACTGAGTACTATTAAAAAAAATATTTTAAGATCATGGATGTATCTTAGCCCAACAATTATATCTATTTTTCTTGAAAGGATTTTAACAATTTTGCAAAAAACACAAGTTTACTTGGACAAGTTTTTTAGTGTGTAACTGTGTGTATAGATGGAAAAGCGATAAACAAATAAATAAATAAAACAGAAGCAATGTTTAATTAATACTCTGTTTAGAAAAATTAAACCAAGAACTTACCACGTCTAAATAGAAAAAAAGAGAAATCTAAAAAATGTTAGATTAATTTGTTGAAAAGTTAATTTTTTTAACCAAATCAAATAAAATAAACCGGTGTGACCCAATAACCTAGTAGGTTAGCTAGGTTATTCTGGGATCATCCCAGGTTAATCTAAATCACATTAAGTAAATTTGACTCCGATGCACATGCTTAACTAGACTGGTTATTTAGCTAGTTTGTTAGTTTTTGAACTGAACCAGCTAGTCCAGTTCAAGTTTACATCCTATGTTTTCACTTGAACTAATCACATGTGACTTTGAGCTTTCTTTCTTTGCTTTTTTTTTTTTTTGGAAAATGATAAACACGGTTTCAATTTATTGATGAATTAGCAGTCAGATTCTTGCTAAGGGGGCCTAACCTTTGTTAACATTCTTTTTCTAACTCTAACTCCATAATGAGAAGATAAAAGATAAGGAGAATTACGTTCAAGTCTCACAGAAGATAAATAATTACTAAAAAGTCCCAATAACAATCTGAGCAGCCTGTAATAACAAGCCCTACAGTGAGAATGACAACCTATGAGACTTGTTTTTCAATTGTTTTTCTTGTTTAGGACCTCATTGTAATTCTCCCTAAAAAGATATGCCCAAAAGCATCTCTCTTCTCGCCTCGTACTTATGGAAAGAAAGGGCTAAAATATGCAAAACTGCTTTGAATTTTGGGTCAGTTGTACATCACTTTCCTAACTTCTAAAAGTTTAAATTAAGGGTCTAGATGTGTTTTATGTTTTGATTATCAATTTCCCTGCCATTAAAATTACCGTTAATAATGTTTTGCATGTCATAATTTGTATATTTTTTATTATATAGTATTTCATCTAAAAAATATTATTTAACATTCACCATGTAATCTTAAACATTTTATAATTTTTTATTTAAAAAAGACATGGTCAAATAAATATTTCAAGTGTTTTTCTAAATATTTTATTCTAAAGATAAAAAAATATAAAATTACATGTCAAATACCAACTATTATTTTTTAAATGAAATGGTATATAATAAAAATATAAAAATATGATATGATAAAAACTGTTAATTTTAACGGTAATTTTAATAGCAGGAGAGTTGATAATCAAAACATAAGACATTAGGGTCTTTAATTTAAACTTTTAAAGGTTAGAGAGGTGACATGCAACTGATCCAAAGTTCATTGAAGTTTTTCATATTTTAGCCCAAAAAAAAAATTACAAATCAATTCGCTTCTTAATCATAACAGTTGACGGTGTTTTTTTCCTTAAAATATAATATTTTTTCTTCACTAAAAAAAAAAGGCTAAAATATGAAGAACTCCCTTGAACTTTAAGCCGATTGCACATAACTCCCCTGACATATTGAAGTTTAAAATTAACTTCCTTAGCTTTTTGTTTTACCCATGAGACCCTGCTATTAGTTTTCCGTTAACTCACTAACTGAGACTGCCACATCGTACTATAGTGAGAATTACGTGGCATCACATGTGGCTAATAATTTTGCCCAACTTGAAAGACTGGTCAAAATATAATTTTATATCTATGTTTTTTCAGTTTAAGCCCTAGAAAGCTTCACACGAAGTGATTCTGGAAAAGACGAAGTGACAAAAACCCAAGAGCTCGTGTTTGTAGTTTCTGCCCCTAATGCCAAGAATTCAAAATCCTAGATGCACGAGGTTGTCTCACGAAATGATGACCCACTGAAGAAAATGATCTCAAAATCATTGATAAAAGAAGAAATTTCACTAACCATAAAAGTTGCAGCGCTGCCACAATTATGGATGTGGAAGAGGGTAAACAAAAGAGAGAGAGCGAGAGATTTGGTGTCCTTAGGATCTAAGTAGTGATTTTTGGTGTTGTGCATTTGGTTTCATCTTTCATAGAGAGGAGATACTCTGAGAAATTTGCAAGCCTGGAAATGATGTTGATGACCAATGCAACAAGAAGATTAAAAGGTACTCACTTTGGAATTGTTCATGGCATCAGAGGAAGAAATCAAAAACTTGCTTCTTGGTCTTCGACTCCTCTATCTTCTCCTAAATCACTACGTCTTTCTGCAACTATAATATAAACAATCACAAAAAAAAAGAGAGGATAGAATTACATTTTAATCATTGGATATACAATTATTAATTTTTTTAATTTCATGTTAAATGCCACATAATCCTCACTACTACGATGTGGCAATCTCAGTTAACAAATAAACGGAAAAACTAACGACAGGGGCTTAATGGATTAAAAATAAAAGGTTAAGGAGGTTAATTTTAAACTTCAATATATTAAGGGAGTTGTGTGCAATCAACTTAAAGTTTAGGGGAGTTTTTTATATTTTGGCCAAAAAAACAAATCTAACATCTTTTCTAAACCTCGGACCATTCACCCATCCATTTAAATGATTTAATATAGCTTATTTCTGAAATTTTTTATCTTGTTATTCTCCTGTTTTTTTTTTTGGAGGTTTTCTCCATGAAGCCCTCCTATTGAGCTTGTATATTTGACATTTAATATTTTACATTAAAATAAAATTATTTTTATTAAAAAATTAATATGAAGACACATGAAGATTAGTTAAGTAATAATTTGAGTTTATGAGAAAAGTGAAAGAAATTTAAAAAGCGTCGATGCTGTCAGGTAGGACTTCAACAAAACACCAAAAATTCGGCTAGTTCAATCATAATTTTCTCCAAGAAAAATATAAGTTCCATTTGCATATGTTCACCAGTTCAGTCAGGCTACTAAATAATGACAAGAACCAAAAAGACCTCAAAATATCATCCTAGAAAGGGATTATAAAATCAATTGTTCCCCTCATCAAATTTGCATCAATATAATATCAATCTATTTAGGACAATATCTAGTGTTTCACTAAGCTGTCAGATATTTTAATTAATTTGACACATACATATATAAATATATGCATTTATATTCGACAGCTTTCCTCCCAAAACAACGGAATCAAATACTCTATAACTAGGAAATTACAATCTCTGTTTTCGGTTGACATAACCAGAGGAGAACAAACGAAATCAATACCCAGACTAAGCATCACTTTCATGAACCTTTAACCTCTGTCTCGATAATAGAAAACAGAGTCACCAAACAACAGGCATTCCTTTATGTTCCAACACCCAAAAACCAGAACAAGCAGCAACATGCAACTCCATATAAATATATATACGTGCTATGTCAGTTCGGCCAGCAAGAACAAGAGGAGAAAATGAACTTCCAACCACCAAAAATCAACATGCAGCGACAAACATCAGTTGATTAAACATCCATCAACCATTTTCCCCCTTAACCAACGAGACTCCTCATCTTCACTCACTAACCAGATTTCTCCCTCTACTATTGCCCCTTATTCAGCCACTCCACAAGCGTTGGCCCATTTTTATCTCAACTTGCGCCCTTCACCTCTGTTTTTCGGCAACCAAAACAGAGAAGGAAAACAACACATGCAAGCCAGAAAATCAACATGCAATCCGAAATTCCTACTCCACTCCTATCAATAAAGCTCAATCTATAAGTACCTAAGCTTGAACCCAACCTTCTCCCTGAACCCAGAAATTCCAGCGGCCCAAACCTTTCCCAAAGGCCACCATTGAAGAAAATATAGGTAGAGAAGTAATGAGGGGATTTACCGTAGTTGAATAATCGGTTTGCATGTAAGATTCCGGCCACCGATCACTACCTCCTTCACCTTCTCCTCTGAAGGTTTTTTCCCGGCCTCTCTCTGTTTTTTTTTTTTTTTTCAATTCGAATGACACAGAAAATGACAGTGGGAAGAGTGATTATTTAACAAAATAATTATTAGTTTAAAATTTTAAGTCTAGATTATTAAAACTATATTTTAATGATATAAATTTTACCATAACGATATTCAAATAGTTTTCTAAGAATTTTATAAGAAACTTTTTCATAAAATTTCTAAATCCTTAAAACTACTATTCCATTACTTTTTCCAATTTACTGAGGTTATAAATAATTTTAGATAAATTTTTCTTTTTAAGTCAAAAAATTTGAGGTGTTACAATAAAACACACTCGATTGTCTTGGTTACCCAATAAAAGATCATATTCTCATTTTGGGGTTGAAGTAGTATATGTACCAGAGCTTGCGGACTCCTCTCCCAGGACACTATATGCTAGTGCAGGTTTTTCACCGCTTGGTTTGTCCCAATAGTGATTTTCAACAACATAATCATGCTACTTACAACAAAAAAAGATAATAAAAAGAACCAGGTATGAAATTAAACTAATAGATATACTGAGTTGCTTTTTTTTTTTGGCGAAAAAAAAGTGCAGGATCTCTAATTAAACAACAATACCTCATGGTCTAGTGATGAAATCAGATTCCATATCTGTCTATCTCATAATGATTCCAGTGAATCACAACCTATTGCATCTATTGGAATTAACCGTGGCGGAAGATTTGGAACTGACTTGAGCCTTTTGGAAAAATCCAGGAACAGAGAGTGTAGATGAAGATGTTTGGTGAAGCAACCTGACTAAAATATGCAAAAACTGTTTTGAATTTTGGGTCAGTTGTATATCACTTTCCTAACTTTTAAAAGTTTAAATCAAGGATCCAGATGCTTTATGTTTTGATTATCAACTTCCATGCCGTTAAAATTACCGTTAATAATTTTTGACATGTCATAATTTTTATATTTTTTATTATATAGTATTTCATCTAAACAATAACATTTAACATTCACCGTGTAATCTTAAACATTTTATAATTTTTTTATTTAAAAAAGATATGGTCAAATAAATATTTTAAATGTTTTTCTAAATATTTTATCCTAAACATAAAAATATATATAATTACATGTCAAATACCAAATATTATTTTTTTTAAATGAAATGGTACATAATAAAAAAATATAAAAATATGATGTGATGAAAACTGTTAACTTCAACGGTAATTTTAATGGCAGGGGAGTTGATAACCAAAACACAAGACATTATGATCCTTAATTTAAACTTTTAAAGGTTAGGGAGGTGATATGCAACTAATCCAAAGTTTAAGGAAGTTTTGCATATTTTAGCCAGAAAAAATTACAAATCAATTTGCTTCTTAATCATAATAGTTGACAGTTTTTTTTAAAAAAAGCAAAATGATATTTAATTATATAAAATCTAACTTTTTTTCTTCTCTAAAAAAAAATCTAACATCTTTTCTAAACCTCGGACCATTCAACCATTTAAATGATTTAATGTAGCTTATTTCTGAAAATTTTTATCTTGTTATGTTCCTGTTTTTTTTTTTTTTGGAGGTTTTCTCCATGAAACCTTCCTATTTAACTTGTATATTTAACAAAAAATATAATTAACTTTTATTAAAAAAATTAACATAAAGACACATGAAGATTAGTTAAGTAATAATTTGAGTTTCTGAGAAGAATGAAAGAAATTTAAAAAGCGTCCATGCTGTCAGGTAGGACTTGAACAAAACACCAAAAATTCGCCTAGTTCAATCATAATTTTCTCCAAGAAAAATATAAATTCCATTTGCATATGTTCACTAATTCAGTCAAGCTACTAAATAATGACAAGAACCAAAAAGACCTCATATAATCATCCTAGAAAGGGATTATAAACTCAATTGTTCCCCTCATCAAATTTGCATCAATGTAATAACAATCTATTTAGGATAATATCTAGATTTTCACAAAGTTGTCACATATTTTAATTAATTTGATCTATATAAACAATATCCATATTAAGAAACTAAAAGAACACGAGTGTTTCAAGTCATTTTCCATATCATTCATTAGCAACATTATTAGAGAGCCACATTTTACCTATATAATACCTGCATTTTACAAATTGTAAGAATATTTTTCATGAACTCATTGTAAGAAATCATTCCTCCCATATACCTGCAGCTTGCAGAGATGCATAGAGAGGTGCCATAACGTCTCTTTCTTTCATCACCCCTGAAGTGAAAACTATGTGCGATAAATGTATCACCTACTATAACTATACCATAAGGATTAATTAATTAGCCGTTGAACCACTAAGTTAGGTTTGATCTTGGGATAGAAGAATATTTTTCTTGAACTCTATTGAAAACTTATCCCAAACACTGGTTGATCCTATATCAGGGATCGAATTTTTTAAAAAATTTTAAACTTTTTGAAATAACAGTTCAAGCATCTAATTAATTCTCTTGCTCAAATATCGATGAGCTGTTTTTACTAAACCGTTAATATTTTACGTCATAATAATAGCTAAACATTTATCTAGCAGCATGTAGCCATCAGAGGTGGTGGCATTTACCTGCCCAAAATCATCATCTTCCTTCATTTCCTTTAGCACTCGACACGTACATTTATAAAGACATGCATTTATATTCGACAGATTTTCTCCCAAAACAACAGAATCAAATACTCTATCACTAGGAAATTACAATCTCTGTTTTCGGTTGACATAACCAGGGGAGAGCAAACGAAATCAATACCCAAACTAGGCACCACTTTCATGAACCTTTAACCTCTGTCTCGATGCCAGAAAACAGAGTCACCAAACAACAAGCATTCCTTTATGTTCCAATACCCAAAAACCAGAAGAAGCAGCAACGTGCAACTCCATATAAATATATATTCGTGCTATGTCAGTTCGGCCAGCAAGAACCAGATGAGAAAATGAACTTCCAACCACCAAAAATCAACATGCAGCGACAAACATCAGTTGATTAAACATCCGTCAAGCATTTTCCCCCTTAACCGACGAGATTCCTCATCTTGTCTCACTAACCAGATTTCTCCCTCTACCATTGCACCTTATTCAGCCACTCCACAAGCATTGGCCCATTTTTATCTCAACTTGCGACCTTCACCTCTGTTTTTTGGCACCCAAAACAGAGAAGGAAAACAACACATGCAAGCCAGATAATCAACATGAAATCTGGAATTCCTACTCCACTCCTATCAACAAACCTCAATCTATAAGTACCTAAGCTTGAACCCGACCTTCTCCCTGAACCCAGAAATTCCAGCGGCCCAAACCTTCCCCAAAGGTCACCAATGCAGAAAATATAGGTAGAGAAGTGATGAGGGGATTTACCTTAGTTGAATAATCGGTTTGCATGTAACATTCCGGCCACCGATCACTACCTCCTTCACCTTCTCCTCTGAAGGTTTTTTCCCGGCTTCTCTCTGTTTTTTTTTCTCTTTTTTCAATTCGAATGACAGAGAAAATAACAGTGGGAAGAGTGATTATTTAAAAAAAATTATTACTTTAAAATTTTAAATCTAGATTATTAAAACTATATTTCAATGATATAAATTTTACGACAACGATATTCAAATAGTTTTCTAACAATTTTATAAGAAACTTTTTAATAAAATTTCTAAATCCTTATAACTAATATTCCATTATTTTTTCCAATTTACTGAGGCTTTAAATAATTTTAAATAAATTTTTTTTTTGCTGTTTATTTTAAGTCAGAAATTTGAGGGGTTACAATAAAATACACTCGATTGTCTTGGTTACCCAATAAAAGATCATATTCTCCTTTTGGGGTTGAAGTAGTATATGTACCAGAGCTTGCGGACTCCTCTCCCAGGACACTAAATGCTAGTGCAGGTTTTTCGCCGCTTGGTTTGTCCCAATAGTGATTTTCAACAACATAATCATGCTACTTACAACAAAAAAAGATAATAAAAAGAACCAGGTATGAAATTAAACTAATAGATATACTGAGTTGCTTTTTTTTTTTGGCGAAAAAAAAGTGCAGGATCTCTAATTAAACAACAATACCTCATGGTCTAGTGATGAAATCAAATTCCATATCTGTCTATCTCATAATGATTCCAGTGAACCACAACCTATTGCATCTATTGGAATTAACCGTGGCGGAAGATTTGGAGCTGACTTAAGCCTTTTCGAAAAATCCAGGAACAGATAGTGCAGATGAGGATGTTTGAAGAAGCAACCAGAGTATAATCACTAATGCAACAATAGGTTAAGTCCAATTCTGTTAATGATGTCAGATTAAGACCAAAGAAGTGACGTAAACTCTAGGTTGACAGTACAGTACATATTGAGTTTCTTGGCGTTACCTGGATGAGCAATATTGAAATTTTGTTTTGAAAGTTTCATGTTCTCCCAAAGCCCAATTCTCGTTCAAATCTTTTGGCAGCTTAAGCCCTTTTGAGCAACCATTAATACTGAGAGGTTTGAGAATCAACTTGTGGAAGATAACGTGATAAAGAGCAAGAGCCATGCATCCACTCAAATTCAAACCTCGTAGGCCATGAGTCAAGAATCCAAGTGATTCGGGAAGATTCGTTATAGCAGTGTGATTTAGATCGAGAGGTTATAATTTTTTCATACTTTCCCCAAAATCTGGTAGCACAGGAACTCTACAACAAAAGTAAACACTCAACATTATCAAAGAACTCATTTACACTTTTCTTGGTAGGATTATTTCGTGACTTATGCACTGAAGTAAGCTCACTTCGACAACCTTCCTCAGCTTTCCAAGTGAAGGATGAACATCAACCAAGGAATAAGGACGAGCACCTATCAAGAATTAATTTTTCCAAATTAGCCTAAATTACACAAAATTTTCCTAAATTTTGAACTGTATACAAATAAATTTTGGTAATTCTTAAAATTTAATAATCAACCCTCCAAAACTCGTTCCCCCTTTGGTAGCATGAAATTGGAGAGGATGGAAGTGGAAGTGGAACTCAGGATATGTCTGTTTGGTGCACATCTAAGTGGCCCTTTTTCTTTTCTTTTTGGAGGAAGATTATTGAGAGTAGATTTCCCGGAAGAAACATTGCGTCTGTGCCCTCTTTTCTTCCTTAAAAGAAAGTAAGTGAATTTCACACTTGGAAAAAAGCAGCAAGATAATAACCCTGAAATTGAAATGCACTTTTCTCTCACCAACATCTTCCCCATTTCCAAATGCCTTTTTTAAATGATTAATAATATTAAAAACTTAAAATATACTTTTAGTCATTTAATTTTATAAAATATTGTAATTCTTTTTTAATCCTAAAATCTTCAGTCTTAAATGATTTTTTTAACAATCATTGTTTTTTTAAAAAATTAAACTTAATATCTTAAGATTTGGAAATATTTTATTAACATTTAATATTTTAATATCATCATTTTTTGTTAACAATCTTGTTAATTAAAAAAAATACTTCTTTAAAATTAATGAATCAAATTGAAATTTTATATAAGTCAGTTAAAAGTACTAAACATATACTTTAACTATATTAAAAAAAGCAGTAGTTAGTTACAAAAGTAGATAAGTCTGGGATAACACATAAGCCGGGAGTCTGAGGGGAAAAGAACTTGTACTGAAAGGAGGTTTCTCAGCAGCATGAGTTTGGGCAGTTACCAAATGCTAAGGTCCGTAAAAAGTAAAATTTGCTTATAAAAAACACCTCTTTTTTTTTGGCATCATGTTGTTAAAAAGATGATTTACTATAGATAATTATGTCCCTTCAGCTTAATTTTCTATTAATGAAACTCATTGCAGCATATTTATATGTGTCTTCCTATTAATTCAATTCATTTTTATAACCCGACCACAATTTGGTAATACTCCTCGTGAGATCAATTAATCTGTCAAGGGTCCCTACTTGACATGCTATTGGAAAGGTGTACGTAGGAGTTGCTAATTCAAGAATAGGTTATAATAAGTCGTCTTAATTTCTTCTCCCTCCTTCAAAATAATTGTCACTGTACGTAGGTTTTTAAGAAAGCATTAATAATTACATTGACAATTTTATTCTTTAACAAATGAGAAGTATTTATTAATTAATAATTAATAAAATAAAGATAACTTATATTTTGTTGAAATTTAAGCTATTTATTAGTTTTCTTGACCTATAGAGTACTCTGACGCAAATTAACTATCTTCATATTTATGAGGTTTTAAGAAATAGATATAACTAGGTCAAAAAAATTCAATTACAACGTCATTAAAACAATATATATGTGTTTTGTTTTAAAAAAAGAACAATATGTGTGTGTAAGCACACTAAAACTTATAAGATAAATATCATAAAGTTGTAATATACTATTCATGAAGAGACTGATCCCATCATGAATAACACTAAAACAGCACAAAATTCTCCCAATAACTTCCGAATTTTTCTTATATTTTTTTGGGTAAAGATGCAGTTTTAGAGTAAAACATTCTAGTCTTCCTTACATTTTGACTTAATTATATCCATCGCTCCTCTATTTTAAAAATATACAATTAAATTCAAACCGTTAATTCTGTTAAGAATATTCTAAAAATATGCTTTTTATAATTAAAACTTATATTAAAAAATTTATTTACTAATTTACCTTTCATCGTACTAAATCTCTAATTTTGATTAAAATTATTTTTAAAAATATTTCAAAATTTTTTCTTTTCCTTAACTTTATTTTTTAATTTTGCAAATTTCTTTTTGTTTAATTTTTTTGGAACAAAAACTTAAGTAACTTAATTAATATAGACCTAAAAAATTTGATTAACTCATTAAATAAATTTATAATTAACTAAATACGTTTATAAGCTTGTGTAACAAAAATTTTGTTTGAAAATTTTAAATATTAAATTAAAATTATTTATATAATCTCTCAAATTTAATCATTTATATAATGTGTTGAAAAAATTGCATTTAAAATTCTTTTTAGCCATTTAAGAAAAACTAAATAATAGATTTGAATAAATGTGATGAAAAATTAAAATTATAAAACTTTATAATATAATCAAAATTAATAAATTTATGACATTTTAGTAAGTTTAAAAAAATATGTTTATTAAAATTATTTTTGTTGTATAACAAGTATTTGTTTTACAAATATAAATGTTTGGCATATAAAAAATATAAATGTTTTTATAATTCGCATGTTACATAGGGGTATTTTGGTCAGAATCAAAGTTTAAGAGTCAAATTTAATAGTCAACTAATAGTTAGATAGCTGAAAATAGAATTTCAAATATATAAGAGAGGTTTGTATAATGTATATTTTAATTTTAAGAGAGATCTATATATGTTTTCAAAATAGAGTAGAAATTTCTATAATTTAAGTAAAACAGAGGGGTAGTTAGTGCAATTTTTCCCCCTATGAGGGCACTTGGGAAAAAAAATAGCAGTGCTTCCTTTTTTGTTACATCTTTTGGTTCAAGATCTACGCATCAAATCTTTGAATGGCTTGATTTTTTTTATAAGCATCAATTTGAATTTATCTAATCATTTAATGTACTTTTTTTATTTTTATCTCTAATTAATTATATGTCTCATCTCTTTTTTTACTCATTCTATCTCATATATTTTTCCACTCATTCTCTATTTCACTTTCTTTCTCGATAAATAAAGATGTTTTAGAAAAACAAGTTGCACATTTTATATATTTATCGTCCTTAACTGAAACAACATTCCTAAATAAACAGATAAACCTATTTTTTTATAATAACTTTAAGAAATAATTTTTTATAACCAAATCATGCTAAATACAAACTCAAATTATATCACAATCATCTACACTAACTAATTATATAATATTGTTATCCGTGATAGAAAAGAGCAGCACCCAATCATATATCCTATCACGGATAAAAGAACTTTTCTTAACTCATTTAAATACAAACTATATAAGAAAGGATTAATCTTATCTAATATGGTTATAAAACAACATATAATATAGCTCATAAATCAAAATATTAAAAATTAAATCTTAATTCATATTTTATAATAAATTCATAAATAAATCACATGCGAATATGCGATCCTAGGCCTCTGGCCACCTATCAGCACACATACCACAATAATACACTCAAAGGACATAAAAAATAATAATGCATGAATCAATTAAAACCAATTTATCCTAAAGTGGCAATATACAGGATATAATATAGCTCATAAACCGAGGAGGTTACAAGTTGCTAATGTAACTTTACTCCTCCTGAGCCTTCCCTGACGTCCCTCCTTTAAAGCTTTCACCTAAAAAATGTTAAACAATAGGGATGAGACAACATCTCAGTAACTAAATCCCTACCTATCACACACACTAGCATGGGCTAGCGAGGTGTCAGGTGGGATACACAGAGTTAATAATAGTCAATAGACACTTATCTAACAGTTGAACTCACAATAACCATATAGGTCAAATATATCTGCCAATCTCATGCAACTGATGATTTCAAAAGAGATAACATACTTTTCATTTATTCAAAAGATATAAACATCAATAAAGATACCATGTCATATGATACCCATGAACCCAAATTCATCCTTATATCCTCCTTATTTCCACTGACTAGACCCATGGGCTAAATTCTTTCCATTTAACTTGTTACTCTGACAAGCTCACCACTCGAGTGATATGGACCGGCCAAAGATCACAGAGCACTCAATGAACCATGGGTCCCCCCTAGAAGAACTAGTGGGGTGTCGCAGTCCCTCGAAGAAATAGTGGGACAATAATAGTAGCCAACCATAGAGTTTCGTATGGAGGCCGATACCGCGTGGTAAGTATATAAATCTCAATAACTCCATCATCTCCTTCCCCACCCAAACTAGATGCACAGGGTTCAAAATAACACATTTATATACATAATCAACCGAATTCCAGAATAAGACCTCATAGTCATAATTATTAATTTCTAACAATACAAACGATTTCAATCCTTTTCAAAACAGTATCCCACCAGACAGTTCACATAAAACATAATATATGTATACGAAACTTGGTTATAAAATTACTCACCAACCTCATATCAATGCATGTAACATATAGAAATTTAGTTACCTGGTCTCCTAGCTAACAGTCAAGCACAAACGAGGCCCGTACTCGAAAATGCCACAATAGGATTTATATCTACAATTGAAATTAAAATATTATTTCTACAGTATTAGAGTAAACTACTCACAAATTTCTAACCTTTAATGCTCCCTCTAATACATTCAGCTGTTATTCGAAATTTTAGCTCGAAAGGCTTTTTCTAAGGTTTGGGGTAATAACATATATATGATGATTTAAACTCGATTCTGAAATTTTCATTACTTACATATCCTTTAATTATTAGATTATATTATTAGAATCATCAAGGCTGTGTTTGGGTGACACCCCAAACCATGGTTTGGACAATAAATCACCCAAACACCCACCTAAAAACCAAAACCATGGTTTTGGAAAAAGCAAAAAAATTTTGCTTTTGGAGAAAAAATGGAGAATGTGAGAGCTTATAGGATAGGTATCTTGTTATTTTTTTTATAAACATATTTTTTTATAAACATATTTAATCTTATATTTTATAAATATATATACATATTAATTAATTATTAATTATATTATCTTATGTATTATTAATTATGTTAATAAAAAATATATTAAAATTTTATTCCTTCAAATTAAAATATATCATAAAATCTATTTTTTCTGTAATTATCATATTAACTTATGTCTTTTTTTTAGTAATTTGTATATATAAAAAGTGCTTCTGATAACAACTATCCAAACACTCTCACTTCTCAAAGTCACTTTTTCATAAAATCTATTCTTTCCGGAATCTATTCTTCCCAAAATCTATTCTCCAGAATCACTTTTCCAAATCACGGTTTGGTTTCATCCAAACACACCCCAAATTCATAATGTAAATAGACAAACTATAAATTTATAACTTATATTCCATCTTCGAAGGACTTAGACAAAGACTTAGTACGAACCAGGTTATTCTTACTACAAAAATTAAACCCTTAATCTAACCGTTGAATTTAATTTCCTTATCTATCATAATACTATCCTCCAAGTTATAGCTCAATCTAACGGTCAATGAACTTAAAAAATGCTAATTTACTGTTTAGGACTTTATCTGCTAAATCTAAAAGATATAAGTTAAAAACAGACCTAATAACTTGTAACTCATATATCAAAATGATGATCCAACCGTTGAAATTGACGATTTGGATATCCCAAATGGACTGACCAAATTTTAGTCCGATCCACCGGTTAATAAACTCAAAACTAGCACTTTTCTGAGACTACCTCAGATATGTGCGAAAATTATTTACTCACTTCAAACTCCATTCACTATCTCCTATATATAGGCTTCTCAAACTCCTTCACTCTAAAGATTAGTCGACGTGGGACTTCTATACCATGGTATAATTTTCTAGAATACCATCCACACACACAGAATCACACACAAAGACATTATTAAAATAATAATAATAATAATTTTTCTATATCTAACCTTTTTTTTTATTAACTTAATACTAAAATATATTTATTTATAAATTTAATTAAATACTAGATAAAAATAAGGATGTTACATTAACTAACTTTTTGAATTGCATAATTTAGTTATTTGATGCTTATATTTTGAGTCAGAAAGAGTATTTGAGCTCTAAAATCCAAATGCAAAAGTAATTAAAAAAAGTCCAAAAACATAATTGAAGATAATGAATAACGAAGTTATAAATCACAAAATTGAGTCATTCACAACTAGCCAAATTTTAATATTTATAATTAATTAATTTTCATGTTCCACAATTGAGCATTTATATAATTATTTCACCATAGATCAAGCTGGCAAGAGAAAATGAATAAGCCTACTTGACATCGCACATTTAGGTGGCTTTGCTTTCTTTATGATGTTGGACATCAATTTTCATCCTTTACCTTCAGAGAGGTGAATGTTAATAATTGAAATAGAGATGCTTTTAAGAATATTCACGATGACTTAGATCATGGTTTAAGGTTTAATTAAATATTTGGGTTGCGTGAGGGTGAACTGGGGTCTAATTAAAATGCAAATTAATTAATTAACCGAAAGATGATTAAGACATAATCACAGTACGCGACTTTGCTTAGTCAAAAAGAAAAAGTGAATTCCACACATAGAAAAAAGCACCAATAATTCTGAAATTGGAGTCGCTGTTCTCTCTCCATATTAGAGGCTAAATTCAATACGAAGTCGAAGTAAATTTGTCTGCAGGTGAATAGAAGCACATTCCATCATCATCATCATAAAAATGAGCACGGAGTACACCTCTTAATTTAGACTATCTAAATTAATTTTGTATGGTCCAGATTTATTTCAAATTTTTATTTTAATAGATACAGAATTTAAAAATAAAATAATCTTATAAATAATATTTCTTTCAAAAAGGTAGATTTATTATTAAAAAATTTCAAATTAAAAATCTTAAATTTGAGCTATCTATATAAGTTTTTGGATGATTTAAATTACAAATGAGCATGCGATGTGTATTATTACGATGAGCTAGTAAAAGAGATCTCATCTGTATTCCGAGAAATGCCACCAACAACTACCCCACCCACCATATTATGTTCTTGCTTCTCCACTTTATAATTAATTTATCAATTTAGTTTTTCCAAACAACCAATGAATCCTCTTAATCAAAAGCTTAGCCTACTGCGTGAGGAGTAGGCCCTGGCCTTTTGAAAATTGTGAAAGGCTTAAGTCAAGTCACTGCCAAATCTCTCCACCTCGGCGCTAATCCCATTAGACGCGCTCGATTGTGATTCATTTGAATCTTTCTCAGCTCTCAGATGGACACGTTGGGAATATGCTTCCATACATCACTCCTCCGTCGGCAATAAGCCATACATTGATTTATGTATGCGTGTATTTATATTTTTAAAACTATATACTACCAAATCCTATTTAATTTTTAATTTATCTTAAATATAAGACCCTAATCTATTTTGTTTCTTATATTGATAAATTTTTTTTTCAAAATAACCCTTCTAATAATAATAGTTCTAGTCAATACACTTGATTAGTAAGGATATTTTAGGAAAAACAACATCTATTTAGGACAAATAACTAACTCAACTTACTTCTTTAATCTCCTCAAATTAGTCAACTGACTCTTATAATTAGCACCGGAAGTAGTGTAACTTACTATCGACATTCTTGAAAGTGATAAATAATCTTAAATCACTTGATAGAATATTAGTAATTAGGAATTTTTCAATGTTACCTCTGTTTAATGTTATTAACTATAAAAAAGAATGTAATGCAAATTTGAAAATTTTTTCATTTACACAGGAGTAAAATTGAATATTTATTTCATTTTCAGATAATTTTAATGGCTTAACTTTTTTTTTTTCCCCGCTTCAGTGAAATGATTAAAGGTGATTTAAATCGGGAGGATTGTGTATTCACTACTCCTCTATTATAATACAAATAGTGTTAAAATATAAGTAACTTTTAACTACTTCATCAGAATCAAGCAAGAGTGACTAACTTATTAAATCTGTTTTGAATTAAGAAGTATTTTTTTCAAGTTTAATTGTATCCCTGTTCAAATTTGTCTCATCCCTGTCTTCTTTTTCAATATCTAATGCGTACATTGCACCAATAAAAAGAGATCAAATGAAAAAAAAATTATAATTAATATCTCTCAAAAATTACTTATATTATAAGCCAAAAATTTCTTATCAAAAGTTGCCATTTTGGATGAGGGAAAATGTAACATTGGTATTTCTTTATTGTAGTCTCGTGGTCAAAGTAAACGTATGAGTATCGAAAGTAGCATAATTCGTGTGAAGTCATGCCAAATTTCGAGGCAGTGACAAAATTTCATTCTTTTGATTACCAAATCTCTCAAATCAAATGAATTTCGATTCACTAACTTCACGTTGAAGAATTTGGCGCAACATAAAATAGTACTAATATAATATGATATGATATGATATGATATGATATGGGAAATGACTGTTTTTTTTGTCTTTTTTCCCATGACAAATATCTAAAGCAGCTTTCCCAAAAGAAACATTACAGGCCTGTTTTTTTTGGGCCAAAACATTACAGGCCTGTTTGTTTTCTGTTTTTTTGTTCTTTTGTTTTTAAAACAATTTTATAAAATTATTGAAATAAGTTTTTGGAAAAAAATTTAAAAAAACTATGCCTGGATAATTGTGCTAAAATATTATATTTAAAAAATATTATATTTGAAAACAGATATATTAAGCCCGGAGGATGAAACTTTGATAACAACTTAAGTCCTCAAATGAAAAAAAAGAGCCATTGAGGGGAGGAAAAAAAGGAGCTTCCCAATTTTTTTCAAATCAAAAAGTAAAAACAGAAATAAGAAAACAACTAAAATTTGTTTTGATTTTTAATTTTTAAAAATAGATTTCATTTTTTTGCTTTTTAAAATATACTCAACTAAAAATAAATTACCATAAAAGAAACACTATATAATGGCTTTATGAATTATTTTATTAAGCAAAGAGATTTTGTTGAGATAGCACTGCAACTTAAAAGCTGAAAATCACTATACAAAATTATTATTATTATTATTAAATGAATTGAATAATCTAATAATAATTGTTAATAAATAATTTTTTAAAAAATGAGATGGAGTTCCATCACGTCCCTGTTACTATTTTATCCTGTCTCATTATCATCTCGTCTCAAAAAAATTTTTGGTCTTATCATATCTCGAATTGACCTTGATCAAGACTAGGACTAGGACTAGAATAAGACAAGTTGAACACTTTTTACTTTTGGGATGGTACTCCAACGTCTGAAACTCTCATCTAAATATCATGTGTTTGGGAAAGAAGTAATTAAGGGGAAAAAAAGGATCAAAGAAAGAAACAAAAGGAAGAGAGGGATTGGGGAGAGATCCAAGACCGAAATATATGGGAAGGAGATTCCTCCCTACTATTTAGTCTCGCGGGGAAATCTCTTTTTGCTATGTCGGTTCGATAATGTGATGATTTGTGAAATAAAAATTTGAAAGTATACTATATACCAGATTTAACTGTTTTTTATTTTTGTATTTTTTTTGGTAAAATGTTTGAAGCACACATATTTGTATTGGCTTGTAAATTAAACGAAGACATTGCTCGTAAGAAGAAGGGAAAGTCATGAAGCCTCACTAGAGTCAGTCTTTGCCTTTTCAGTCTCTCCTTTTATTGCAGTTCGGCATCTGTAGATCACTGCAGCGAGTGTGGAGAAGAAGGCAAGATTGCTTCAACAACTTTCTAAGCAGTATGGATCTATGCATAATAAGATTTTTTTTGTTTCAATAAAACATATTGAAAGTGGCTAATAAATAAAAGGGTTAAGGTGCGTCCAGCACCCCGAACTATTTTTCCAGGTGCACCCAATGTCCTAAAATAATTTTCGGTGCATCCAATGTCCTAAACTAATTAAAACGGTGCATCCATATCTCGGGTTAACAAAAAAGTTAAGTTTGACTGTTATTTGCTGACTCAGCCAAAGGTTGACCGACGTGGCGGACATGTAGGCGCCTTATGTGTGTTATTTTAACTGGCCAAGGTGCGCCCAGTACTCCGAACTATCTTTTTAGGTGCGCTCAGCACCTCAAACTATTTTTCCAAGTGCGCCGAGTGTCCTAAAGTAATTTTTTTATGTATCCAGTGTCTAATTAAAACGGTGTGTCCACATCCCAGACTAATAGAAAAATCTCGTTTGACCGTTACTTTACTGACTCAGCTGAAGATTAACAGAAAAATCCTACATAGGGGACACACAGACGTCTGATGTGTATTATTTCGACTAAAGCTCCAAAGACAAGCCCAGTAGCAGTGGGTGTTTTTTCGGAAGGTGACGATGATGTTGACGAAGTGACCAGGGGAAAGTTTACTGTGTTCTAGGAGGAGGAAAACAAACGCAAGTCGGATGAGGAGTTGATAGAGACAGAGATGGAAGTGTGTGGTGGAAGAAATGGGATAAAATCTTAAAGATGAGGATGAGATTGAATGGGTGGTACATCTACCAAGATTTAAGAGGGTGGATCGGTGGTCTTTCTTTTTTTTAAGTTTTAAAACTAACAGAAGATAAATATTAGAAGAGGAGGAAATAAATTGAATTTTCAGTCAAAATAATATACATCAGACGCCTGTGTGTCCGCCATCTAGGATTTTTCAGCCAACCTTTAGCTGAGTTAGTAAGGTAACGGTCAAACGAGACTTTTCTGTTAGCCTGGGATGTGGACGTACTGTTTTAATTAGTTTGAGACACGCGATACACAAAAAATTATTTTAGAACACTGGGCGCATCTGAAAAAATAGTTCGGGATGCTGGGCGCACCTGAAAAAATAATTCGGGATGCTGGGCCCACCTTGGCCTATCAAAATAATATACATCAGATGCCTACGTGTCCGCCACGTCGGTCAACCTTCTGCTGAGTCAGCAAATAACGGTCAAACTTAACTTTTCTGTTAGTCCAGGATATGGATGCACCGTTTTAATTAGTTTGGGACACTGGATGCACCAAAAATTACTTTAGGACACTGGGTGCACCTGGGAAAATAATTCGGGATGCTGGGTGCACCTTAACCCTAAATAAAATTATAGAAATATTATACTCCTTTTGGTCCTTATTATAAGATGTTACTAAAAACAGTAAAAAGTATTAAATTTGTTATAAAATTCAAGTAATTTTTAATATTACCCTCATTAACTACACCAAATTTCAACATCATATTAATTTATATTCTTCTACAACCCTCATTAGATATGGGTATAAGCGGAAAAAATATTTGATGTTCATTAAGACCATCATAGCCTCTTACAAAAAGGACCAAAAAATACTTCTAGATGACTTCTCATAGCGAGTACTAGAGGGAGTAGTGGTTTTTTTTTTTTTTTTTCAATGTGTGAATTTCCCTTGACTGTTTGATTGGCGTGTTTTTACTAGACTAATAATTAGATCACCTTCCCTTATTCAATCTGTACCTCATGGCCCAAAGTTTACTAAAATACAATAATACTTTTCATATTGTTAGCGTACAACAACGGGACCACCGCCCCATAGCATGTTGCCATCAGAAACAGAACTCTGTATGTTGTCAGCATTTTTGAAATGGTTGAAGATCCTCAAAATAATGTCTAAACCCAATGATTTAAGGAAAAACTCATTATCTTAGTTTTATTTTCCATCTAATTTTATTAATTTTTCTATTCTTATTAATACTCCCTTAATAGTAATTATATCCTATAGTGGGCCGAATCCATTGCTAAGGCTGTGTTTGGCATCGCGTTTCATGGCCTAAACGTACGCCTCCACCGGTAAAAGCTGCTTTTGGGATTTTGAAGTTGTTTGGATTGACTTCTTTTTGTGATGGGCTTATGGGGTCTAATGAGCTGTTGGGCAGAAGCTACTTTTTTTGGCTTTTGGAGTGATGAGCAGTTGGGGGTGAGGGACTGTGGGGTGTGCAGGAGAGAAAAAAAGAAGAAAGAGAAGAGATGATGATACTGGACATGAACAGTTTATTATTATTTTTTTTTTGACATTCACATGTTGTAAAAGTGGAACAATAAATTAAGGATAATATTTTTTTAGTAAATACTGAACATAAATTATCGCAAAAGTAAATACTAACGTAAAATTGGAAAAAAATGAAGAACCATGCGATTTTTTCATTTATTTACTTAATTTTTTTTTTGTAAAAAAAGATATCTTTTTGTTGTGAACTTCTGGGAGAAGTAAACTTTTGGTGCGTTTTGTGGTGCTATGGGCGGTGAAAGAAACCGTTGGAAAATTTATGGCTGTGTTAAAATTTTTTACCCACCTGACCCTCACCCTAGCATGAATATTCTCTCACCTCAATAATCAAACAAAATCACAAGTTCACAACACACACACTCCTCCGTAGGAAAATTGTCACATTATATATATAATTCCTTTATAACAATAAATTAAATTTTCTTATTTTTAATAATTTTATTTTCAGTACTTTTTTTAAAATGGCCACATTATACATATAATTTTTTTCTAATAATAAATTAAATTTATTTACTTTTAATAATTTTATTTTCCTTCTTAAAAAATAGTCACATTATATATATATATATATATATCTAATATTAGATATATACTATTTAATAAAATTCATGTCCTTTTAAGTCATTTTACATCCAAACTTACTTTTACATTTATCATCCAAACAAGTTTCAGCTTCTCAAACTGACTTTTTTTCAAAATCCAATCCAAACATAAATCACATTACCCTATCTGACTTTTATCCAATTTGACTTCTGTAAAAGTCAGATTGAAAAAAAAATTACTTTTCCACCGCTAATCCAAACACACCCTAAATTGTTTTGGGTTAGACCCTACATACTCCAATAATTTCGGGCATTTCTTTTTACGATAAAGCTGCAATTTTACTCCTAACTTTATCATATAAAGAGTTAATAATAAATATTAGTAAAACTTATCTTTAGATTTAAATAAAAAGGAATAAGGATAATAAATAGGGGGAATTATAATCTGATCCTAAGAAAGGGATTTAATTATCCTAAAGTTTGTTGACAATTGAGGAACATACAATAACAAATTATTTTTTGGTAATTAAATTCTATCCTTAAGACTTCATAATAATTCTTCCTAATAAATAAGGTTGAGGTGTTCTCTCATTGATTTTTTTCCCTAAAATATTTCTATTTATTGTAAAGAGTTTTTACTAAGAAATAATTCTAATGTACATGTTTAAGGAGAGTAGTTTAGTAAAGTTTATTTGTTATAAATAATTAATTTAACTAATTTTTTTAATTAATTTCAAATTTATTATTTACTTTTTATATTAAGAACTAATATATATCACAATACTATCTCTGGTCATGTAGACCTTATTTGTATACTATAAATAAAATTTTATAATTAAGACTAGAGGTAGTAGTATATTGGACTCAGAATCGGATTTAGTACTTATTGCGCTATGGTATTCAAGGTGGGGTGAAACCTATAGTTAAAATACAATTTCTAAAGGCGAAATTTTTTCTGGTAAAAAAAAAAAAGGCGAAATTTTTAACTATAATATTTAAATAAAATTAGACCCAAACCAGCTAATTAAATTAGATCCATACAACGCGCAATAACAATGCTTTATTGCCGAAACCAGTTCTGCCAGCAAGGCTCATGCCAGTCTTGAAAAGCTGGCGTCAATGCGTCTCCCTTCGCCAGTCTTAATTTCCTTTTTGGGTTAAGATGAAAATTTAGAGTCGTTTAGATTAAAAATATTCATAAACAAATTTTAAGTAAGTTAAGTTGAAATTTTTTTCATATATTTATTTCATACGTCGTAAGTCATGATTAAAAAGCTGTTTATAAACCATTTTAAAAGTTTCTTAAAAGTTTTTACTAACAAGATTTGGATTTTGAACACTTGAAATTTTTTTTAACAGATTTATCTCTAAAGTTTAAAATCACAGCAAATTTTTTAATCATAAACTATTATTAATAGTACTCCTCTGGTCTTATTTGTAAGGCAGAAAGAGAAAATATTTTTTCTTTTTATTTATAGGGTACTAAGAGAAATTTTTTGTATGAATATCACCTTTTATTTATTTTTATATTAGTTTTGTTTATATGAGATATAATATATATTAAATAGAAATAAAATTAAAAATTTATTAAATTTTAAATTATAATCAATAAAATTTAAGTTTTTTTTATTTGTGTGTAAAATGTTAAAAATAACTTATATAAGAAAATCAAAAGAGGATGAGGGAAATTTGTTATTAATCTTAAATAACTTTCCCAGTTGCGCAGAGCTTTTTAAGGAAAACCTTACCTTGGTCCTTTTTTTTTTTTAAATAAAAAAATCAGTTCAGCCATACAGCTGTCCATTAGTTGGTGCAGTTCAGCTTTACACGTCAGTATGTATGTACCTTCTCTAATTATTACCGTGTGAATATGGAAAAAGCTATTCAAAAAATCAAAATTTCAAATTGGTTGATTTGGTTCTACTGTCTCTTCTTCTTCCGCATTTGTATCGGGTGCTCGTCACTTTGGATGAACACCTAATACTTATCATATTTAAATTATTCATATTAGATCTGAACAGTTTTGATTTAATTTAATTTTAATTTAATTTTTTTAAAATAATAATTTTAATATGTATAGGATAAAAAATAAAGATAATTTTTTAACTATTATTCTTTAAAAATATATATTTTTATTTTAAAATAATTATTTAAAAATATTAAATTTGGAATGTCCAGATTACTTTCTCGTCAACTGATGTGTACCAAATAAGGACTTGCGCCTTTCTTCTTTGGATTCCAAGAGCGAGTTAAAAAAAATAAAGTGTTGCAGATTATTCAATTTTCCCCTCTAAATTGATTACTAAATTTGGTTATAACTTTTAAATTTTGAAATAAGTGTAATTCATTTTAGAAACTTTAAATTAAATTTGTTTTAAAATGTAATGATTTTTAAAATTTTTTTTTAATTATTCATTTTTCTCTTTTATCATATTCTCTCTTGTAACATTCTTCATACATTATACTACTCCCGGTTTTATTTATAAAATCTCACTAGTGGAGATAGTATTTCATTCTTTTTTTTTTAATAATTACAAGATGACATATTTAAAAATAAAAGTATATTTTTAATCTAATTATTGTTTTAAACTAATTTTTTATATGACCATTAAATATATTTTTTATCCTATAGACAGTATTTTTCGAAAGTGTATATATATTCCCTTCATTTTTTTATATGACCAGTAAATATATTTTTATCAATTTTATCTAGAATGAATTTTTTCTAATGCATGTCTTCTGTTATTTTTTTTATAAATAAGAGTATATTTGAGAAAAATATTTTCTACATATTTATTATTCTGAATTAATTTCAACAATTTTTTTAAATCATGTAATTAGGTTATTTGAATCTTATGATAAGAGACAAAAGGATATTAAATAGAAATAGAGAAAGTTAACAAGATTTAAGTTTTTTTTTTGTTCAAGCAAAACACATTTTAAGCGCTTTCTAGAACAAAAGAGTATATTCTATAGAACAATCGCACCAACATGGCAATATGAAAACTATGGTTTCATAAGCACTTTTCCGCAAAACGAGATAAACTCCTCCACATATTTACTTCGTAAACCGTGAAAACATTTCTGAAACCATGGTTTGGCTTCTATCCAAACACCCCCAAAAGAGTATGTGCTTTTGCTTCTCCACTTTACTATTAATTTATCAATTTAGCTTCTTCAAACATACCCAAATCAATCCTCTAATCAAGGGCCTAGTAGGAGGAATTAGTTTTGGAAGAAACGGAAGATAAGAGAGAGGTAAAATTTCTGGCGAGAAACGTTTAATTTGTAAAGGAAGGAAAAGGATATTGGAATTTCACACCCGGGAAACAAGCATCTTTACCATCACCGAAAGCTAAAGTCCGTATAAAGTAAGTTCCCCTGAATTTGTTTATAAAAACATGTTCTTTTTTGTTGTGTCGTCTATATAATGTCATGATTTGCGGAACAGGAATTGTGACGGAGATATTGCTTGTGCAAAAAAGGCAAAAGCCATGGGCCCTGCTAAACTTTATAAAGAGAAAAGCACGTTGGGTAAAGAGAAAGGTTTTTACTTGTCAGACAATGAAAAGAAGGTTGGGTAAACAGAAAAGAAAAAAAGTTCTGGTTTTTTTGTCCCCGCCTCTCTTTTATTGCAGGTCGGCGTCTTTAGATCACAGTAGTGAGTGTGCAGAAGAAACCAAGATCGCTTCACCAACTTTCGCAGCAGTATCGTTCTATGTATAATGAGTTTTATGGATCTGCACAAAAGTTTTTCTCTATTTTGCCCTCTAGTCTTAATTTCATACCTCTGATTCCTTCTCTTGTTTTCCTGATATGATTAAGCTGTTGCAGACTACTCTTTAGCCAGAACGAAAACATTGAACCCTGCAATGGCAGATAGTGTTAGAGGAGAGTCTTCTTCCAACTCTGATGCTTCTAATTCAACTTCAAAATGGAAGTATCATGTTTTCTTGAGTTTTGCAGGTGAAGACACTCGTTTGAAGTTTGTGGGTCACTTAGATGAAGCTTTCAAAAGAAGTGGCATCAAAACGTTTAAGGATGATGCAGATCTTGAGAGAGGGGGAGACATAAAAAAAGATCTGTTTCAAGCAATCGAAGATTCTCTCTGTGCAGTTGTGGTTATCTCTGAAAATTATGCAAAATCTACGTGGTGTTTAAAGGAGCTTCAAAAGATCCTTGAAGCACGAGAAAAACTGGATCGAGAAGTATTTCCTATCTTCTATGATATTGATCCAGCCGATGTAAGACACCAACGAAAAAGTTTTCGAAGAGCCTTGGATGAACATGAAAAGAAATTCAAAGAAAATACAACAGAAGTGCAGAATTGGAAAAATGTTTTGTCTGAAATTGCCAGCTTGTCTGGTTGGGATACTAGGGGCAAGTAAGTTTATTCTCCATATTTAGTTATATTTTAAATTTTTTTTCATGATCTTTCATTTTGGTTTAAATCATATAATGATTTTTATAGTCTCTTTTTTTTTTTGAGCAACGATTTTTATAGTCTTTCTTTTCTCTTTCTTTAGACATAATTGTAACTGACAATAACACGAAAATATTATAACTGCATAATCTCTCGTATATAATAATTCGTTCATGAGAAAATTATATTGAAGGACCTATATATCTTAGTCAATATTCTGTTCTTTGACCTGGCACAGATTGTTTTTTGAGCACCATAAAAGTTATAATTATATTTAAGAACCAAAATAAATTGATTGACTTTCATACCGTCGTAGGAATTGGTGGCCTCTACATATCCCTTCCCCAGGAGTTGTCACTCTGAAATTTATATCATTTTTAACAACCCACCAATCGAATTTCACAGCAAAATTAAGCACCCAACTCCCTAATGGTCCGTTGCTAACATTTCGGTTCTTACTTGCTCAACATTTCCCAGTTACATCAAAAATTGTATTGTAGCTTTAATGAACAATATTCATGAAAAGTCACATTATATTTTTCATTATTATTTTATTTTATTATAATTATAGAACTCATGCTAATCAGTGTTATTTTATTTGGTAGGCATGAAGCAGATCTTATAAAAAATATAGTCGCAGACGTATGGACTTATTTAAGTTCTAAATTACCGTCTTATGATGGCAATCTGGTTGGGATTGAGTCAAGAGTGGGTGATATGATGCCAATCTTGGAGATTGGGATGGATGACGCTCGTTTTGTGGGAATATGGGGGATGGGCGGTGTGGGTAAAACAACTCTTGCTAGAGTTGTTTATAAAAAATTATCCGACAAGTTTGAAGGGTGTTGCTTTCTTGCCAATGTTAGAGAAACTTTGCAAAGAGAAGATCGGGTCTCTTTGCAAAAAAAGCTTCTTTCTAATCTCAAAATAAAAAGCATGGAAATTTCTGATGAGTATACAGGAATGGAGATGATAAGACAGTTTCTCCGTAATAAAAAAGTTCTTCTTGTCCTTGATGATTTAGATAATATGAATCAATTAAAGAATTTGGCTGAAAGTCCAGATTGGTTTGGTAAAGGAAGCAGAATAATTATCACAACAAGGAATAAGCAATTGCTCATCTCATCTGGAGTAGATGAGCAAAGAATTTATAATATGAAAACCATGAAGGAAGATGTATCTCTTCAACTCTTTTCTAACAAAGCATTCAACAAAAATTCTCCTCAAGAGAATTATTCGGAGTTATCTAAATCTGTGGTTAAATATGCTGGAGGTCTTCCTTTAGCACTTGAAGTTTTGGGCTCTTTTCTTTGCGGAAGAAGTATCGCTGAGTGGAGAGCAGCTCTAGATAGCTTGAAGAAAAGTCCAAATGATAATATTTGTCAAGTACTTAAAATGAGTTTTAATGCTTTAAATGGGGAAGAAAAGACAATATTTTTGGATATTGCTTGTTTTTTCAAAGGTTGGAAGAAAAAGCAAGTGACTCAAATTTTGGAAAGTTGTGATCTTCACCCAACAATTGGAATACAGGTCTTGATTGAAAAAACTTTACTAGTTGAAACAAAAGATTGCAGGTTAGAGATGCATGATTTACTTGAAGGCTTGGGTAGGAACATAGTTGAGCAAGAATCTACCAATGATATTCACGAGCGTAGCAGGTTGTGGAAGTTTGAGGATGTTAAGGAAGTATTGGAAAATAACAAAGTGAGTGCCTTGTTTTCTAAATATCTCATTTTGTTAACATACATTAAATGTTTTTAATTTAATATTCTTTACTTCCTTAACATTCTCATGTTATTTTTCTTGAAAATGACACTTTTATTAGGGATCTAAGGCAATACAAGCTATTGTTCTACAAAATTGTTATCAGATCCGAGACAGAATTAAAGTACATCGTAAGGCCTTTTGGAAGATGAGTAACATTAGATTACTCATCTTCGATTATAATAGTCCACTTACTTTACCACAGGGATTGATGAAATTCTCAGGTTCATTAAAAGTTGTTCAATGGCAATCATGTCCTTTCAAAGTTCTTCCACTGCGATTGGATAAACTTGTTCATATTGAAATGCATGGTAGCAAAATGACGCAACTTTGGAATGGTATACAGGTGAGAGTCATGCTTCTTGCATCTTTATCTTAAAAATACATCTTTGTATCCATGTTTTGTATTATATTGTTTAGTGAGATTGACTTTATAGTCTTTTGTTTGATCCTAGTCTATGGGAGAGTTGAAGTTAATTGACCTGAGAGGTTCTTGCGATTTCACTGAGACTCCAGACTTCTCAGGAGTTCCATGTTTAGAACATTTATGTCTTGGTGACTGCAGATCCCTTGTCAAGGTTCATCACTCCCTTGGGAAGTTGGAAAAGCTTGCTAAGGTGGACTTGGGTGGTTGTGAAAATCTTGAACTCCTACCAAAAAAATTAGAAACAAATTCTTTGATAAAGTTAGATCTTGGTTCGTGCAAAAAAGTGGCAATGCTTCCAGAGTTTGGCGAAGGCATGAAAAAATTATCATATCTTGATGTGAGTGATACTGCTATAACTGGATTTCCTGAATCACTTGAATCCTTGACTGGTCTTAGAGCTTTGAATTTGAGTAACTGCAATAATATTAATCTTGACAAGTTGTTGGAAGCTCACATAACTCGCGAAGTTTCTAGCTGGAATCCAATGTCATTAACAGAGTTATATTTAAGAGGGTGTGGCTTAAGTGATGGGTCCATTCCGGATGATTTTGATAGTTTATCAACTCTCACTGTATTGGATCTGAGTAGTAATGATTTTGTTAATCTACCTACTGGTTGCTTCTCTGGTCTTTTCCGACTCCTCTTTCTTTCATTGGATGATTGCAAAAAGCTTAAATCATTGCCAAGGCTTCCACCACGATTAATTCGATTAAATGCAGCCTTTTGTAATTCAATGGAACCATTATTATCTGATAGGCAGTTGTGGAATTTGGTTGCTTCACTTGACCAAGAGGTGCGTTTGTCTTCCTACAATCTATCTAGCGGTTTGTGTATTCTTATGTTTTTGAAACTACATATACGTATAACATGACTAATTTTATATTTCAGCATCGTGCGCGAACTAAATATTTATTTCCTGATGAGCAATATGATGATGATATGTCATTGGAATTCAAGCCTCTTGAGGTATACAATGTCTGTCTCAATTGCGTGTCATTTTCTCACACACATATATGCTCCCTTCATTATGGATAGTTAATGTTAACGATGGTTTACAATGTTTGCAGCCAGAATGTAATCCCCTGAGAGATTTCTTTGCAGTTATTCCAGGACGCGAAATACCGTCTTGGTTTCCAAATAAAGAATATTGTCCTTGGGATGAGTGTCGTTGGGAATATGAGATGCAAGTGAACATTCCTCTATATTTCCGCGATAGTGAATGGTCCGGAATTGTTGTATGCTTCCCTTTCTCAGGTCCTATTGATCGGATTACTTGGAGTAGTAAAGCTGCAGAAGATGATGATTATACATACAAAGAGTGGGCCCATTATTGTACTATCAAAGGGGATTATTCGGATTATCACCAATGCATAATGGTGTTGGAATTGAATGAGAAAACATGTTGGCAGCACCTAAAAGGTCGTGACAATTCCCTTCACATTAAACTTTCTACTTCCTACACTTATGTTTCTCCATATGGTATACAAATGTTGGGATGTGGGTGGAAAGTGTTATGTAAAGAAGAGATACAAGGGTCGTGCAGTCTCAGCCATTTCAACCAACTTACCCATCCACAGCAACTTGCTTCTCTTGATGACCTCAAGCTTCCCAAGAGAGTACTCGACAGAATCATTCAGAAGAGGGTTAAACCCTATTGTTATTGCCTTCCTAGAATCCCCCGCCCGTACCCGTTTTGTTATGTTACTGCTGGTGAGTAGGACCCTGACGATGTAAATGCACAATCCTGTAGCTGTCATGTAACATGTTTTTAACGAAAGCAAGTGATCTAGAATATGCAAAAGGATGTACTGTGATTTACCACATTCAATATCTAATATAAGAGCTAATTGTAAATCAATTTGGCTTATATATGAATTCATTTTGTCTCTTATATTTATTAATTTTGCTTTCAAATAAATCTTATAATGATTGCACATAACAAAAGCAGTTTTAATGCACATGACTAACAACAGTATTTTGGAGAAGACGATATTCATTTATTATAAATAACTAATCTAACTTATGTTTTAATATTCAAAAATTAGTTGTTATATTACAAATAATCTAACTAATTTTCTTAATATTACGCATTTTGGAGAAGACAGTACTCATATATTATAAATAACTAACACAATTAAATTTTTTTAATATTTAAAATTAATTATTTAGTTTTTATATTAAGGAGCAGACATAGTATAAAAGATTCTTTGTTCAGATATACGCCCGCATATAAATATAAATATATATATTTAAATGTTTAGAAATGATACCGGACGGACTTCTTTCTAATCCTAAATTGGTTGGTGGGCCGACATCTAATGTTGGGCCTATTGTACTTTCTGTGCCCAACCCACAAGATGTGGGTGGAGAATGGACAGTGGGTTGTGACTTTGGGCTCGCGGGTTTGGACTCAAAATCCAATTCCTTCTCGGGTTTCCGACTTGCAGCGGGTAGGTGGAAAAGGCAGGCAGGCTTGCGTAGCGTAAACAATGGGAAGGTAACTTTATGAACCGGGGAAGGAATAAATGATAGAAAGTGATATATGAAATAATTAAGATTTAATTAGATATCTGTTAAGGATTTGAATAAGGATATGTATCTATTAGAATTAGAATTTATTGCATTAATCGTCTTTTAAATATTCAGAGTATTTTTTAGTTAGAAGTGTTACTAAAAAAAATATTTTAAGATGCTAGATATATATATTTTACTTTATCCTTGAATGCATGTGAGTGGCAGCTTCTCTCCTTTGCCATCCTTTATCCTCAAAATTGCAGCGTTTTGGGTGAAAATAAAAAAGGATGAGTGCTTTTTTCTTTTTGAAAAAAATATCTAACACCCTGAAATATTTTTTCAGTATCATCTAATATCTTAAATTAATTTTTAGTAGATTTAACACTTTAAAGTATAGTTCTAGCGGTACCCAAGATCTGACTCCCAGCATTAACTCCCAATACTTGAAGTATTTTTTAATAACAACCACTATCCTAAAATTTTTCGGTGACACCCACTATTTGACACCCATCACACCAAAGTATTTTTCTTTTTATTTTTTCCCAATAACAAGGCAAGCAGAGCTTGTGAAGTCCGAAGATTAAAGCTGCTCAGGATTGTCTGCCCTCTCACTGGATGTCAAATACTGTCTCATTTCCCTACAGCAAAATTCCGGGGGTTCCTGGATGTAGCATCCCTATACCTCCATTTCCGCATTATGTTCATTTCTCGCCAGATAGTCTGCACATGTCAAAGCCTCCCTGTACGTGTGCGGAATTTCCAGGCCCCAATCCGAGAATATGATAGACCGTGTCCCCAGGATTTCCTCTCTCAAAGGCTGATCACGCACATTAGCCTACATTAATAGGTGTAATGCATCCCAAGATTCAGTGAAAAGTTTCACCTTTGTCAACGTCATTTCCTTACATGCCAGCAAACCTGGGCGAATGGCTAATAATTCAGCAGCACCTGGGCTTGTGAAACCCAAGCTTTGTTGAAATCCCTTTCAGCCATCCACCTTGATCGTCACCGATGATGCCTCCGCAAGCTCCACGTCCTTATGTATTTGATGGGATATTAAAATTTTTTTATTATTTAAGATATTTAAATTATTTAGATTTTTAGGATTTCTCATTCTCTCTTCTTTTATTTTACATCAGCTCTCCTTCTCTTTCTTTCTCCCCAAAATTTCTTCTTTTCAACAACCCAACCCACCTTTCGTCCACAAAAACGTTAGTAACCGCCGCATGTCACCTTCGCCTAGGCCCTTTCTTCATCATCTCAGTACACCGCCACCGCCATCAGCTTCGTCGACGTGAACACGGCCAAACCCATCATTTTCACGTTCATCAGCCCTCACACGCGCCGCCAACAATCTGCTGTGTCCAAACCTTCATCCGCTGCCACTTCCTCACGCTGTCCACCCTTTTTCCCATGTCTAAACACTGCAAAACCACCACAATTGGAGTCGCCTTGGAGAACTCGACCGTGCCCTGAAGTTTAGGAGTCAACACAGCAGTCACGTGCCCCCATGCGCTGGCAGGAGCGTTTGGGTTTGAGATCCACTCGCTAGCAACCTCCAATGGTGCAGAACGTGATTTCCAAAAGTGCTTTTCCTGAACGTGGGTTTTCAAACGCGATTCTCCAGAACGTTGTTTTGAGAAAAGTGATTTTTCAGAGCTTCCCAAAAGCTGCTGTTGCAGAACGTGCTTTTCCCAGAACATGAGTTTTCTTAATCGCACTCAAAGTTTCTGATTGTCCAGCTTGCTTTATTTGTTTCTTTGTAATTCTAGTTTTAAAAAAACCCAAAAAAAGAGAAGAGAGAAGAGAGAGAAAAAAAAGGAAAAAAAAAGAGAGGAATAAAAGAAAACTTATGATGATGTTGATTTGTGGATATGAGTTATAGAGAAAGCTTATATATGGAGGGCACCCCATTCTGGCACCGACAAGGTTTTAGAGATGTTGAGTATCACTACCGTTACCTAGACCGTGGTCAGTATGAAAATGCCAATCATCAACAATACAAGTATGCTGACTGTACTTAGAGATACATTGCTCGCCAGTTTGATTATGCTGATTGTGATTGGAATGAACATGCCGCTTGTCGGCTTAAGTATGCCACTAGTGAGCAGAGTATGGCTATACTAAAAGCCAGGCAGCAAGCACTTGACCGTACATATGACGCCTTTGAGAAAGGAACTCAAAAGTTTATGGATATAGTGAATATCTTTGAGAACCAAGTGGAGAAGATCTTTAATGACTGGAAGAGTCAAGTTAAAGAGACATTCCAGACAAGGAAGCCAATAGAGAGAGAAGTTTTATCCTCAGCCCCTGGAGATGAGGTTGTACGGCCAATAGAAGTGCTGCAGGCTCCAATGGAATCTCTTGTGATTAACGTGAGGGACGACACTAATCTTAGTAACCTCAACAATGAGGTGTCCCTATTGGGTACTAATCGAGTTGACCAAGCTAATTACTCTACACTGGTGAAGGTGGCTCCCTCTCATATAGTGACTGACAAGAGCCAACTTATTACTGCTATAGCACCACTTCGTCAGCAAACCGTGTTCTCTCAAATCACCCCATTGCTAAACAGGTCACTCCAACAATACCTTATCTGTTGGGAGGGTCTTCCAGATGCCCTCCTTGATCCAGTTGTTCACTCATACCAGAGTTGCATCTCCTGGTACCTTACCTATTGGAAGGGATTTCCAGATCAAAGCATTATGCTCATTCTTTATCCCACCCTTCCCTCCCAAATTTGTGCACCAACTTTAACTCATCACGAGCCATGCTTTTCAAGCAGGAGAGAAATGATGGGATATAAAAAGAAATAATTATGATTTTATTATATTTCTAGAATAATTTGAATTATCTAGGATATTTAGATTATTTAGATTTTTAGGATTTATTTAGATTTGTCAGTATTTTATTATTTTATTATTAGGATTAGTAGTAATTATTATTATTTTCAGTTTTATTATTAGTTTAGTATAAGTAATTTTAGGTTTCTTATTAGACAACAGACTTGAATCATTGGATCAAATTGATAGTTATTGTTTCTTCTCTTTTCTTCTCCTGACTTTCTTTTTTTCTATTCTATTTTCTCTTTCTGCCTCTTCTTTTCTTCTTCATATCTCTTTTCTTTTTTATTCTCTCTTCTCATTTTACATCAAAACTAACTGATAGGGGTGTTCAATTTGTCCTATTCCAGTCCCGATAAGTTTGAGACAAGACGGGACAAAAAAATTTTAAGACGAGACAAATGCGGGACAGGACGGGACAGGAACGGATCGGATGAGGGACGGGGTCATCCCATCCCGAGGTTTTATTTATAAAAAAATTATTTATTAATAATTATTATTAGATTATTTAGTTTACTTATTAATAATAATAATTATTTTTATAGTGATTTTTAGATTTTAAATTGTATTGTAGTATTATCTAAACAAAATCTCTTTTCTCAATAAAATAATTCATAAAGCTATTATATAATGTTTCTTTTACAATTTTTTTTACAGTATTATTTTTATACCTTTTTTAAATTATATAATTGAGCTTTCTATATAATATTTTTTTAATAATGTTTTCATCTTTAAAAATCCAATAAAAAATAAGCATTCTAACATAAAAAAATTCATATAAAAAAATATAATTTTTTTTGAAAGGGGGAAGCGGGACGTCCCGGATCTGTCCTGGTCCAGACAGGACCGAGATAGAATCGGGAGGGGATGGGACACAGGACAAAAGTCCTGTTCCGTCCCTATTTATCGGGACGGGACTAGGACGGGCCTGTCCTGGTCCCATCCTGTGAACACCCCAACTAGCTGAGCCATCCACATCATGTGAGCATTGTGTTCTGGTGGTCGGGTCTGTCAGCACTCTTTGCGTCCTTGCACTTTGAAAATCTGATGTTGGGGTCTTCCATTCTCTACTGTCTCCATAAGAAAGTGCGCTCCTCTATTCACGATTCCTCTAGCTTCCACTAAACTAATTTTTAATGGATCCAACATGCTAAAATATTTTTCAATACCAACTGCCATCTTGAAGTAATTTTTTACGTAATATTTTAGGGTTTTAAATCACTAAAATTTCATTTAAGATACTGCGTACTACTAAAAACAATAATCCCATATGCTGGACGCTAGATGGAGAACATTACTGAAAAAATATTTTAACCTGCTGTGTTAACCGAAAATTATTTGACAATACAAGGTACTACTCGAAAATACTTCAAAATACTCAATTAATTCAGGACACTGAATGATACTGAAAAATATTTTTGAGCGCTAGATATTTTTTTCCAGAAAAAAAAGCACTCATCCTCTCTTATTTTCACTCAAAACGCTGCAGTTTTGAGGCCAAAGGACGGCAGTGGATGGTAAGGGAAAAGGAGAGAAGCCGTGTCCGGAGAGTAATATGCAAAGAAGAGATACAAAAGTGGTGCCATCTCAATCATTTCAACCCACTCAATGTAAGCTTCCCTGGAGAGTGCTTGACGGATTCATTCACAAGAGTTCCCCATTCAAGTAGAGACCGATGCAAAAATTGAAGCTATTTACAATGTACAATGATTGGTCGTATTTTTTTGGCAAACAAGATGTTAGATTATTACTGATAATGATCACACACTATCAATTCGCACACATCACCCGCAAATAAAATGGCAAGGGGGTGATTTTTGGAGGGAAAAATTGTTGAAAAGCAATAACCGTAGCTGATAGTCTTTTTGTTTGACTAAGATGAAATATTTCTTATATCAAATTTAACATTTCTTTTTACATCAAGATGATTTATAAATTATTTGTTGAAAGAAGATTTTCAAATTCACATTCTAAAATATTTATGTAATTCGATATATTGCTTAAATTCCCTGCAAACAACCAAAACAACGCACACGGACAGCACTTAATCAACAGAATTCAATACATACTTAATTGGTAGAGGAAATTTCCCAAATTCTAGGAAGAAAACTTTTTTTTCTAAACACTCATGTATTTTTTTTTGGTCAAATAATTAAGGGTTAATATGTATCAACCAAAATATTTTTTTGGGCAGCATTCACTATACTAGACTAATTTATGGTTTTTCCAGCACCCTGAAATATATTTTAGTAGCACGTAATATTCTAAAGTATTTTTTTTATGTAATTTTGTCCTAGAGATTCTTCTCAACAGTAATGAGCACCCTAAGCTTAAGATATTGAGTATTATCAGAAAAATTTTAAAATGTTGGATGTACTTATTATTACAAAAAAAATTTAAGATTCTAAGTGCTACTAAAAAAATAATTCAGGTTGTTGAATAAATATTCTATGCATGATGCTGAATGTAAGTTAACCCAACAATTAATTTCAATTTTCATTGAAGGGATTTCAACACTCTTGCAGATACATAAGTTTACTTGGACAAGTTTTTTAATTTATATGTATATGTATATGTATACAGAGAGAGAAAAAAACAGAAGCACTAGTTAATTAATACTTTGTTTAGAAAAATTTAACCAAGAACTTACCACATCTAAATAGAGAAAAAAATCTTTAAAATGTTAGGTTAATTTATCGAAAAGTAAATCTTTAACCAAATCAAATCATAGATTGACCTATTCTTAGAAATTTATAGGGTTCAACCAAACATAAACAAAGAGATGCATCATTGGATAATGAATCATTCAATTTCCCATCAAAGACAATTAGGTGAAATTTTTATTTGTCAATAATTAACATTGGCTAAACATAAATCGGACAAAATTGATTTGTACATTATTTTAGATAGAATTGATTCTTCTGACATACTCCTCTAGTCATATTTATAGGACATAGAAAAAGATTTTCTTAGTTTTATTTATAAATCACATAATTAAATTTTTAGTACAAATGTACTATTTTTATTCTTCATTTATTATAGTGTAAAAAATTATTCTTTTTAAAAATATATACATTAAATATGACTAAAGTCAGAAAGTTGTTATATTTTAAGAGAGTTAATGCAATGTAAGATTTCTTTTTTTTTTTTAACATATTAAAAATGTCTTGTAAATCAGACTAAAGGAATAATTATTACATTGATTTTTTTTTGGCCAAGATTGATGATTTTATCCTTTAATAAATTAAAAGTCTTCATAATAAATAAATAAGAATAATTTATACGTAAGATGCTATTATATTCTTGTGGAATTTAAGCTATTCATTGGCTTTTTTAATCTGTGCACAACTCCAAAGTCCCTATACTTGGCCCGCATTCGGTGCTCATCTTGCTCGGCACTCAAAAATGGGGAATAAACATATTTTTTTCAATGTAACATTTTTCTTTTCCTTCTTTGTTTTTTTTTAAAGCACACGCAGCCTTCTAAAATTTCCCATTGTATTTGTATTTATTCATATTTTTCACTTCACCGAAGCATTGCTGGAAGATATCCTCGTTAATTCCCTCTTTAAATTTAATTACTTTTTATCTATTCATGTTTAATATATATTTTATCACAATGATACTTGATTTGACCATAATAAATAAAGAGTAAAATTATACATTCATATAAAAAAAATTTAATAACTTAACTTATAAATAAGATCAAAAAATTTTTCTTTAAATAAATAGGACCACATGAGTATTTTATCATTTGATTAGAAATATGATTATCTATTACTACCTCTAGTCCTTAATATAAAAGCTATTTGACATTATATTTGGTTCTAAATATAAAACCTCAATCCTCTTAGTTTTTTCATATTTATCTATTTTTTCTCTAAGGTGGTCCTTGTAATAGTTGTACATGTTAAATATTTCATCAAATAATAAATTTAGCTAATATGCATGATTAGTAAGGATATCTTAGGAAAGACAACACCTATTTATTAAAAATAACTAACTTAACTAGTATTCTTAATCTATTCAGATCAATCAATTAGATCTTCTATTAAAAATCGAAGATAGTATTTATTCTTAAAATTTATTTTTATTTGTAACTGTTCTTCTTAATAAACGGATTATAAATCTAAAATTGTTTGGGTAAAGTAACATCCAGTGCTGATATTATTTCTAAGTAGTATTCAATAATTTTATCTTATTTATGGTACATTTATTTTTTTTATCCAGTACTTTTGAAATTATTTTTCAGTTACATCCAAGACCACAAAATTATTTATGATTTAGAGGTTATATATTAAATGCATAACATATAACATTAAGATACTGGATATAGAAATGAAAAATAGTATAACGATACTAAATACTATTTTACCCTAAATTTTTTCACACATCAATAGCATTTTATTTAATTTGGATACTTTTTTAGTAGTGCCTGATAAAGTGAGAAAACTAATGATGGATAGAATCAGATTGAGAAATTTTGAGAGATTGCTGCATCTTGCATGTGATATGAAAAAAAAGGTTACGATGAAAAAAAATAAAAAAACTTATTAGCTGGCCAGCACTCAAAACGGGATTTAGAGTTTAGAGTTTAGGGTTTAGGGTTGAGTGCTAAGCACTCAGTGCTCATCAACTTGATGAGCCCTGAATACGAACGCATTTTTTATACACCCTAAGTGACGATTATGTTGAAAGATGTACATCAAATATTGCCGTATTTATTCTCTTCTACATTCGCTTCAACAGTTCAACTAGCCGTGCAACTATGAGCTTTTCTTTTAACTGTAAAGACGCGATCTCAATTTATTGATGAATTATTAGTCAAATTCTTACTAATTGGGTTTAACCTTTGTTAACATATTCTTTTTTCTAATTCTAACTCCGTAATAAGAAGATGAGGGGTGTGTCCAAAAGCATTAATGGACCAAAAATACACATTTTAAACTTGTGATACTAAACTGAAACTTAAAGAAGTAAATATATACTTTAAGCCTTTTGCCAATATATTTATTATGTTATACTTCAACAAACGTTATATAATTGGTTCATTGAAGCATGGATTACTGATTCTGTTAATTTTAATTAATTTTTAATAAATTAGTTATAAGTAATATTGGTTTACATGCGTTCACATTATATGTGATTTGAATAATCTAATTATTATTATTAAATTAATAAATAATTTTTTTTTAAAAAAAAGGCTTCGAGACGGTATGGAATGAGTTGAGCATCCAGAGACCGGATAAGTTGAACACCCCTAATTGTGTTATTCTGTACCTAATATACAATTTCTTTTTCTTGCTTTTCTTCCGAAACACCTGTAATATTTACAGCAAAATTAGGCACCCAACTCCCTAATAGTATGCTGCTAACATTTCAGTCCTTCAAAATTATAAATTTAATCAAACCCAACAATAATTATCAGTCATCCTTCCCAGTGTAACTTTTTCTATTGTTTATTTGAAATTTCTATAAGCATTTCCCGTAACTTTCAGTTATTTTTATGAGAAATATATTCTCTATAATGAAATCCCCTGCAGCCCACTGTGTAATTATCTTCTCCATAATATATGAAGTCTCCGAATGATAAGTTTTCTTTCTTATTTGTTTTCTTTATGAAGATTTTGTTTGACTTTATATTAGAAGTCCATTTATACTTGTGAACAATATCATTTAAATTTGTGAGAAGCGCTATTTCCATTGTGAAACAGAAAATTGGAAGGTATTCATTTTGATCTGTTAAGAGAAAAACCAAATTTTTAAATGATGAATGGATAAACCGAATGACAATGCACATTGATAATTAACAAGTTGATGAATACAGACATAACAAAATTAAGAATAATTCGATTGTCTTTTGGGTAAAATGAACACATTTCGAATTTTAATGAGCACACCGATCAATTCTTATTTGCTCAACAATTCGCTGTTATAAAAAAAAAATGTATTGCGGCTTTACTAAACAATATTCGTGAAAAGTCACATTTTTCATTATTATTTTAATTTATCATGACTATATAACTCATGTGAAGCAATTTTGTATATATTTTTTTGATAGGCGTGAAGCAGATCTTATAGAAGAAATAGTCAGAGATGTATGGACTTACATAATTCCTAAATTACCATCTTATGTTGACAATTTGGTTGGGATTGAGTCAAGAGCGACTGATATGATGCCATGTTTGGAGATTGCACTACAAAAAACTAGACTTTCAGTGACGACTTTTAGAGGCGACAAGTCAGGCCTTTTTGCGAAGACAATACTGTCGCCGCCAAAAGTGATAGTTACGGCGGCGACTTTTTATTGCCGCTGCTGTAGCTGCAACTTTCAGTGGCGACAAAAGTTGTTGCCGCCAAAAGTGTACACTACGGCAACGACTTTTATGGTCGCCACTGAAGGTATACACTTTTAGTGGCGACATTTCAAGTCGCCGCTGAATGTATTTTTAGCGACGACTAATTGTCGCCGCCGAATCTCCTTTAAGTGGCGACAATTTCTGTCGCCATTGAAGCTCCTTTCAATGTCGCCGCTGAAAGTTTTTTCATATTTTTTTTATCATTTTTTATTTTTTGTAAAAAGTTTATATTATAATCTTTTATTTGTGTAATTAAGTAACTTTGATAATTAATTTTTTTAATGTATTTTTGTGTTAGAAAGAGACTAAAAGAGAGATAATGTGGCATTTGAGAGAGAAAGGGAGAGGAAGAAAGTTTGGAGTGTGTATAAAACACATATGCCATATCCAAATGTTTGAGAGATGGAATAGAAAAACATTGTGCATGGGAGAGAAATGAGATGGAGGCATGCATAAGAAAGTATGCAAGTTTGAGTAATGGGGAAAGTAGTGAAGGATAGAGTGTGTATGAGAGGTAGATGTAAATATTATTGGAAGAGAGATAGTGTGTATGTGTGAGGGAGAGAAGGATATTATAATTGAAAGAGACAACATAATTAAATATATGAGAGAGATTATTATAATTAAATTAGTGTGAGCATACTTAATTGACATAATAATATTTGATGATGAACATATGTATGAGAGGATTGAGAAATAAAATTATTGAAGGAGATAATATAATTAATTAAAAATGTGTGAGAGATATAGATAATAAAATCATGTATATAGTTAATTAAATATTATTACTATTTATATTTTTTATTTAAAATGTGATTAATTAAATTTTGCAAAACACATACGGTTGCATATTATATGTATATATATTTTCTGTTGCCTAACAGTTTCAATCAAACTCATTAGCTTGGCTGGCCACACTTGCTTATTCTAATCAAGGGGTCCCGTGTTCGAGTTTGACAAATGCTCATTTTTCACACATTCATTTTGGCTCAAAAAGGTTAAAAATGATGAAAGTGTTATCTGGCTGGTTCGAACAGGGGACCTGGTGAAATTTAAAACTCCCCCCGCCAATGAATCCACGTGTGTAAGAATAACACAGGCTTTTTGGTCAACCCAAACTTATTCATTTCTATTTTTTTCTTGCACTTTAATATTTATTGTTTTTTCTTATCTTATATTGGTCTTTAACTTTTATGAAATAGAGATGGATAAAAGTTGGTTAGATATTAAAGACAGAGGCAACCTAACATATATTAAAGGAGTAGATGATTTTCTTGAATGGGCTTTTACTCAGAATGGAGTGACAAGCAAAAGATGGAAGCAAATCTTGCTGTAGAGCGAGAGAGGATGGAAGCAGAACGTGCAGCAGAGCGAGAAAAAATGGAAGTCGAACGTGCAGCAGAGCGAGCAAAGATGGAAGCAGAGTGTACACAACTTGAACAAAGGATGGAGCAATTGATGGAACAGAGAATACAAGCTCAATTCACTGCTTTCATGCAAAAGATGCAGTTAAATGCTCCTGCAGATACCCCTACTTCTAGCGTCTCTAGTATTGGTCCCTCTACGTAATTTTCTTTTGCATTATGTAATGTATCTTTTAATTGAACAATTTTTTTTAGTTAAAGACATAAAAACACTTTGATGGTTATAAATCTTATTATTTAATATATTATATTTGTGTGTTAATTACTTTATTTTTATTAAACCTTTTGATAATATTTATCAGGAATATAAATAAAATTTTTTGCATAATTACTATATTATAAAAATAATTAAAATCACAAAAAAAGGTAATTAGCAGCGACATTGGGGTCGCCGTTGAAAATATAATCAGCGGCGACAAAAGTGTCGTCGCTGAAACAAGCTTCAGCGGCGACACTAGTCGCCGCCGATTCTTATGTTTCAATGGCGACATACTTTGATGGCAAACTCATCAACTTTCAGCGGCGACTTCTTGTCGCCGCTGAAAGTGTAGTTTCAGCGACGACTTTTTGTGTCGCCGCTGATAAGTTTCAGCCACGGCCGCTACGGCAACGACCTGGTGGCGACAAAATGTCGCCGCTAAAGCTTTTCAGCGGCGACAAATGTCGCCGCTGAAAGTCAAATTTTTTGTAGTGTTGGGTTGGATGACAGACATTTTGTAGGGATATGGGGTAGAGGCAGTGTGGGTAAAACAACTCTCGCTAGAGTTGTTTTTGAAAAACTATCTGACAAGTTTGAAGTATGTTGCTTTTTTGATAAGGTTAGAGAAACATTCGAAAAAGAAGGCCAAGTCGTCTCTTTGCAAGAAAGGCTTCTTTCTTGTCTCAAAATAAAAGATATGGAAATTTCTAATGATCACAAAAGAATGAGGATGATAAGAAAGCATCTCTGCAATAAAAAGGTTCTTCTAGTCATTGATGATGTAGATCACGAGAATCAATTAAATAATTTGGCTGAAAGTCCAGATTGGTTTGGTAAAAGAAGCAGAATAATTTTTACAACAAGAGATAAGCACTTGCTCACCTCATCTAGAGTAGTTGAGCAAAGAATGTATGAGATGAAAACCATGAAGGAAGATGAAGCTCTTCAACTCTTTTCAAACAAAGCATTCAACGATGGCCATCCTCCAGATGAGGATTATTTGAACTTATCTAAATCTGTAATTGAATATGCACAAGGTATTCCTTTGGCAGTCACAGTTTTGGGTTCTTTTCTTCGAAGAAGGAAAAAAGCTGTTTGGATAGATACTTTAGACAAATTAAAGAAAAGTAATCTTGATAAAGATATTAAAGTGCTTAAAATAAGTTATGATGGACTGGGTGATTCACAACAGTTCTAAGATGGAGATTTTAGAGTTTTAGGTGTTTTAATTCCAATGACATTGTGATTGTGTTGTCAATTTCTATGGCTGAGTTCGATCTCCTCTCCTTCTCATTTCTGTTATATTTGTGATTTGGTTAACTATATTCAGAGGTTATCTTCTTTATTCAAAGTAATGATGTGTGATTCTTAGCTATGTTTGGTTTTAGATTCATACATTGTGATTTATGTCTGGGAAATATTGGTTAATGTTTCTTTTGGAAGTGGCTGAATCTCTATTTAATCAGTTTCATCTTATGAAGAAATAAATTTAAAATGAAGCTCTTTAAATCTGATTATTTCAAGAAAGGTAGTGAAGGCAAAGTCATACATCGTCGGAATTATTTATTTCATTGATTTCGGATCTTAATCATCTTCTGTTCTAAGCTTCTTAAATTTCTACTTTGGTAAATCTTTTTCTAAATTTCCAAAATATTTCATAAAATAGTTTTCACCTCAAATGTCAGAACATCTACTTAAATTCTATCTTAGTTTGTGACTTAATCATTTAATAAGATAATAGACATTTTAGTCTCTTAAAATCAACCTTTGATTAAAAGTTAAATTTTTATATTCTTTAGCGTATTAAATTTGGTATAAAGCGATATTAGATCAGAGTCCTTTCACAATCTCATTTAATTACAATCCCTCACATCCTGATCCCCTTTACTCCTAAGTAACTTGCAAATGTTATGAGATTTATTTTTGGTCGTATTTTTTATTTCTTGAGACTTTAGTGTAATTTCTAATTTATTTTCTCTTTACCTAACCATTTTTTTCCTTGATAGATAACATAACAAAACCTTCCTTTTTTACATTGACTGAGAAGTAAAAACCTACTTTAATGTGGCTTTTTGACATCTCTCTTTTATTTAGTAGCAAAAAAGCTGTTTTTTTATAAATAAATTTACTGGGACTTTGCACAGACATTTTAGTAATGGTCTAGGAATTTCAATTTCAGAGGAGTTATGGCTGAGAGAATTTTTTTTAATTTTATTTATAATTCACTTTATTAAATTTTTAACATAAATATACTATTTTACTCTTAATTTATTATATATATATTTTGTTATTTTCTTTAAAATGTATTTATTAAAAAAGAAATAAAATTATAAAGTTGTTAAATTTTAAAACAAAATTAATGGCGTTTAAGATTTCTCTTTATTTCAATAAAACATATTGAAATGGTTTATAAATAAAATTAGAGAAATATTATACTTCTTCTTGCCCTTATTAATTATAAGATGTTACTAAAAACAGTTAAAAATATTAAATTTGTCATAAAACGCAAGTGATTTCTAATATTACCTTCAAAAATATCTAAAATGTCAATAAACAAGACAATAACATTCAAAGGTTTCATCAATATTATAAATATGTAATAGAAAAATACTATTATTAATTTTTTAAAATTTTATCATTACTATAATCAATTGCTCTTTTCACTACAAGAAAATGTTGAAGTAGCAGCGGAACATTTCTAGCGGTTTTGTTGAACCGCTAGAAATTCCAAATATTTCTAGCGGTTTCTATAAAAACCGCTGCAAAATACAGACGGTTTGACCATTGCCCGCACATTTCTAGCGGTTACCACCTAACCGCTAGAAAATTAGAGCTAGAAAATTCCCCGGGCTTTGGCGGGAACTTGGCGCCAAATTTGTAGCGTTTACTTTCTAGCGGTTCAGGCCAATAAACCGCTAGACACCGAAAAATTCTAGCGGTTGCTGCATGAACCGCTAGAAATATTTTTCATTCCCCGAGGAGTTTAGAAATTTCTAGCGGTTCTGGACCGAACCGCTAGAAATTTCAAGCGGTTTGGACCGAACCGCTAGCCAGTTCCCGAGGCACATGTGACCGTTGGGAATTCCTAGCGGTTCGGCCCAAAACCGCTAGAAATTTCTAGCGGTTTTGTGCCTAACCGCTAGGAATTCTCGGTCTATATATACCCCCCCACTCTCACTTCTTCAATCATTCTGGAAGCGAAGCTCTGCTGAATTTTCTCCACAAACATATTCGAGTTCTGATTCAGTTGCAGATCCTTATTTTCAGGTAAAAATAGTAATTTATTGATAAATAATTTTTATTTTATGTTTTATTTTATTTATTTTATTATGTTGTAGCTTATAAATAATTTTTCTTTTTATTTCATTTATAAATAATTACTATTTGTTGTTATTAGGATGACTCGTCGACACGGGAAAGACCCAGTTGATCCTGAGAGAGCTGGACCCAGTGAGGTTCATCATGATGCTGGTGAGCCATTCCCCAGCATTCAGGACTACGATCTCAGCGAGGAGGATATCCTCAGTTTTATGGAGCAGGATGATGTTGAGCGGACTGAGGAGCTCATTTTACTGGGGATGAGCAACCCCATGCTGATGCTGATGCTGCTGACGAGGAAGAGGAGGAGGAGCAGGATCAGGGGAATGAGTATCCCCAGGCTGCGCAGCGTCCTGCTCCGAGACGTCAGGCTGGTTATGAGGTGGAATTTGTCGGTAAGTATTTATTTAACTTTTTAAAGTTTTGATCAGTATTTAATTTATATAGAAATTGTATTAATTTATTGATATATAATTTATTTCTTAATTAAATTTTGCAGACACTGAGGGGAACAGGTCCTATCGGAGGCTGACAGCCAGAGAGCTGTCTATGATGACGAGCGGACGAGTGGTTGTGCCGCTCAATGAGTTGGGCCAACCGACGAAGAAAGGTGGCCAGTTGTACAACAAGTACGTGCGCCTCCTTGGTCAGCAGTGGACGCTGTTCCCCATCTACGTGCAGGACTGGAAGAAGATCACCTCAGACAAGAAGCAGCAAGGCTGGGAAATGATGAAGGTAATATAAAATTGTTATTTATAATTTTTTTTAATTTAAATAAATGATTATATATTTTGTTTTCAAATAATTTAATTGATTGATTATAATTTTTTATTTATTTAATTTTTTTGTTATTTATAATATTTTTAAAAGTAGTTAAATGAATATATATATTTTTTATTTAAATTATTTAAAAGTAGTTAAATGAAAATAATTTGTTATTGATTTCATTAATTTATTACTTATAATAATTTTAAATTTAGTTGAGTAAAAATATTTTTTCATTTAAATTACTTAATTGTTTAATTATTATTTGTTTTTGATTAATTTATATTTTATTTATAATATTCTTAAATTAGTTAAAAACTAATTATTTGTTTTTGATTATTGAAATTGCTTAATTATTTGTTTATAATTTGTTATTTAGTTAATTTATTATTTTAATCATAGAGTAAATTTATTCTGGGGGAGGAGTTGAGGGCTGACACGATCAAGAGGCTTGGGATGGCATGGAAGAACAGGAGGGCCGACCTGTGGAGGGAGAAGAAAGGTGACGGGACGAGGCCCCTCCAGAGATACTGGCAGATGTACCTGGTGGAGTCCCGGACCAAGACTGGTCCAGTTACGTCTATTTTAGGATGACGGCTGACCAGATGGTATGATAATATTGTATTAATTATAATTTCTTTATTTTTTATCCGACTTGACTCATTTAATTTAATTTTTTTACATTTTGCTTCAGGCTCTTTCTAGGAGAAATGCCGATACGTCATAGGGCTGGATCCAGGAGCTTTGCGATCACTTATGACGAGATTGTGAGTACTTGAAATAAATTTATTAAATATGTATATGTATTTAATTTGTAACTAATTATTTCTTTGATTTCATTTACAGAGGGAAAAGACGCAGCAGGAGCGGGGATACACGCCCACTTATGGCGAGATGTGGCCGATGGTGTATAGACCCCGAGACGGGCGTGCGTCGGATGAGGTTGAGGAGATAGCGGTAAGTAATAAATTAAATATTAATATAATATCACAGTGTAGATATCATTATATTATAATTAACTTCTTTATATTAATTTTGGTAGGCACGGATGACTCAGGTCGATTCCGAGTTGCGTGAGTCTCAGGGGTCTGCCTTGGATCCCACCGCCTCACTTTTAGCGGGTCGTGGCCGGCCGCAGCACCCTGGTCGAGTTAGCGGGCTTGGACTTGGACCTACACCGACTAGGTTGCCCCGCTCAAGTGGCGCTGGCCCTTCATATACTGCTGGGAGCTCTCATGCGAGTGCGAAGCGGCCGGGTTCCTCATCCTCAGAGGAATTGCGAGAGGAGCTCAGACAAGAGTTCGAGGCCAGGATGGAGGCCAGGATCGTGGAGCGTGATCGTCAGTTCCAGGAGCGTGATCGTCAGCTCCAGACGCAGCTTGACCAGCTCTTGGCAGCTGCTACGGCTCTGCGTCATGTGGTGGTCAGTATAGCTCCAAACATCTCGGTTCCTGACATCCCCGACCTACACATGCCACCAGTCCCGCCCCTACCCCCCCATCCGCCAGTCCAGTCCCAGCAGGTTGAGCGGCCTGCCCACCCCCAGCCGGAGGATTCAGCAGAGGATGATCACGATGATGCTGCTTCTGCCCCCCACCCATGATTTGCTTTCATTGTATGGGATTTTATTAGAATCTTGATTTTACGGTTTTATATACTATTTAGATATTTATTTAAATTTTATATTTATTTGTTTACTTTATTGATTTATTTCTATAATTTTATTTATGTCAAGTACTAATTAATATTGAAATATTTATTTATTTATTACAACATCAACATTACAATTTATTAAACACGTTAAACATGTTAATTAATCAAAATAATTCTATAATCATTTATTAATTTAATAAATATTTATTTTTGTAATGTTATTAATTTATTGTGCGGTATTTCTATTTAATATTTAAAAATAATACCGTTTGTAGCGGTTCTAAAACCGTTAGAAAATTCAACTGGATTTTAACCATCGTGAAACTTTCTAGCGGTTTCATAAACCGCTAGAAAAACACTAATTTTGTAGCGGTTTTATTGTAAACCGCTAGAAAATTAGTGTTTTTCTAGCGGTTTACAAGAACCGCTAGAAAATTAGTGTTTTTCTAGCAAATTTTACCTAATTTTCTAGCGGTTTTATAACTGCTAGAAAATTCAAAACCGATGAAGACAAAATTCCCGTTAAACCGCTAGAAATTTCTATCGGTTTGTAACCGATATTTAGAATTTCTAGCGGTTAATAACCGCTGGAAAATGAAAATTTCCGTTAAAACCGCTACAACTTTGTAGCGGTTTTGTAACCGCTACAAAAAAATGACCGTTCCACCAGCCTCCTTTATAAGCTGAAGCACTCCAACTGAATTCCATTTTAACTTCTCTTTGAGCTCTGTGTCATATTTTCACGAAATTTGAGCATTATTAGTGATGGATAGGTCGTGGATCAACTTGCACCGGTCGACTCCGCAATACTTGGCTGGTCTAAACTATTTCTTGGATTTTGCTTTCGCCAATGCTGCCGTAAATGGTAAGATTCAGTGTCCCTGTCCTAAATGTAATTTCAAAAAGTGGCATCCCAAAGATATTGTTAGGGAACATTTAATCTTTAAGCCTTTTCCGCGAGAGTACGTATTTTGGCAACTACATGGGGAACGGCTAGATATGGGTGCTGAGTCAGTGCCAGTAGTTTCACGGATGGGAGTTCGAGTGGATGAAGCCGATGCCGTGAATGATGCTGTGCGTGATGCTTTTGGTGTTCACGAAAGCTCGAATCCCAACGAAGATGAAGTAGAGGGACCTCAACCGGAGTTTCTAAGAAACGAAACTGCTCGGGAATTTTTTGACCTCATGACCGAAGCTGACAAGCCTCTTTATTCTGGGTGTACAAAGTATTCGAAGTTGTCATTCTTGGTGAGGCTGTATCACATCAAATGCTTGTGCGGTATGACTGACAAGGCGATGTCTATGTTGCTGGAATTACTGGGAGATGCTTTCCCCCAAGCTGAATTCCCTCCATCTTTTTACGAAGCAAAAAAGATTATTAACAAGCTTGGCTTGAACTATAAGAAGATAGATGCATGCCCAAACAACTGTATGCTATACTGGGGAGATGATGCCAACAAAGAGATTTGTACGAGATGCAAGACGTCACGCTATAAGTCGGTACAGAAGGGCAAGAAGCAAAAGAAGAAACCGGCCAAAATTCTCAGGTACAAATTATTACAGCGTGTTACTTGTTCCGTCTCTAAAAATATTCGATATTTGAAATTCTTAAAACAATTGATTATGTCATCAATTTTCTTAAATTGAGTCAATATTTAGTATTTAAATATTCGGTATTTTAAATTTTTAATATATTATTTTCTTAGATACTTTCCTTTGAAACCACGGTTGCAAAGAATGTATATGTCATCAAAAATGGCTCAGCACATGAGGTGGCACGCGACTGAGGAAAACCTAGATGGTAGGTTAAGGCACCCACGAGACTCGGAGGCGTGGAAAGCGTTTGATGCGAAATTTCCAGACTTTGCCAATGATCCTAGAAATGTACGTCTTGCATTGGCAACCGATGGTTTTAATCCCTTCGGAAACATGAGCACAAGTTACAGTATCTGGCCGGTGGTGTTAATTCCATACAATCTACCACCTTGGATGTGCATGAAGCAGAGCTCCTTTTTGCTTTCCATGATCATTCCTGGCAAGAAAGCACCAGGAAATGATATTGACGTATACCTGCAACCGTTGATACACGAATTGATCGACCTATGGACGAATGGTGTTGAGGCATATGACTCACATGACAAGCAACTATTCAATCTCCGTGCAGCCTTGATGTGGACAATAAGTGATTTTCCCGGTTTGGGAACTTTGTCTGGCTGGAATGTGCATACTGGGTTGGCCTGTCCTGAGTGCAATTTTGATTCTGTGCCATGTCGCCTTCCACACAGTCGCAAGTGGTGCTTCATAGGACATCGACGGTTCCTTGATTCCAAGCACAGACTTAGATTGCAACGGATTCGCTTCGATGGGAAACAGGAGAAGAGAGATCCTCCTGTTACTTTGTCTGGTATGGATATTTTGCGGCAGTTAGAAGATGTTCATGTCGAGTTTGGTAAGAGTGTGGATCCCGAACGATTGGGACGACGATCTCGTGGGACATCTGATACGCAACCTATGCAATGGCGGAAGAGAAGCATATTTTTCACTCTTCCTTATTGGGAATCTAATTTGCTACGACACAGTTTGGATGTTATGCACATTGAAAAAAATGTGTGCGATAATGTGCTATATACGTTGCTCAATGAAGCTGGAAAGTCCAAAGACCATCTCGCAGCTAGAAAAGATTTACGGGCCTGGGGAATTCGTGAAGAGGCTTGGCCTGATGAAAACGACAAGTTTCAGCCAGCTAAATTCACCTTGACAAAGCAGAACAAGGATATCTTCCTCTCGACGTTGAAGAACATAAAAGTACCAGATGGATATTCTAGCAACATCTCAAGGTGTATCGATCTGCAGGCTCGAAAGGTTACTGGGTTGAAAAGTCATGACTCTCATGTTCTTATGCAACAGTTACTTCCATTGGCCTTGAAAAACACACTTCCTTCTGATGTATCGGTGGTTTTGGTAGAATTATGTTCATTTTTCAAGAAGTTGTGTGCGAAGGTCTTGGTAGCGGAAGAGCTTGATCAGCTGCAAAATAAAATTATTCTTACACTTTGTCACTTGGAGATGATATTTCCTCCATCATTCTTTACTGTTATGGTTCACTTGACTGTCCACCTTGTTCGAGAAGCAAAGGTTGCTGGCCCAGTTCACTATCGATGGATGTACCCTATAGAGAGGTACTAGATTATCTTTTATTCCCGCCTCTTTAAATTTCACATTGTTCTTTCATTTACTCGTAATTATTAATGCAATTTTAACTTACAGGTACTTGGGAAAATTAAAATCATATGTTAGGAATAAGGCATGGCCTGAGGGGTCAATAGCAGAAGGTTATTCCGGAGATGAGGTCCTAACTTTCTGTTCGAGGTACTTTGATGACATGGAGACATCTTTTAACCGCCCGCGTCGCGTAGATGATTCTCCTCCTGGTCCTTCCACGTCAACTTTATTCCCTCCTGTTGGGAAACCAGTTGGAGGATATGAATTCTTCAGACTCACTCCTACAGAGAAACTCCAGGCACACAGACACGTTTTGATAAATTGCAGCCAAGTTGAACCCTTCATGCAGTAAGTATATATATCATATAAGCTCACTAGCTTTTACACTTTATATTTGTTTCTTACTGACTCTTCTAACAAATTACACTTTACTATAGTGAGTTTAGGAGTTATCTCAGGCGTCAGCTACGGGGCCGTGCGCGTTCTGCTGACATTGATAAAAGAGTCCACAAAGAGTTTCCCAGTTGGTTTACACGTCGAATACGTAATGACAACAGCCCATACACAGATGAATTCAAAGCTCTTTCTCTCGGTCTGTTAGACCATGCACGAAGGTTTACCGCGTACAATGTCAACGGCTTCAAGTTCTGTACGGTTGGACGTGATCAGGGATTGCTCACACAAAACTCTGGAGTTTGCGGGACATTCGAACGAGATGTTATGCTAGCAGTAGTGATGGCGATATGCGCTTTGGAGGCGTCACTTACTATGGAAAGCTAATTGACATTATTGAGTTGAGTTACCAGCTTTTCACCGTGACACTGTTCAAATGCTCCTGGGCAAATACGACAACTTCACGGGGACTCGCTACTGACCATTTGGGCATCACCTCAGTCAATTTCTCTAGACTTATTCATACGGGGGCATCTGAAGATGATGAGCCATATATCCTTGCTTCTGAGACACACCAAATTTACTATGTCGAGGACGAGAAACATAAAGACTGGAATATGGTCATTCACCTCAAGCCACGGGATCTTTACGATATGGGTGATGGTGACATTATTTACGACAGTGAACCCTTCCAACCCTCGAATTTTGAAGACTTCTTTCCTCAAGGAGATGATAATTTGCCACTTATCAGGTACACGTCTTTTTTAAATTATTTAAATAATTAACTACTAATTACTAATTTTTTCCAAATACAATATAAATTTAACAAATTTTTTTAAAATGTGTCCTTTCAGGCCGGATGATGATGGAGAATAGCAGCATCCAAAATAAATTATTTAAAAAAATTTTCGTCCATAAATACATATGTATAAATTAAAATTCGTACAGTTTTTTTAAAAATAAAAAATTTTTCATTTGTAGCGGTTACATAACCGCTACAAATTTTTTTCACGAAATTGTAATTTGTAGCGGTTATTAACCGCTACAAATGTATTTTACGAAATTGTAACTTGTAGCGGTTATTAACCGCTACAAAATACATATCTGTAAATTAAAATTCGTTCAGATTTTAAAAAATAAAAAATACTAAATTTCTAGCGGTTAATAACCGCTACATATATAACCGCTACGAAATACTAGCGCTTATATATACGCTAGAAAATGAATAACAGCTACAAAATGCAATAAAACGCTACAAAAACACCGCTACAAATGTGTCGCTGATCTCTATAAATACCATATCTTCTCTACATTCATTTACTCCATCTCTTTTCTTTCCTCTCCTATTCTTCTTCATAATTCTCTTTTTTTTTCTTACTATCTCATATGGTGGTTTTTTTCTCTTTACTGTATGGTAAGTGAATTTTATTTTATAATTCATTGTATCTTTTATTTGTTTTTATTTAAAATTTACTAACATATTTATTTCTCCTTTCCTTTCAGATTTTTCTTCTCCACACTTGTCATGCCCTCCTCAACTGATTCAAATACTCATCAACCTAATACTATAGGTTCAATATTACAAAATATATCATCTTCAATTCAACTATCTTATTAAATATTCAATTAAATTATCTTATTAAATTAAATTCACTTCTTTTGACACATTCATAATTTAATTACATATTTTTTATTACAAAATTTAAATATATAAAATGTAACATATAACTAATTATACAAATTAACAAAAATTCTTCAACATAATTTATTTAATGGTTTTTAAAATTATAATATGAAAAACCATAAATTTTTTTTTCTGGCACGGTAAACATTTCTAGCGGTTCCTAACCGCTAGAAATATTTCGTCAAATTTAAATTTTACGCCACAATTTCTAGCGGTTCAAACCGCTAGAAAATTTTTTCCCGCCATTCCTAAAATTCAATTGGCGGGAAAATTTAATTTCCCAAACATTTCTAGCGGTTCTATAACCGCTAGTAATTTCCGCGCGCTACTGAAATTATTTAATTCCCGACAAAATGGATTTCGTTTAGCAGGTTTCTAGCGGTTATAAAACCGCTAGAAATTTTTTTCCGGAAAATTTTCTAGCGGTTTTATAACCGCTAGGAATGTGTCTCCTTCAGATATTTTCTAGCGGTTAGAAACCGCTAGAAATTTTCTATCGTTTTGACCATGATGTGTAGCGGTTGCGATAACCGCTAGAAATTTTTTCTTGCACCTGTTTTTCTAGCGGTTTTCTTAACCGCTACAAATTTGATTTGTTGCGGTTAAAACCGCTAGAAATGTAACACTCTAACCGCTAGAATTAACATATTTTTTTGTAGTGTTTTTCATAGCAAAAATATCAAATTTTTCTTCTTTATAAGAATTTCATTTTTAAATTTTACAATTTAACTATTATTTTACTTTAGTTTGAGAAGTATTGTTTTTAAAACTCATAAATTTCTTATTCAAATTATAGAATCATAAGTTATATAAGTATAAAAACATTCTCTTATCAATTGTATATAGTTTAAAAATATCAACACATATAATATAAATCAAATCATTATTAATGCGAAAATTAACCAATTTTTTAAATTTTAATTGAAAAAATTATTATCTAAAACCAAATAAACCAAACCGTTATGTGAAGTTTAATTTTAAAATGATAATAATAACTAAATATTTAAAATATTATTAACAATGTAAAAAAAATTAATAATATTAGAATTATATAAAAAATAAAAAATAATAATAAAATGACCTAAACGGGTTGCTGGCTTGACAGACTAGGACTATTTTCCCGGCTCTAAAACTAGCAAGACTGGGGTCAATGCGTCTCCCCTCATAATTTCCTTTTTGGGTTAAAAGAACCGTTTGGCTCATAATTATATTTTACATATCTTTTACATAATTATTTTGTATTTTATAAATCATGATTAAAACATTATTTATAAATCATTTTAAATATGTCTTTAAAAGTTTACACTTATAAGATTTAGATTTTGGACACTCGAAAAACTTGTATTTGTAGATTTATTTTTAAAACTTAAAATCATAAGAATTTTTCTTTTATCGTAAACTGTTATTAATGATAAGAGCCGAAATTGTTATAATCTAAATTTGAGAGATAAATTTGTAATTAGAAATAACTGTCACGCATGCACAGAGCCTTTTAGTAAAACCTACCTTGATCTTTTTTCTTTTTTTTTTTTTTTAACATAAAAAAATCAGTTCAGCCATACAGCTGTCCATTAATTGGTTCAGTTCAGCTTTACACGTCTGGATATATGTACCTTCTCTAATTATTACCGTGTGAATATGGAAAAAAACTGTTCAAATTTCAAATTGGTTCTCCCGTCTCTCCTTCCCTTTAGCCGACACTTTTGCCTTTCTTTGTCGAATTCCAAAACAGTGTTGAAAAATATAAGGCGTTGCATTTGAAATAAATATGGTTCATTTTACAAACTTTAAATTAAGTTTGTTCTAAAATCTAATAATTTTTTTCTAATTTTATTCTTAATTATTTTTTTTTATCATACGCTCTCTTATTTTCTCATACATTTATTTTCATTTTACAAGGACATATTTAAAAATAAAAGTATATTTCTAATCTAATTATTAGTTTAACTAATTTTTTATTATTTACAAATTAGTTATTTGAATTTTATAATTAATATATCAATTTAGCTTCTCTGAAGACACCAAACAATCATCTCAACCAAGAAAGTAGTAATATAATCAAAATCAAAAGATTTAGATGTAAAGAGAATTGCACACATGGAGAAAATGTAGCTTTGTAGTACCTCTCATGGTATATGAAAATAAAAGAATTAAAGAATTAAAGCTCATCCAACATTCCTTATCAATGCGCACTCGAAATTCGCTGCTGTGATCTGAAGGCACCGAACTACAACAAATAAAAGATGTTGGGGAAAAAGGTAAAACCTTTATTTCTTTTCCTTTTTCTTCCTTTTTATTTATTTATTCATTTTTTTGCCGACAGGCCAAGTATCTATTTTCTCTTTGTTTATAAAAAAAATCTATTTTCTTTTTACCTAACTTTCGTTTTTTTCCCTTGATAGATAACGGCTGTGTTTGGACTTTGCATTGTCGGTAAAACCGACTCCTAGTCTAACTGATTTTTGTAACTAAAGTTAGAATAAAAGTCAGTTAGTGTAATGTGATTTATGTTCGAATAGGTACTAATAAAAAGTCAGTTAGAAAAGTTAAAAGTTGTTTGGATGAATAGAAAAGTTAGTTCAATTGTAAAATGACTGAAAAGAGTATGGACTTTATTGAATAGTAGTGTTTGATATTTTTAATATGATAACAATTAAAAAATACCTAATATTATTAATAAAATAAAAATAATTTATTTGTGAGATTATAAAATAAAAATATTTATTACCGAGAAAAATTTGAAAACACATTATAGATAATTAATTAAATATATATAATGTACAAACATGAATATAAATTAAAATTCATTTGGTCTCTAATTAGAGTAAATGAAATCACATAACTAATTAGATCATATTTAATTAAATATATATAATGGATAAACAACGTTCTGAGCCACAATAAGCTGGCTAGAAATGGTGAGAACTTGATCCAGATTGCATTGGAAAATAAGTTAGGACCCGTTTGGTTGAATTGCATTGCAGCTCTGTAACGGTAATCCAATGGTAATTCAAACCCCATTACCATGATGTATGCATTTGGTTGGATTTTTAATGGTGCAATGGTAGTAATGATTGCATAAAATTTGGTAATGATGATTCATAAACTCTCCCCTATGAATCCTTATTACCGTCCTTCATCGTTACCTCATGTCAAAAATACCCGTTAGTGCGTTCTTTCATCCTCATCGGCTTTCCTTCCTTTTTGGTCCAAATCCACTTTGTCATTAACACCACCACTGCTGGCAACACCTCTTTCTCCACCCCACCTCCTATCTCCCTAACATTAAACACCTCCGCCTAGATTGGACACTCTTGCTCTATATCGTTGAACTGTCATTCACTTCCTTGAATGATCTATGAGGAGCAACAATCTATTATAACTAATCAAAATACTGAGTCGACAATGATTCAAGCTCTGTAAATGACATTCAAAGAGCAACAGTCACCTTGCCTGCAATTCTTTTCCTTTCCATCTCGAAATGCAAATTTGCGAGTTCATTTGTTCCACATGTCGCATCCATTTACTATCAAAGAGTCAATGTAAGGTTGAACGATGATTCCATTTCGATCTTCGACAAAACCCATGTGTGGGCGGACCATGCTCTTCAATTTGTCTATATCTATAGTGGGTTGAAAGATATGGTTCATTTGCTCTATGAATGTCTCCTTTTCTTCTGCACTTTGAAAATGTTCTAAATGGGTCTTATTTTGTGTGATTTATGTTTTGTCTAATCTCTTCTCAAATCATGATAGTTGATTTGTGTTGGTTTTGATTTTCTGCTGATTTGAAGTTCCTATTTTCAGAGAGGAAGGAGAAGGACAACTCGGAGAGAAAAGAGAGGAGGGAGTTTTTTTTTTTTGAATGGGGCTATTTTGGTCCTTGTATTTTTATACTTATTTAATTAAATATAAAATTACTCATTCCTAGTTAACATACCAAACAAACTTGTGGTAATAAATATTACATTGCATAGCATGACATCTAATTGCATTGTATTATCAGACTGGTCTGTAATTGAACCAAACGGGCCCTTATTTTTTCTTCATAAGTCAATTAGAAAAGAAGTCTATCCAAACAACCTTCTGAGCCACAATAAGTCATAAAAGTCAGTTGTACATTTTTCCATATGCTTTTTTCATCTCCAATAGAGATCCAAACGTGGCCAACATCTCTAACCTTCCTCTTCCCATTGACTGAAAAGTAAAAACCTACTTTAATGTGACTTCCTGATATCTCCATTTTATTTACCAGGAAAAAAAAGCCATTTTCTTAGTAAATAAATTTGCTTCGACTTTGTACAGAGTTGGGCTTTTGCTAATGGTTATTAGTTGAAGAGAAAAAGGCATTTCAATTTAATAAAACTTCTATTTATAAGGTAAAAAAATTTTAAATCTTATTTATAAATCACTTTATTAAATTTTTAACATAAATATATTATTTTATTCTCAATTTATTATTGTATAAATTTTTATTTTTCTTTACAAGTGTACATAAAGAAATAAAGTTATAAAGTTATTAAATTTCAAGGCAAAGGTAATAAGGTTTAAGATTTCTTTTTTTAATTTCAACTTATAAATAGAGTTAAAAGAATATTACAGTGCTTTTTCTCCACGTGTGAAATTCAATTGATTCCTAAATCTTGTAAGTTTGATTCGGGACTAATAATTGGATCACCTTCTTATTCAATTTCTACTTCACAGCTTATGTAGATAACCTTTGCATGGTTCAACAATTCAAAGAAAAGCTAATAAATGGCTTAAAGTTGACTAAAAGGTAATAATACTTTTTTTGTTCTTATTTTTAATATAGAACTTGATAAGTTTTTTACAACAGACTAAGTGATAAGTGTACTTTTGTCTTATTTTCCATTTTTATCAAATTTTCCCATCCTTATTAATATTTTGTCAACAATAATTATACTCCTCTGTTTTTAAATATAAAACTCATCTTGTAGTCCACTTGATATTATAAAATAAGTTTTATATTTAAAATAGAATGACTATCTTACAGTGAGCCTAGTCCATTGCTGAGTTGTTTTGGATTAAACCCTACAAACTCCAGGAACCTCTGGCTTTCTTTTTTAGAGTAAAGGTCCTTAATATTATTTCTCAGATGTAATTTTATTTTTGATTTTTTTAATGATGTAATTTTACCTATTATTTTTTTCCAATAATCAAGGGTAAAATCGCATTAGAAAATCAGGATAAAACTATCAGTAGAGTTGCAACCAAATATAAGGTCAGGATAAAATTGTACTTTTACCCCTTTTTCTGATATAATTCGTTTAATCTTATAATAAAATTGTCCTTTAATAAAAAATGAATTTGTCTTACGCACCAAGGCAAGCAAGTGGACGCATTCGAAGAAACGATGCGCTTTCCGCTTAACACAAGTTTGTACAGAATACCGGCCTGATCGATATTAATTAACACTACATAATTTGAATGGGAAACATTGAATCAACTCATTAATCACATTAAAAAGAAGGATGTTGTTAGGAAAATGAAGAATACTTTATACTCCTCCAGTTCTTAATATAAGACCTAATTATTGAGTTAATTTTGATTTTAAATATAAAACTCATTTCTCGTATTTATTAATTTTTTCTAAATGAACCATATTGATAAGGAAGATTATTATGGTGTTTTAGAAAAAAAATATCATATTTTTTATAATTAACTAATTTATTTATCTTTTTTAATCTAATCAAATTAGTTAAATAGGTCTTATATTAAGGATTGAATGAGTATCAATTAATCAACTCATCAACACTAGTGATTACAATATAAACTCTTCCAAAGGGTAATCTACGCTAAACTCTGGGTTAATGCTTCAGGTGATGAGAACCATTTTTAATAGCTTCTTGACGAGGAGACGACCTTCTTGCATGATATAGTTATGCATGTTCTACATGATATGAAGGAAAGACAATATGAAGAAAATCATTTTGTTTAAAAAGGTCCTTCCAATAGTTTGATTAAAATCGATCGGGAGATCATCAGACAAATACTCATATTTTAATTTTTAGTTTATAATTCATTTTGACATGTATAAGAAGTGTTAGGGAGTTCGTGTGATAATCATGATTTTGAATTCATAATTGATTTTAGCATGTATTAGGGGCATTTGGACATTTCTTGAGAAAATTATAATTTTAGCTTTTCTATTACCCAAAATCAATCTTATAAATCAATTACAACTAATTTTATTCTTAAAATCATAATCATAAATCAATTTTATTTGAAATCTATTTTTATTCTTAATCTTTAAACAGATATGTCACTCCAACCAAACTCACTAATTGATAGTGTTTTCCATTCAAATTTGCTCATAGTACGAGCCTTGGGTTTAAAAAAGAAAAAGAAAAAAAGAAACGGTACCCGCTTTCTATTTATGAAATAAGTAAAACGACATATTTTTTGATTATATATTTTTGGCTTTATTTAATAGTTAAAAATTAACCCGTCAAGTATACTGGAGTGATTCAAACTTGGGAAAATAAAAAAAATATCTCATGAATCTTAAAATCCCAATTAAAAAATTATTATGAAAATGTATTATCATTTATTGTTCAAATATAACCAGTGCTATTAAAACTTAGTAATTGAGGCTGATTCAGAATTTTGAAATTTAAGAAGTGAGCATTAGGATTTTCTTTTCAAACTTTGGGCCAATACTTGACCCTTTTTTACTGTCAATTTCTTTATATTTGTCGCTTTAATCTTATAACCGTAAAATATTTATATATAATTTTTTTTCAAATATATATATATGGGAAAGCTGTTTTTATAAACAGCTCCTCATATTAAAGTTATATGCTTTAACCAAAAAAACATATGCAGTTGGAGCAGCAAAACTAGGAACAACAAATCAGTAGGAAAACAATTGCAAACATCCAAAATTCATATATTATGCAACCAATATTAGCAAATCTTGTCATCTTAAGAGTTAGTAAGTATTGCGAAGTAAAGGTTATAGTAAGATAATTAGTAAATAATAATAAATCCCATTTTATATCTAGTATATTTTCTTAACAATAATAAATATAATACCTTTAGATGTAAAGGAGTGAGGATAATAAGGTTGAGCTGTTCTCTCATTTTGATATTCTTTTTGTATAATATTTTTATTGATTGTAAGAAATTTCTAATAAGGGATAGTTTTAACTTCCAATAGATATGGTTAAAGATGATAGCTTAGCAAAATCTATTTGCTATAAATATTAGGCTTAATTATTTTTTTTAAAATTTTTAAGTTAGCTATCTACTACCTCCGGTCCTTAATATAAGACCCAATTTGAATTTTATTTTGGTCTTAAATATAAGATCCCAATCCACTTTGTTTATCATATTTATACATTTTTTTCAAAGTAGCCTTTTTAATAATGATAGTTCTAGTCAATACACTTGATTAGCAAGGATATTTTAGGAAAGACAACACTTATTTAGGAGAAATAACTAACTCAACTTACTTTCTTAATCTCCTCAAATTAGTCAACTGGCTCTTATAATTATGACCGGGGGTAGTACTTTTTATATTAAGGACTAATATATACCACCATAGTGTATTATACTACTCAAAACTGGATTTGGTGCTCATCATAATGATAAGCCTTATGACATTCATCGTGGGTGAAATCTTATCATTAAAATACAATTTTAATGGTCTAGAAGTAAAAGTTTTAGCTATAATATTTAAATAGACAAATCATATTTTTAAACACTAACAAATAACATATTATTTTTATTTTAGATTTTATGTATGTTAAATTTATCATAATCTTGTTTGTTAGGTATGTTCGATATCTTTTTTTAGTGATATAATTTTAATCATGACTTTTTGGGTACAATTTTACCCATATTTTTTAGGATAAAATTTTACTTTTAATCTTTATATGCAATTTTATCCTTCAAGAGTAAAATTAAGGTATTAGGTATACTTAAAAAAAAAAGATCATGAGTAAATTTATATCCTTATACCTTTATTTTTCACATGAAAAGGGATAAAACTGTAATTTTACTCATAGTCTTGTTTTCTTACATAATTTTATTTAAAATATTTTTAGTAGTGTAATTTTATCTATAATGTTTTTTATGCAATTTTACCCATAATGTTTTGTGGTGTGTACGAGGTAACATGCGCTAAACAAAACATAAGTAAAATTATACTATTAAAAATATTAGAGATAAAATTACATTTAAAAAATAAGATTAAAAGTAAAATTATATTTTTACTCTGAAAAAATCAACTCAGTCATACTGCCGTACATTACTTGGTCTAGATATGCATACTTCTTGTAATTATTACTGTGTGAACGTGGAAAAAGCGATTCAGATTTCAGAGTAGTTCTCTTTCTGTCTTCTTTTGCTGGGGCTTTGCCTGTCCTTTTTGGGCTCGAAACAGTGTTGAATAAAAATAAAAAGGAGAAATTCTTACATGCTCCCAGTGCACCACCGTGTCCATGCTCTGACAAATAAAATCATGACAACTCAACAACTTTTATCTTATGTGTCAGCCTATGTGTCAACCATTCTCTTCCTATTATTTTAATCATTTATTTTTGAGAAACGTGCTGCTAATCTCTTCTCTCCTCTCTCTCATGCGTCACTTTACTTTTACAAAAACTCTCACCCCTCTTTCTTACTTGCCATCTGGTCCCAGCTACACACCTCGGTCTCTCTCTGCCCACCCACAAGCACACCACTCTCTCTCCTCCTTCCTCCCTATCTCTGTCATTCTCATATTCTGTATTCCTTCGTTCCTACTGTTTCCCACACATTTCAAGTCTGATTTTTTTTTTCAATCATAATATTTTATTTACTTTTTCTTTTTTTTAAAAAAAATAGAATTGATGTTTCGTTCACCTCTTATTTTTTATAATATACTCTTGATTCTTTTATAATATCTCTACTTAACTTTAATTTTTTTTATTCACACTTTTTGAACTCCTGATTTTTTTAATAATATCTAGATTTAACTCCAATTTTTTCATTCATATTTTTCTGATCCTATTTATAAATCACTTCTAACATGTTTTATATAAATCAAGAAAAACTTTGAACTTTATTAACTATCATTTAAAATTTAATAATATTTCAACTTTATCCCTATCTAATACTATCCTCAATCCTAATTATAAGACCATATTTATAGTCTATAAATATAAATAGAACCGGAGATAGTATATAATATACCTTATGTAAACAAAATCAATACAATAATAAATTAAAGGTAAAATTATATATCAATATATAAATTTTTTCTCAGTATCCTGTAAATAGGATCAAAAAATATTTTCTTTTTTTGCTTTATAAATAGGACCAAAGAAGTAATATATTGGGAGAATCATCAGGGGTACCAAAACAAATTTAATTATTAAAAAATTCTACTGATAGGTAATCAAGCATGAATCTGTTGTTATTTTTTACTCTGAAATTTGTCATTTTATGCTCTTTAGTTATTAATTATTTTAATTCTATTCCTTAAAAGAAAACGTGTGAATAAAAAAACAGAATTATATATTACTTATACATATTTACCTTTCAATTATATTTTTTTAAAGAAAAAGATCAATAAAATATTATGATTGAAAAAGAAATCAGACTTGAAATGTTTAAGAAATGAAGAAATACAAAATATAAGAATGAGAGAGACAGGGAGGAAGGAGCGGAGAGAGTGGTGTACTTGTGGGTGGGCAGAGAGAAATCGAGTCAGGGAGCTGGTAGCAGATGGCAAGTGAGAAAAGATGAGGGTTTTTGTAAAAGTAAAGTGACGCATGAGAGAGAGGAGGGAGGTGATAACAGCACGCTTTTCAAAAATAAATGATTAAAATAATAGGAAGAGAATGGTTGACATAGGCTGACACAAAAGATAAAAGCTGTTGAGTTGTCATGATCTTATTTGTCAGAGCATGGATACGGTGGTGCACTGGGAGCATGTAAGAATTTCTCAATAAAAAGTATTGCAGATTGTTATTCAACTTTCCCATTTAAATTGATTATTAAATTTAGGAACGGCCCTTGTGTGTGGATTTCCTCTGTATTGCTCCTAATCATTTTCTGGAGAATTTCAGTAAACTAATTAATATTAATCAACTCCAAAAGATTTCAAAATTTTAGTCTGTCCTTTTAAACAAAAATAAAAATAAAATCTAAGAATAAAAATATAATAATACCCCTATATTTATTTTTTTTAAAATGATTAACTGTTAGGGGAGCTTTGGTGTCCAGAGGATTTTTTTTTTTTAATCAAATAAGGTGGCTAGAGAGGAGATTGAATCCCAGATCTCTTGGCAGATTAAAAAAAAGTGACTATCAAACCAATTAAATCACTTAATTATATAACACAAAGAAATATATATATATATATAATACAAGTACCTAAGTATGAATAAATAAGTGAAATTTGACAATTCGCATAAAAAATGAGCAATTCAGGTGTGAATGAGTAAGTAAAATTCGATAATTTACAACCCAAATTCAACTATTTACAAGAAATATAAGTAAATTCACAATCTCAAAATTTAAGCATGTGGGTGTGAAGAAATAAATGAAATTTTATAATTTACAATAAAAATTCGGTGATTTATAACCAAAATCTGGCTATTTGTAAGAAATATAAGTGAATTGAAAATCTTAACTATAAGTATTTAGTTGTGAGTGAACAAGTAAAATTTAGCGGTTTATAATAAAAATTCAGTTATTTACAACAAAAATTTGATTATTTATAAGAAAAATAAGTAAATTTACAACTTCAAAAACAAGTATTTAGGTGTAACTAAGTAAGTAATAATATAATATAATATAATATAATCAAACTTAAAATATTTAGAAATAAAGTGAATTCCACACATGCAGAAGAAACAACTTTATAATATTCCTCGTATCTTATTTATAAGTTACTTTTAACATATTTTATAAAAATAAAAAAGTCTTAAACCTTATTAACTTTATCTTAGAGTTTAACAACTTTATAATTTTATCCTTATGTAATATATTTTTTATAAAAATAATAATTTGTATAATAATAAATAAAAAATAAAATAGTAAATTCATATTAAAATTTGAATAAAATACCTATAGGCAAGACAAAAACAGTTTTTTCTTCATGTTTTATAAATGAGACTCCAGTGAAATTGAAATTCCCTTTTCTCTTAAACATAAACCATTACCAAAAGCCAAACTCCGCACAAAGTCCAAGTAAATTTGTTCACGTTAAAAATCTCTTCTTTTTTTAATTTGTGAAATAAAAATTTGAAAGTATGTACCGGATTTAAATGTTTTCTGGTTTGCATTTTTTTTTTTTTGGTAAAATGTTTGAAGCACACATATGACATATCTGGGGAGGCTCGTAAATTTAGAAAAAGACATTGGTCGTAAATAAGAAGGAAAAGTCATGAAGCCTCATCTAAATTTCATATGTTTGGCCGTTTGGGAAAGAAGTAATTAAAAAAAAAAAAATCAAAGAAAGAGACAAAGGAACACAGGGATTGGGGAGGGACCCACAACCGACAGTTATGGGAAGGAGAGCCCTTCCTGCTAATTCACGCGGGGCAATCTCTTTTTGCAATGTCGGTTAGATAATGTGATGATTTGTGAAATAAAAATTTGAAAGTGTACTAAATTTTTTTCGGTAAAATGTTTGAAGCACACATATTTGTAGAGGCTTGTAAGTAAATAAGAAGGAAAAGTAACGAAGCCTCACTAAAGTAAGTCTTTACCTCTCGTAGGGTGATTTTACGGTATACAAAATAAACATACAGAGGAATTTATCTTTATTTGTAGATACAAACACCCTCTCAGTCAATGTCTCTACTTTTATTGCAGGTCGGCGTCTGTAGATCACAACAACGCATGTGGAGAAGAAAGCAAGATTGCTTCAACAACTTTCTAAGCAGTATGGATCTCTGCGAAATAAGAATTTTTTTGTTTAGATAAAACATATTGAAAGTGGCTAATAAATAAATCTAGAGAAATATTATATTCCCTTTGATCCTTATTATAAGATGTTACTAAAAACAGTTAAAAGTATTAAATTTGTTATAAAATTCAAGTAATTTCTAATATTATCTTCATTAACTATACCAAATTTCAATATCATATTAATTTATACTCTTCTACAACCCTTATTAGATTTGGCTATATGGCTCAAAGTTTACTAAAATACCATAATACTTTCCATATGGTTAGCGTGCACCAACGAGACTACCACCCTATAGCATGTTGCCGACATTTTTAAAATGATTAAAAATATTCAAAATAATGTCTAAACCCAATGACTCAAGAAAAACCTCATTATCTTAGTTTTATTTTCTATTCTTGTTAATACTCTCTTAATAGTAATTATATCCTATAGCGGGCCTAATCCATTGCTAAATTGTTTTGGGTTAGAACCTACATACTCCGATAATCTCGGGCATTTCTTTTTAGGTTAAAGCTGCAATTTTACTCCTAAATTTGTCATATAAAGAGTTAATAAATATTAGCAAGACTTATCTTTAGATTTAAACAAAAAGGAATAAGGATAATAAATAGGGGGAATTGTAATATGATCGGATTTAATTATTATAAAGTTTGTTGACAATTAAAGAACATGTAATGACAAATTCTTATTGAGATTTTTTGATAATTAAATTCTATCTTTGAGATCTCATAATAATTCTTCCTAATAAATAAGGTTGAGGTGTTCTCTCATTGATATTTTTTCCAAAAATATTTCTATTTATTGTAGAGTTTTTACTAAGAAATAATTCCAATATACATGTTTAAAGAGAGTAATTTAGTAAAGTCTATTTGTTATAAATAACTAATTTAACTAAATTTTTTTATTAATTTTTAATTAATTATTTAAGTTTTATATTAAGAATTAGTATATATCACAATACTACTTTCAGTCTTAATTATAAAATCTTATTTATATAATATGAATAAAATCTCACAATTAAAACCGGAAGCAATAATACATTGGACTCAATCGGATTTCGTACTCATTGCGCTATGGTATTCATGGTGGGGCGAAATCTATAGTTAAAACACAATTTCAATAGTCTAAAGGTAAAATTTTTAACTATAATGTTCAAATAAAATTAAACCCAAACCATCTCATTAAATTAGATCCATATAATGCACAATAACAATGCTTTATTACCGAAACTAAATCTGCCAGCAAGACTTATGCCACTCTTGAAAAGCTGGGGTCAATGCGTCTCCCCTCGTTAGTCGAAATTTCCTTTTTGGATTAAGATAAAAATTTAGAGCCGTTTAGATTAAAAATATTTATAAAGATATTTTAAATAAGTTGAGATAAATTTTTTTTTATAATCATACGTCATAAATCATGACTAAAAAAACTGTTTATAAACTATTTTAAATGTCACTTAAAAGTTTTTACTTACAAGATTTGGATTTTGAATACTTGAAAGTTTTTTCTCTCACAGATTTATTTCTAAAGTTTAAAATCATGACATTTTTTTATCATAAACTATCATTAATAATACTCATCTGATCCTATTTATAAGGTAAAAAGAAACAATATTTTTTAGTATTATTTATAGGATATTGATAATTTTTTTTTGTATCAACGTATAATTTCATCATTTATTTATTATTGTATTAGTTTTATTTATATAAGATATAATACATATTAAATAGGAATAAAATTAAAAAATTAAAAAATTTTACTTTAATTTTTTTTTTACATAAAAAAAAATCGGTTCAGTCATATAACTGCCCATTAGTTGGCGTAGTTCAGCTCTACACGTCTGTATATATGTAACTTCTCTAATTATTACCGTGGGAATGTGGAAAAAGCTATTCAAAAAATCTAAATTTCCGAAGTGTTTGAATGAAAATCAAACTATGGTTTCAGAAATGATTTTAAAGTCTACGAGGTAAACATGTGAAATAATTTATTTTGATTTGCAGAAAAATACCTCAGAACTGTTTTTTAGGATATCTAAACACCCTTTCAAGTTGGCTCCCCTATCTCTTCCTCTGTCTCCCCTGTCTCTTCCTCTGTCTCCTTTAGCTGACACTTTTGCCTTTTTGGGATTCCAAAAGCATGTGAAAAAAATAAAGTGTCACGGATGATTCCATTTTCCCCTTTAAATTGACTGCTAGACTTGGTTTTAAATTTTAAATTTTTAAATAAATATAATTCATTTTACAAGCTTTAAATTACATTTGTTCTTAAATCTAATAATTTTTAATTTTGTCTTTAATAATTTTTTTCTTTTATCATATCCTCTCTCATAACAATCCTCATACATTATACTACCTCCTATCATATTTATAAAACCTCGTTTATAGACAACTGGTAGTATTTCATTCTTTTTTTCAATCATTACAAGATGACATATTTAAAAATAAAATATATTTCTAATCTAATTATTATTTTAACTAATTTTTTATTATTTACAAATTAATTATTTAAAGTTTATAATTAATATATCAATTTAGCTTCTACAAACACATCAAGCAATCCTCTTAACCAAGAAAGTAATAATATAATCAGATGTAAAGAGAATTTCACACATGCAGAAAATATAGCTTCACAATATTTCTCATAGCATGTGAAAATAAAAGATAAAGAATTAAAGAATTAAAGCTCATCCCGCTACTAAAGTCAGTATTTGCTTTTCAGTCAATGGCAGTAGAAAGTTGGGCAAAGAGAATGGAAAAAGGTTGGTTCTTTCGTCCTCCACATCTCTCCTTTTATTGCAGTTCGACTTCTGTAGATCAAAGCAGTGAGTGTGGACAAGAAAGTGAGATTGCTTCAACAACTGTCTAAGCAGTATGGATCTCTGCATAATAAGTTTTATATATCTGCACAAAAACTTCTCTTTATTTTACCCCGCTCGTTTTAATTTCATACCTTTGATTCATTTTCTTGTTTTCCTAATATGATTATATGTTGTTACAGATTGTTACTCTTTGGTCAAAACGAAAAGACTGAACCCTGCAATGGCACATGGTGCTAGAGGAGAATCTTCTTCCAGCTCTGATCCTTGTAATTCAACTCATAACTGGAAATATGATGTGTTCTTGAGTTTTAGAGGGAAAGACATTCGCTTGAAGTTTCTGGATCACTTAGATAAAGCTTTGGAAAGAAGTGGCATCAAAACGTTTAAGGATGATAAAGATCTTGAGAGAGGGGGAGTTATAAAACAAGATTTGTTTCAAGCAATCGAGGATTCTCTCTGTGCAGTTGTTGTTGTCTCTGAAAATTATGCAAAATCTACGTGGTGTTTAGAGGAGCTTCAAAAGATCCTTGAAGCTTCAAAAATATTGGATCGACGGGTTTTTCCCATATTCTATGATGTTGATCCAGCCGATGTAAGACACCAACGAAAACGCTTTCGGGAAGCCATGGATGAACATGAAGACAGATTCAGAGAGGACAATGTGAAAGTGCAGACTTGGAGAAGTGCATTGTGTGAAATTGCCAACTTGTCTGGTTGGGACACTAGGGGCAGGTAAGTTTTCTTTTACAATCGTTTAATCATATTTTCTATATTTATTTGAGGCACAGATTCGTTTTGGTTTAAATTGTGTATAATCATTTTAGGCAGAGATGATGATAACATGAAAGTAGCATCCATTATCGGCACAGATGATGGATTTGCATTGGGTGCTCATTATCGTCCAGATCAGATATGGACGGTCCATATTTGATTTTAATTTTATTTTTATTTTTTTAAAATAATTATTTTAATAGGTATAGGATAAAAAATAAAGATAATCTCTTAACTATCATTCTTTAAAAATATAATTTTTTTATTTTAAAATAATTATTTAAAAATATTAAATCTGAACCATCCAGATTAAATCTGGACGGTTCAGATTGCTCATTAGGTTATGAGCACCAAATGCGAACCCCACAGATGATAATCTTCCATTAATAATAAAGTATAGATTTCTCAAATTTCTTAAATTTACATCAAGTTTCACTTTACTCTCCTTAATAAAATTAATTTTAATCATTTGCTTGACAGAAAAAATTTTAGTCCTTTGAACTTAACACTAATAAAAAATATTAACTCAATCATTTTAAAATAATAACATAGTTTTGAAATGCTGGCATATTAATTTTTAATTTAAAATATCTAAATAATATTTAAAATAAAAATTTATTTTTATCAATCATTTTGCAATTTTATAATTATGAAATAAAAAAAATTTTCCTTACTTTTTATCGTGGAAAACATTATCTAATTAATCTTAAAATTTAAATTGAAAAGTTATAATTATTTTAAAGATTAGTGTTAACTTTTATACTAACTCTAATATCATAATTTAAAAAGCTACATAAAAATTAATAAGTTGTAATTTAAGATATTTTTAGATTAATAATTTTATGAAAATTTAAAAGTAAATCTTATAGAACTATGTTAGAAAATTTGATCACAGGAAATAATTATGTTTGAAGGCATCTTTAATTAGGTTTTATTATAAATATTTTTTAATTTACATATTTTAAATTAAAAATTAATATGTCAATATTTAAATGCTGAATCATCATTTTGAAACTGTTGAGTTAGCATTTTATGTTAACAAGGTTAACAGTATTAAATTTAATGGACAAAAAATACACATTTTAAACTTGTAATACTAAACTGAAACTTGAAATAAACTTAAAGAAGTAAATATATACTTTAAGCCTTTTGCCAATATATTTATTATGTTATACTTCAACAAACGTTGTATAATTGGTTCATTGAAGTATGGATTACTGATTGTGTTAATTTTAATTAATTTTTAATGTATTGATTATAAGTAATATTCGTTTACATGCATTTACGTTATATATAATAATTCTTTTATAGCTTACATACATGAGGATGAGAAAATTATGTTGAAGAACCTTGTTCAAAATTTACGTTTTTGGCCAAAAGCTCAAAATTTATTTTCAGGCACCATAAAAACTATAATTATATTGAACGAACAAAATAAACTAACTAACTTTCTTATCGTTATAAAAACTGGTGGCACTTTCATATCCCTTCCCCTATAGTTGTCACTCTGAAATTTAAATCTATTCATCAACAACATAATCAATTGCGTTTAGAACTGCTCATGAAATGGGATCGGGACAGGCTTGGGAACAGGGATGGACGTCCTATGTCTTGTGGGATTGAGATAGTATGGGACGTCCCATTTCTTTTCTTTTGTTTTTTTTTAACTATTGTAATTCTGGGGTTGAATATTTTTATGTTACAATGTTTGCTTTTTCGTTAAGCTTCTAAAGATGAAAGCATTATAAAAAATATTATACAGAAAGCTCAATTATATAATGTAATAAAGGTATAAAAACAATACGGCAAAAAAAACTGTAAAAAAAATTATATAATGACTTTATAAATTATTTTATTGAGAAAGAAGATTTTGTGGAGGTAACATTACAAGTTAAAAGTGAAAATCAAGACAAAAAATAATTATTATTAATAAGTGATTTGAATAATCTAATAATAATTATTAATAAATAATTTTTTGAAAAAAGGTTTTAGAATAGGATAGGACGAGTTGAACACCCCAATTGTGTTATTCCATGCCTAATATACAATTTTTTTTTCTTCCCCCTAAACACCTGTAATATTTATAGCAAAATTGGGCACCCAAATCCCTAATACCACGCTGCTAACATTTCAGTCCTTCAAAATTATAAATTTAATCAAACCCAACAATAATTATCAGTCATCGTTCTTAGTGTAATTTTTTCTATTGTTTATTTGAAATTTCTATAAGCATTTCCCCTAACTTTCAGTTATTTTTATGAGAAATATATTCTCTATAGTGAAATTCCCTGCAGCGCACTATTTAATTATCTTCTCGGTAATATATGAAGTTTCCTAATGATAAGTTTTCTTTTTCATTTGTTTTCTTTATGAAGATTTTTTTTTTGACTTTATATTAGAAGTCCCTTTATTTGTGAACAATATCATTTAAGTTTGTGAGGAGCGCTATTTCCATTGTGACAACAGAAAATTGGAAGGCATTCATTTTGATCTTTTAAGAGAAAAATCAAATTATTAAATGATGAATGGATGAACCGAATGACAGTGCACATTGATAATTAATACGTTGATGAATACAGACACAACAAAATTATGAATAATTCGATTGTCTTTTGGGTAAAATGATCACATTTCTAATTTTAATGAGCAGAACGATCAACTCTTAGATGCTCAAAAATTTACTGTTATATCAAAAAATGTATTGTAGCTTTAGTAAACAATATACGTGAAAAGTCACATTTATTATTATTTTAATTTATTGTGACTATATAACTCGTTAAACAATTTTGTATATATTTTTTTGGATAGGCCTGAAGCAGATCTTATAGAAAAAATAGTCACAGATGTACGGGCTTACATAATTCCTAAATTACCATCTCATGTTGACAATCTAGTTGGGATTGAGTCAAGAGCACGTGATATAATGTCTCTCTTGGAGATTGGGTTGGATGACAGACGTTTTGTAGGGATATGGGGTATGGGCGGGGTGGGTAAAACAACTCTTGCTAGAGTTGTTTTTAAAAACTATCCCACGAGTTTGAAGTGTGTTGCTTTCTTGAAAATGTTAGAGAAACATTCAAAAAGAAGGCAACGTCGTCTCTTTGCAAAAAAGCTTCTTTCTCATCTCCAAATAAAAGACAAGATGATGATGAATACGAAGGAATGAAGATGATAAGAAAGCTTCTCTGCAGTAAAAAGGTTCTTCTAGTCATTGATGATGTAGATAATGAGGATCAATTAACTAATTTGGCCGAAAGTCCAGATTGGTTTGGTAAAGGAAGCAGAATAATTTTTACAACAAGAGATAAGCACTTGCTCACCTCATGTGGAGTAGATGAGCAAAGAATATATGAGATGAAAACCATGAAGAAAGATGAATCTCTTGAACTCTTTTCAAACAAAGCATTCAACAAAGGCCATCCTCCTGATGAGGATTATTGAAGTTATCTAAATCTGTAGTTGAACATGCAGCTGGTCTTCCTTTGGCACTTAAAGTTTTGGGTTCTTTTCTTCACGGAAGAAAAAAATGAGTGGATAGATACTTTAGATAAATTAAAGAAAAGTTATATTGATAAAGATATTTATCAAGTACTTAAAATAAGTTATGATGGATTGGATGAGCAACAACAGGCAATATTTTTAGATATTGCTTGTTTATTCAAGGGTTGGCGGAAAAAAAAAGTGATTCGAATTTTGAAAAGTTGTGGTCTTAACCCAATCATTGAAATAGAGGTCTTGATTGAAAGAACTTTAGTAGTTGAAACAAAAGGCGGCAAATTAGAGATGCATGATTTACTTCAGGATTTGGGTAGGAATATAGTTAAGCAAGAATCTCCCAAGAATGTTGGCAAGCGTAGCAGGTTGTGGGAGTTTGAGGAAATTAAGGAAGTATTGGAAAATAACAAGGTGAGTGCCATATTTTCTAAATATCTCATTTTCTTGACATACATTTAATGTTTTTAATGTTCTTTATTTTCTTATCATTCTCATGTTATTTTTCTTGCAAATGACATTTTTTTAGGGATCTGACGCAATAGAAGCTATTTCTATGCAATTGCAAGGTTGGTTTCGGTACGGGCACGATAAAATAGAAGTACATCCTGAAGCTTTTTCAAAGATGAGTAACCTTAGGCTCTTCTTATGTACGACACGTAACAATCCGTTCATCTTCCCAAGTGAATGGAAATTTTTGGCTGGTGCATTAAAAGTTGTTTTTTGGCCATTTTCTCCTTTGGAAGCTCTTCCACTTGAAACTCAATTGAATGGACTTGTTGAAATGGATATGTCATTTAGCAAAATAAAACAACTTTGGAACAACAAACAGGTAAGATTGATGCTTCATGCATGATTGTTTATCTTAAAATTATATCTTTGTGTTCATGTTTTATTGATGTACTGCTTAGTTAGACTGACTCTACCATCTTTTGTTTGATTCTAGCGCATGACAAAGTTGAAATCTATCGTATTGGAAGACTCTATCAATTTGACTGAAACTCCAGACTTCTCAGGTGCTCCAAATTTAGAACATTTATGTCTTGGTGGATGCACATCTCTTGTCAAGGTTCATTCCTCCCTTGGACAATTGAAAAAGCTTGTTAAGGTGGACATGAATCATTGTTCAAACCTTGAAATCCTACCAGAAAAATTGGAAACAAATTCTTTGGTGAAGTTAAACCTTAGGGGGTGTGAAGAAGTTGCAAAGCTCCCGGAGTTTGGAGAAGGTATGAAAAAACTATCATATCTTAATGTGAATGCTACTTCTATAACTAGACTTCCTGAATCAATTGGATCCTTGACGGGTCTTGAATATTTAAATTTGAGCGGTTGTAAAATTGAAAATCTTGACAAGTTGTTGAAGACTCACATAAGTCACCAAATTTCCGGCTGGAATATAAGGTCCTTAACAGAGTTATATTTAAGCCAGTGTGGCTTAGATGATGGATCGATTCCTGATTTTGACAGTTTATCATTGCTCACTGTATTGGATCTAAGCTTTAATGATTTTGAGAATCTACCTGACTTGTCTAGTCTTTCTCGACTTGTCTTCCTTTCATTGAATTACTGCAAAAGGCTTAAGTCGTTGCCAAGGCTCCCACCGCGATTAATTCGATTACACGCCGCCGGTTGTGATTTAATGAAACCATTATCATCAGATCAACAATTATGGGATTTGGTTGCTTCACTTAACCATGAGGTATGCGTTTCTCTTCCTACAACCTCTAATGTGTATTTTTCCCCCTTAAAACTGCAATTACATAACATGACTAATTTTTTATTTCAGTGTCGTGGCCAAACTATCGATGATGATTGGGATGAAGATGGGCTGGAAGCTGTTCCTTCTGTGCTATATGAGGTACGTGTGTCTTATTTTTGTGTTTTTTTTTTTTTCACATATATGCTCCCTTCATGGGTAATTAATATTAATAACATATTATTTGATATGTTTGCAGGGAGTTAAATGGCCTTCCAGAGATTTCTGTGCAAGTCTTCCAGGATACAAAATACCATCATGGTTTCTAAAGAGAGAATATTGCCCTTTGGATAAGCGGAATAGGAAATATAAGATTGAAGTGGACATGCCTCCATATTTTCGTGACAGTGAATGGTGCGGAATTGTTGTGTGCTTCCGTATGTCAAGTTACAATGATGGTTCTTGGGACGTTGGTTGGAGTGTTAAAGCTGCAGAAGGTGATGATGATTATATACTCGAAGAGTGGGAGTGTGCTATTCCTTATCCCATTCGCGGAGAGCAGTGCATAATAATGGTGTTGGAATTAAATGAGGAAACATGTTGGCGGCACCTAAGAGCTCTTAACAATTCCCTTCACATTCTATTTTCTTTTGCATCACTTGATCAAGATTATTGGGAAGCAGAGGAATGTGGGTGGAGAGTGATACGTAAAGAAGAGATACAAGATTGGCGCCATCTAAATGGTTTCTTCAACCAAGCCAACCAACCCAAGCTTGCTTCTTCTGATGAGGTCAAGCTTCCGCTGAGAGCACTTGTAGAGTTCTTTTTGGGGGAGTGGTTTTTGACTCGCTGATTCAAGAACCAGAGAAAAATGGACGAGAATAGGTAACAATGACTCATCGTCTTCCTGCTCCTTCCATTCTAATATGATAGTTGTCACTCCAGGATATTTGTCTTTGTTTCAAAAAATTTTGTCATTTGATGAGGTTTTCAGAAAGAAACGGAATTTAATTAATTACATCATCATAAATGAAAACTGAGCGCTTGTTAACATGAATAAAGGCATTTAATGAAGTGATATACCATTGCATTTCGGTAAAATTTAAATCTTTTGTTATTTTCGTCAACACAAATCGAAAGTGACAATTCACCAGTAAAGAAAATCATTTTCTCTATAAAAAAGAATATGTCAAGCTCCATGTGCTTTACACGATGAGGTAGCAATGGATTTCATGAGAACAGTAACTAAATTGTAAGCGACATGCATGAATCATTCCTCTCATATACTTGTGGGAATGCAAACACAAGTGTCAATAACATAATCATATCACTTACCATAATAAACTAGAAAAAAGAGGACAATAAAAAGAACCAGATTTACGAAACAGAATGAAGCTTGGAAATTTTCAATTTGGCTGGAAACACCCTCCCCTATTTCCAATTTTGAAAGAGAATAGGATCCAAGTTCCATGCATAACTACAAATTTAAGTTAGTACATAAAAATATATGACTTGGCTAGACAAATTAGATAAATTGATTTAATATTGATCATATCAAATGGCAATAAAATATTTTGGTATATAACGTGTTGATGTATCACTTGCAAAGAAACAGAGTATTTAAAAATAAAGTGAAGTAAAAAGACACGCCTCAATGCAACAGAGTATTTAAAAATAAAGTGAAGTAAAAAGACACGCCTCAATGTGCATGAGCAATTTGTTCGCAAAATTAATTATGTGTTGATATTAAAACCCAAAAAAAAAGAAGAAAAATTCTATCATATGGATATGTTTATTTCAGGAAGAAGAAAAGAACAAATAAATAATAAACAGTTCAAGAAGAAGAGATAAGTAGCTCATAGTTAGACAAACATAAACATATGTTTGGCATGAATTATATTTTTATGATGAAATCAAATTACAATAAGAATATATAAATATATTTATGTATGTATGCATGCACATAAAATTGGTGGAAGCCATTTAGTTTACGATGAGTAATTAAGTGGCTCACCTATTGATTACTTGTTCTATTTGTTTATTGTGTATATAATATAATAGGAAGTATATCATAAATAAAATTCTATTCTTGATCACAGTGAAACAAAGGGATGTGGGTGGGGAGTGATGTGTAAAGAAGAGATACAAGAGTGGTGCCATCTCAATCATTTCAGCCAACTTCCTTCTCTTGATACTGACGACGTCAAGCTTCCTAGAAGAGTGCTTGGCAAGTTCGCTGAAGCAATTCATTTGTTTGACCAAGACGAGGACTTTTGACCTCAAAATCATTTATAAATTAATCGTTGAAAAGATGATTTTCAATTTCACATTCTAAAATATTTATGTAATTCGATATGTTGCCTAAATTTCTTGCAAACAACCAAAAGAATAAACAACTTTAGGGACAGTAATCAATCAAGAGAATTCTAGACATACTTAATTGGTGGAGGAAATTTTTCAAAATAATTAAGGGTTAAATCTAACAAAATATTTTTTTCAACAACATTCAAAATATTTTAAGATGTTGAATACACTAAATATTACTAAAAAATTAAGATTCTTAGTGATACTGAAAAAATAATTTAGGTTGTTGAATGAAAATTTTATGATGCTGAATGTATTTTAACCCAACAATTAATTTAATTTTCCTTGAAGAGATTTCAACACTTTTGCAGATGCATACGTTTGCTTAGACAACTTTTTTAATATATATATATATGCATATAGGGAAAAGAAAAAATAATAATAGATGAATAAAATACAAGCACTAGTTAATTAATACTACCTCAAATCCTTAATGTAAGATCTCATTTGACTTTTATTTTGGTCTTAAATATAAGACTTCAATCTACTTTGTCTATCATATTTATGCATTTTTTTCCTAAAATAATCCTTCTAATAATGGTAGTTAGTTATAGCCAACATATTTGATTAGTAAGGATATTTTAGGAAAGATAACCCTTATTTATTACAAATTACTAAGTTAACTTATTTTCTTAATCTCATCAAATTAGTCAACTAGCTTTTATATTTAGGACTGGAGGTAGTTCTTTGTTTACAAAAGTTAACAAAGAACTTACTACATCTAAATAGACAAAAAATCTAAAAAATGTTAGATTAATTTAACCAAAAGTAAATTCCTTAACCAATTCAAATAAGAGATTGAACTGTTCTTAGTAGATTACTTAAATTTCATCTGAACCACCAAAATAACCAATAAATGAAGGATTAATTGGTTAAGTAAGATTTGTAAGAAAAGTGAAGGAAGTTTAAAATTATCTATGCTGTTAAAACAAAAATTTGGCTAGGTCAATCATAATTATCTCCAACAAAAATATAGATTTCATTTGCATATGTCCACTAGCTAGTTCTGCGAAGCTAATTCATAATGACACGAACTAAAAAGACCGCTAATCATCATCATAATGAAGGGAATAATAATAATAAACTCAAGTTCTCCTCATCAAAATTATATCAACTGCGACAATCCACTGAGTATAGTATCTAATTCGTTTCACTCAGCTTTGACATATATATTTTAATTAATTTCACACCCACACACACACACACATTTTAATTACACAAGTGTTTCCACTCACTTTTCATATCACTCATCAATAACGTTATTAGATAGGCAGACTATACTTATCCTGAAGCATCGGTGATCAAATGACAATCCTCTATTATCCCTCCTACTATTCTGCTCATAATGTTTCAACTGGAAGATTAGATTGGCCACCAAGCTAACAATAATGGATCCCTCCTTCGTTGGTTCTGTCTATCACGGTTACTGCTGCTACTGACATTCCTTCTTCCATGGGTTCTACCATGGAAATTACCGTGTCTTAGAGGTGGCAGCTCAGGACAAGAGTTATGCTGAACCAACAAATTAAAGGAACAACACAATCAAAGTGATAAATATGGTTATCGCACCAGATACCTTCAAAAATTACGGAGTATGGAATTACAGTTAAAAAACAACAGGGGCATCACAATGACAAAAGTAAATAGTCATATCAGATTACGTGCATCAAATTAATACTCATCACAAGTTAAAAACTCAGTTATCAAATGGTTGAGAAAGATTAATTAAAATTAATATCAGAAGGACCAACCTCTGCTTGTGTTAACTTGTTGAAATCAATGATGGGATTGCCCGAGTCTTTAGATAGCACCCGTTACCCACATTTTAATCGTGGGCTTTTAGAATATTGACAAGTGACGCTAAGTTTGATGTGAAGACAGTTACCATTTCCTCTTAAATGTTGCCAACATGTTTTCTCATTGAAATCCAAAAGCATTAGGCAGAGGTGAGGCCGCCAGCTGTACATAAGTGAAATTTCATTCTCCCATTCCTTGCAAATATAATAATCTTCACGAGCTTTACAACTCCATGAAATGATAAGTTCATCATAGGTTGACCTGTCTTTTATCTCTAGGCATACAGCAAGTCCAGACCATTTACTTGCACGGAAATATGGAGGGACGTCCACCACTAATTCATATTTCGAAGTACCACTTTCATCTGAAGGAATAGTACCCCTATTTGGAAACCATGATGGTATCTCAGATTTTGGCATTATTGCAAGAAAATCTGCCTCAGGTGCATATCTCGACTGTAACAAAATTAATATAACTTTAATTGCCAGTAATTGCTTTAAAAATGGGAATGAAGAATACAAAGGAAGACATCACAAACATTTATACCTGAATCGACTGGAGCATTCTTTTCTCATAATTAGTTTGATAGCGATACGAAAACAAGGAATAAAAAATCATGTTATATGTATGTAGTTAAAAGAAAAGGATAAATAAATTGATATATTTATCAGTTATAGTTAAACATACCTCATGGTCAAGTGATGAAAGTAGATTCCACATTCCATCTAATGATAAAGGCTCCATTGAGTCACAACCAGTTGCATATAATTGAATTAACCTTGGTGGGAGTTTTGGCAGCAACTTAAGCCTCTCACAGTTTTTCAAATAAAGATGAAGTAGTTGAAAAAGATTTGAGAAGCAACCAATGGGTAAATTAGCAAAATCATTTCCTTCCAGGCGTAAAGTAATTAATGATGACAAACTACCTAAATCATCAGGAATTGATCCATCACTAATGCCACAGTAGCTCAAGTCTAACGTGGTTAATGATGTTGGATTAAAGCTAGACATTTGAAGAACAAGTTTTCGGGGGCCTCTTAGATTCAAATCTCTAAGACCAGACAAGAATCCAAGTGATTCTGGAAGTTTGGTTATAGCAGTTTTCCTTGCATCAAGCACTGTTAATTTTTTCATACATTCCCCAAATTGTGGAAGAGTTGAAAGTTTATCACACCAACTAATATCTAACTTTATCAAAGAGTTCGTGTCCAATGTTTTTGGAACGATTTGAAGATGGTACAACACAAGTTCACTTCAACAAGCTTTTTCAACTCTCCAAGTGAATGATGAACCGTAATGAGAGATAAGAACCCTTCAAGATTCAATTTTTCGAGGTTCGGAACTTCTGAGAAGTCTGGGGTTTCAACCAAATGTTTGGAATTGCTTAGATCAATAAACTTCAACTTCTTCATAAGCTGATCAAATGAATAAAAATGTAGGAGAATTAGTCTCACAAAACAATTGTATCGGTATCAATACAAATATGCAAGAAAACAATGACGTATGAAGTGTTTCACCTGCATGCCATCATAAAGTTTTATTTTGCTGAAAGGCATTTGAATGTGGATTTCACGAGAACAGTGAATAAATTGTAAGCAACATGAATCATTCCTCTCATATACCTGCGGCAAACACAGGTGTCAATAACATAATCATATTACTTACCATAATAAACTAGAAAAAAGAGGACAACGAAAAGAACCAATAAATAAAAAGAACCAGAGTTATGAAATAGATTGAAGCTTGGAAACCTTCAATTTAGCTGAAAACTCCCTCCCCTGTTTCCAATTTTGAAAGAGAATAGTATCCAAGTTCCATGCAAAATTACAAGTTTAAGTTAGTACATAAAACTATACGACTTGGCTAAACAAATTAGGTAAATTGATTTAATATTGATGATATCAAATGGGAATAGAATATTTTGGTATATCACATATTGACGTATCACTTGCAAAGAAACAGAGCATTTAAAACTAAAGTGAAATAAAAAGACACGCCTCCTTGTGCGTGAGCAATTTGTTCGCAAATTTAGCTGTGTTTATACTAAAACCAAAAAAAACAAAAAAAAGTCTATCATAGGGATAGGATTATCTCAAGAAGCAGAAAAGAACAAATAAATAATAAATAGTTCAAGAAGAAGAGATAAGTAGTTCATAGTTAGGCAAACATAAACATATGTTTGGCATGAGTTATACTTTTATGATGAAATCAAATTGCAATAAGAATATATAAATATATTTATGCAGGCTTGCACGCACGCACATGAAATTGGTGGAAGCCATTTGGTTTACGATGAGCAATTAAGTGGCTCATCTATTGGTTACTTATTCTATTTGTTTTTTTGTGTATATAACATAATAGGAAATTTATTATAAATAAAATTTTAGTTTCTCTGAAAAAATAATTGAAATTTAATTGGAAAATATGAGAGAAATTTGGAATATGATAATGTGAAAAAATTAAGGAAAAATGACAAATAAAGACCCTTGAATTACCAAAATTACAAGAAAGTCACCTGAATAAGTCAAATTACTAAGAGGGACTTGGTCTCAAATTGCAATTAGCAAATCACACCTAAAAGACTAAAACACCCTTCAGTTACTCAAATTCAATAACGAAAGCAGACACTGGCAAGAGACCTCTTCTTTCCTTCTTCTCATTGGACTTTCTCTCCCTCTCTTCTTCTTTCTCTTTCTTCCTTGGGTCGAAGCGGCGTCTTCGTTGGGTCTCCTCCATGGCGAATCGTCTCGTGAGAGGCGAAGAGGGCTTTCGCAACTCCTTGCATAGGATATTGGAGGGTGGAGACAGGAAGGTGGTCGGTGATAGAGGAATGGAAGACTGGGGACAGTTTTCTGCAATTCTGAAACAGGGAGTAATTGCGATCTTTTTGTTGAATAATGGCGGTCAACCTTATGGATCGTTTTCTCTGTTAGCACAGAAGAAGAAGGATGAGTTCTCTAAGCTGTTGATAGAAGCTACAGGGTTCGTTGGTTTGAATATTTTAAAGATTTTGAAGATGGTCTGGGTGAATACTGTCTTTCTTTTGTTTACTTGTATCTGGGAATCGATAATCTCCTCATTTGATTTAGAGTTGCTGGTTGCTGTCAAAACCCCTATGATTTTTTGTTATTTGACTTACTATTGTTGTAACTTTACTTAGTAGTGTTGTAACTACAGATTGGTTAGTTTGATCACAGCAACATGGCATGACAATATGAAAAATGTTGGTATTTTGTTTATAGGTAGAGTAATGTTAACATTTAGTATTTATAATTGTAAATGGTATCAATGTAGATCCATTTAATGTTCTAAAATTCATGGCTGACCTCCTCACTGACTTATAATTTCATTTACCACAGTTGTTATTTGGCTTTCCACTCTTGTCAATTAATTTTCATAACTTGTCGTTCGCCTTACTCAACTTGTCATAAATTCTGTTATCTGCTAAAGAAATATGAAAATTCTGTCATTTGAAAAGAGAAAATTAAATTTTTATAAATTGTTTATCATAAGTTGTTATTCATCTTACTAAACTTGTCATTCGTCTTACTCAACTTGTCATTCGCCAAAGAAATTTGGAAATAAATGAAGTTATAATTTGATATACTTAACTTGTCATATATTATACTTAAGTTGTGATTTTCTAAAGTCAAAAACAATCATCTTGTGATGATAGAAATGCAATGATAAAAACATAGAATTTGTTACATTACGTCCATGTTGGTGGACATTCTGAAGCAAGTGATGAAGGGGGAGTTAAATATATTGGAGGGAGTATAATGATCACTATTGTTATAATTTTGCTTGCTAGTGTTGTTAATGCAGACTTTTAACTATTATGACAATAATGCAGTGATAGAAACACATGACAATCTGATAATGATGGTCTTTTTATATTGTGTAGAGGAATGTTAATATTTTTTGTTAATCAGTTCTATATTGTAATAATGTAGAGCTATTTAATATTGTCTACTTAAGTAAAAATGTGGTGACAGAAATGCAGTGACAGAAACACAAAAATTCTATCATTTACTTTACTGAACTCGTCATCTACTAAAGAAATCTGGAAATTCTGTCATTTGAACAGAGAAAATTAAATTTGGATGAAATGCTTATTAGAAGTTGTCATTTGCCTTACTAAAATTGTTATTTGCCTAACTAAACTTGTCATAAATTGTTTATTAGAACTTGTCATCTGCTAAATAAAACTAAAATTGTCATTCGCCAAGGAATTGTGCAAATTGTCATTTTAACTCAGAATCTTAAATTTTTATGAGTTGCTTATCAGAAGTTGTCATACATCTTGCTAAACGTTCTTGGCAAATGACAAGTTGAGTAAGATGAATGACAAGTTTAGTAAGGTGAATGACAACTTCTGATAAGCAATTCATAAAAATTTAATTTTCTCTTTTCAAATGACAGGATTTTCATATTTCTTTAGCAGATGATAAGTTCTGATAAGTAATTTATGACAAGTTGAGTAAGGCGAATGACAAGTTATGAAAATAAATTGACAAGAGTGGAAAACCAAATAACAACTGTGGTAAGTGAAATTATAAGTCAATGAGAAGGTTTGTCATGAATTCAGAACATTAAATGGATCTATATTGATACCATTAACAACTATAACTACTAAATGTTAACATTGCTCTGTCCATAAACAAAATACTAACATTTTCATATTATCATGTGATGTTGCTGTGATCAAACTAAACAATCTGTAGCTACAACACTACTAAGTAAAATTACAACAATAGTAAGTTAAATAACAAAAAACCAAAGGTGTTTTGACAACAACTAGTTTTTACAAGATTCAGTTACAAGTGTATCTCAAACTAATTATAACATCCTCCAACTAACATTTTCCATCATTAACTTCACGTTTCATTCTCTTCCACCATATAACCCAGTGACCACACTACAACTCACCAAGATGATGCCACGCCAATCATGAAGTATATATACCTGTAGTGTCTTAGGTAGCTTGAGTCTCATCCTCTCCAATATTGATTATGTATACCATCTCCAGAATACTATTGCTATTAACTTGAATCTGATTACTTCTGCTAACCACCATTAACGATGGGTCACCATATTTTTTGTAATAGGAATCGATGGGAATGGCCACAACCTTAATCATATTGATAAATGCATAGGTGGGAGATGAATGTTTTTGAGAGGGAGAGGAATAGAAGGAAGAAGAGAGAGAGGGAGATGAAGAGGGAGAAAAGGACGAAGACGGAGAAAAAGAGAAGAAGGAAAGAAAAAGAGATGGGGTGATGGAAGAAAGAGAAGAAGGGCATTTCTGTCTTTTTAGCCTGATTTCATAATTACAATTTGAGACCAGGTCCTTCTTAGTAATTTAGCTTATTCAGGTGATCTTCTTGTAATTTTGGTAATTCAGGGGTCTCTATTTGTCATTTTCCCAAAAATTAAAATGAAGAAGCAATAATTTGAGCCTTTTTAAATCATTTAATTTATTAAATATAATAATCCCATTTTATCCGATGAATTCGCAATTTTAATGTTATTAACATTAGTTAAAATATTAAATATTAGATACGATTCATAAATCATGGGTTACATATTCTCCTTCTAATTAATCCGTATTATTACTCTATTGTTTGAAGTTGGTTACAGCAAAGCACGGAGGCAAAAGAAAATATTATATATAAAGTTTAGCTTTTAAATCTTTCTTCCAATAACTGCTGGTATCCCAACCCGATAATTTGCCAAGTTGCAACAAAGCATCTCTCCATCTTTGAACCTTGTCTTTGCTTTTTTTGAACTTTCTTCATGTTTTGCTAAAGCTTTTCCATAACTTCCTTCTTGATATCTTGCATTAGAAGGATTTAAATCAAAGATTGGAAACACCTGTTGGCCCAAATTATTTTTACATTTAATAATCTCTTGAATTTCATCCAAACACCAAGTAGAATTTGCATATGATTTTTAGGAAGAACGACTATGGCAGAAAGAGAATTTTCAGTTGCCTGAAAAAAGTTGTTATATAACTTCCCCTCTCATTTCTTTTCCTTCGTTATCTATAAAAACTCTAAGGATGTGAAGGAAATAGTGGGGAGAAGAAGAGAAGGGAAATTTTAATAATTTGATTGAAAAAATTGAAAAAGTAAGATTAAAAGCTTTTAATTAATTTTTCTTACTCTTCTATTTTACTTATTCTTTTTATTAAAATTTTATAACCTCATTTTTCTAATTTTTTAAATCAAACTCATTAAAATTTTTCCTCATATTTCCTATCATCGGTTTTCCTCTTACCAAATATGGGGTTATGCCACTTCTAAATAAACGAGCGTGTAATATATATATTCCACTAACAACCACCCCTTCATCTTATTATTAAACTCTTCCGGTCTTTAATATAAAATTTATTTAATTAATCTGATTAAATTAAGAAAATTATGTAAGTTATTTAATTATAAAAAAATATGGTATTTTTTTCTCTAAAACACTATAATCATCTTTCTTAATATTATTTTTTCTTTTCCTACTTGATTATGGTTGAGAGAGTATCAATAATGATAATTTAAAAAAAATATTAAATATGATAAATAAGTCTTATATTTAGAACAAAGATTAGCCTAACAATTATGTCAAGTCTTATATTTAGGATTAAGATTAACTCAACAATTATGTTTTTGATTAAGGATAGGAGGAATAAATATTTTTGCTTTTTATTTTTTTAATTTTCTCTCCACGGCTTCCCTTTTCCTAGCTCCACTTTCTCTTCCCAGCTCTTAATTAAAACCTTAACATTTGGGATATTGGGAAAGGTCAGGTCACTGCCAAATCTTCCACCTCTGCTAAACCCGTTAGATCATGCAATGGGTTGTGATTTATTTGTGTGTATATCTTTAAACTATGCATCCTCCCTAGTCCCACCACTCCTAATTCTAACACACCCTTTAAGAGAAATAAGTTTTCCTTGTCATAACTTATAAATCACTTGACAGGATATTGATTAAGTTTTTCAATTACTATGTATACATTTAAAGTGATTAACTATAAAAGAAAATGTAATGCAAATTTGAAAATTTTCTATGTTAATATGAGCGAGTGAAATCAAAAATGTATTTCATCTTCAAATAATTTGAATAATTTAACTATAGTTTCTTGGTTCTAATGAAATGATAAGGAAGTAATAATATAGTAAAATAAAACTCAAAATGTTAAGGAGTAATAATGGTCAGCAAAAAATAAAAAAGAAAAAATGACAGAAAAATGATTGTCCAATTAAAAAATTTCTAAATAATCATCTGAATAAGGAAAATTCCATTTCAGTCAAACACGACCTAATAGGAATATACTTGTAATTTGATAGAATGATTATATTGTCCTTATGAATTAGAAAACCAATTGTAAAAAATGGCTCTTCTTTATTTTTCTGTAGATAACTAAGTCTTTTCCTCTTAATTTTCCATCAACGAAGCTCACTAAATACAACCTATTTATCTATGTCTTCACATTAATTCAATCTAATCATTTTTATAAATCGAGCTTATATCAAGATATATTTATCTAAACATTCACAATCTTATTATCCGTTAATTTAACCTTATTTTATGGTAAACTTTTACAATTTTATTAATTTACTGACTCATGAACTAGATTAGAAGTGGATTTTGTTTAATTTAATTTAGGAAAAGTAATATTCGTTGTGAAACGTGAGAACCAAGGAGGAGGATGAAGAAGAGAATAATGGAGCTCGAAAACCTTCAATAATTTAGATTAATTAACCCTCGTCCACCTGAAGACAACTATCCTGTTTTGACGTTTAAAGAAGATACCGCCTGAGAAGAAGAAATTGCTAGTCAATAATAAAGAAAAGTCATGAAGCCATGCTAAAGTAGGCCTTTGCCTTTCACTTTACAACTACACAAAGCCAAATAGAAAAGAAAGTTAAATAAAGAAAATAGGTTTTGGTGGTTCTTTCGTCCACATCCCTTCACATCAAAGCGGTGAGCTTCGAGGAGAAAGCAGAAGACCGTTTCAACAACTTTCGTAACAGTATATATTAATAATTGTATAATGAGCTTTATGTGATTATTTTACCCACTAGTTTTAATTTCATACCTCTAATTCCTTTTCTTTGTTTTCCTGGGCTATCAGTTATATGATTATTTTGTTGCAGATGACGCTTTGGACAAAGATGAATTTTTTTATATCAAATATAACATTTTTCCTCTTGACTTCTGACCTCAAAATCATTTATAAATTAATTATTGAAAGACTGTGTTCAATAACAAATGATTTAAAAGTTAATTATCGAAGGACTATGTTCAATAACACATTCTAAAAAAAAATTATGTCATTCGAAGTATAGCTTAAATTTCATGCGAACACCCAAAAGAATATGCAACATATAGGAAAGTAACTAATCAACAGAATTCATTACATACTTAATTGGTTGAGGAAATTTTCCAAATTCTAGGAAGAAAAAAAAATTTCCCTCGGCATTCGCTATCTTAAATCACTCCTATTTTTTGGTCAAATAATTAAGGGTTAAAATGTATATAGCAAAATGTTATTAAAAAAAATGTATACAGCAAAATATTGTTTTCAATAACGTTTAATATTCTAAACTAAATTGTGGATTATCCGGTGCTCTAAAATATATTTCAACAGTATTCAGTATTCTAAAATATTTTTTTGTGTAATTTTGTCCTTAAAGATTTTTCTTGTGAGTAATGAGCACCCTAAATTTAAGATTTTTCAACTCCGCGCATGAAATGACAAGTTTATCACCGGTTGACCGGTCTTTTATTTCTAGCTAGGCATTCAGCAAGTCCGGACCATTTACTTGCACGAAAGTACAAAGTGATAGAAATGTTTTATATGAAATTAATAATATTTTCAAGATTTAGTTAGGATTAGTATTTTTTTTAAAATTTGGTTTAAATTTTTATAATGAATTTTTCCTTTCCTCTCGTTTTTTGTTTAGATACATATAAATCATACATATACATTTAAACCATTGGTCACTTATTTATTGTTTTGATAGGATACGATTATTATTCGAAAATTCTGCTAAACCTTTATCCTGACTTTCAGTTACTTTCAAGAAAAATATATTCACCATAATATATTCCTTTATGCCATATAATCTCCCAAGGACGCTAAATGCCATTATTGCAGGTTTTTGACCTCTTGCTTTGTCGGTCCCAATGCTGATTTTCAACAACATGATCATCTATATTACTTACCATAATAAACTTCAGAAAGGGGGAAAATAAAAGGAACCCAGTTATGAAATAAAACCATGCAGGATCTAAAATAATATACAATGAACAAAATTAATTATAAATAAGGATGACAAAGGATGTTAAATTTATGATATTGATGACTTTGGTATTTTTTTCAAAAAAAAACAAAAAAAGACGTTTCACAGCCAAAATACTCCTTTGCATCAACAGCTGAATTTGGATGTGTCATTTGGTCGTAACTTTTTTGTGCGACTTGTAAACCCCTTTTAGAGAAAAAAGTTCGTTAATAAATTAATTTAAAGAACTCTGAATTGTGCAAAATAAAATTTCTTATCTTTTTCCTCCCCTTTAACGGGGAAGCATGCATGCCATGCATTATCTTTACAATGAGCTTCAGTACATAATCACATGCGAAACGGAGCTCCAATATCCGAAAATCTTATCCAAATTTCATGTATTTAGGAATAAGGTTTTTTTTTTCACTAATACTTAATATTTTAAAGTAATTTTTAGCGTAATTTTACTTTGGAAATATTTTCAGATTAATTTTTTTTATCACTTATTTTCCTTTTCCACATCTTTAGTATCAATTTTCCATATTTTTTGTACTGAGTTTTTTAATTTTTTCATTTGTCATCTTGAAACTTTTTTAGACTTATCTTTCATATTTTCAACTATAATATTTAATTGTTTTCATTGCTTAGTAAAGACTTCCCAATTTTTCAATAGTCATCTTAAATTTTTTCAATATTTATCTTCCATATTTTCAATGCAAAAATAATTAAAAATTATGATTAAAAACATAGAAGATATGTTTAGAAAATATTTAAGATGATGACCAAAAATTAAAAAACTTAATTCTTAAAAATACTATAAAATAGAAGTCTAGTATTAGAAATATGAGAAAAATGTGGTAAAAATTAATTAAAAAGTACTTTAAAAGTAAAATTGCACCAAAAATATTATTTTAAGGTGTTGAGTGCTACTAAAAGAAACTCAACGGTGTTAGATGTATTTTTACTTATTGAATTTTTGGGAAGTTAACGGTAAAGTTAAAATTGCTGTTTTGGAAATATAATTAAAATTAATAATAAATAAATAAAAATAGATTCTATTCTATATTCATATTCATTTATATAGGGTTAAGGTGTAATTTTGATCTTGATTTTATTTCTTAGGTATAACTTTACCTCTGATCTTTTTAGTGATGCAATTTTAATCCTGATCTTTTTTTTTTTGCACCCAAAGATTAGGGATAAGATTGTACTTTAAAAAAAAAGATCTGCACCAAAGATCAGGGTCAAAATTGCACCAAAGATTAGGGATAAAATTGCATCCAAAAAAAATATTAGAGACGAAATTGCACTTAAAAAAATAAGATCAAGGGCAAAATTGCACCATTGAAAGACCAGGAGCAAAATTGCATCTGAGAAATAAAATCAGGATTAAAATTGCATCTTAACGCATTTATATATTTTATATTTAGATATTTTTATTCCAGTATCTTGAAGTTTTTTTTAAATGTGTTCAGTACCTTGAAGTATTTTTTAGTGCATCTAGCATTCTAAAATATTTTTTTGGGTGCATCCAGCACCAAGGCAAAAAAAAAAAAATTCGGAGTGCTAGATGCATCTGAAAAATACTTTAGAATATTTAATGTATCACAAAATATTTTAGGATGTTGAATGCACCTAAGAAAGTACTTCGGCGTGTTGGATGCAACTTAACCCAATATAATTTAAGGACAAAATCAAACCACAAAATATTTTATGATACTGAAGAAAAATGCTTTCGGCTACTATAATTAATATATCAATTTAGCAATTTTTTCCCACGAACACACAGAATCAATCCTCTTAATCAAGTCTTTAGCCTACTGCGTGGAGCGAACGCTATGCTTTTTGGAATATTGTGAAGGGTTTAAGTCCACTGAAATGGGTTGTGATCTTTCATTTTCCATTTTTTATTTTTTGCCATCAAGAATATGCTTTCATATTGATTTTTTTTATTGATTTATGCGTGCGTGAATTATACTGTATAATCTTCCCGGTCCTAATTATAAAACACCTTTTAAAAAGAGATAAATAGTCTTTTCTTTATCATAAATCACTATAGGATATTAATTAGATTCTGTCAATATGTTACCCCGAATTAGAGCTATTAATTACGAAAAAGAATGTAATAAATTTTAAAAAAATTTCTTTAGACACGAGTAAAATAGAAAATTTATTTTATTTTTAAATAATTTTAATGACTTATAGTTACCTTTTATTCATCTTAGAAATGTTCAGAGGCAACTTATAATGGTAATGGAAAATGATCAGAGAAGTATTTCCTCCTGTTCCCATACAAAATATAAGTTATTTTCAACCATTTTCTAATAACTTCAGAAGATCAGTGGTTAACTCATTAAATTTACTATATATTAAAAAATTCAACTTTATCTTTATTCAAATTTATTTCACCTTTGTTTTCTCTCTTTCTCGATATTACCATCAATAATTTTTCTTTGCTTTTCGGATAAATATTTTTGAGAGCTCTTCCTCAGAAGAAACCTTACGATTGTTCCCATTTTTGCCTTAGAAAAAATAATGAATTTCAATTTTCACACAAGGAAATAAGCAGTAATATAATATCTCTGAAATTGGAATCCTCGTTTCTCTCTCCAACATCTTATAAAGTCCAAGTAAATTTGTTTATAAAAAAACACCCTTTTTTGGTTATATCGGTTAGATGATGTGGTGATGCTTTGTGAACTAAAAATTTAAAATTTGGCCAAAAAAGTTAAAAATATATACCAGATTTAACTGGTTGCTTCTTCTTTATTTTGTTTTTGGGAAAATGTTTGAAGCACCAGTATTTGTATAGGCTTGTAAATTAAACGAGAACATTGCTCGTAAAAAAAGAAGGAAAAATCATGAAGCCACACTAAAGCAAGTATTTGCTTTTAACTCAATGGAAAAAGCAGGTTAGGAAAAGAGAAAGGAAAAAGGTTAATTGGTTCTTTATTCGCCCACATCTCTCGTTTTATGGTAGCTTGGGGTCTTCAGATCGTAGCAGTGAGTGTCCAGAAGCAAGCAAGCTCAATAACTTCAATAACTTTCGTAACAGTACAGTATCGATCTCTGCACAATGACTTTTATGGATCTGCACAAAAGCCTCTCTCTGCTTTCCTCTATTTCTAATTTCATACATCTGATTCCTTTTCTTGTTTTCCTGCGTTATTACTGATATGATTATGTTGTTGCAGATTACTCTTTGGCCAAAACGAAAAGATTGGACCCCTGCAATGGCATATACTGTCGGAGGAGAATCTTCTTCCAGTTCTGATCCTTTTAATTCAACTCCTAACTGGAAATATCATGTTTTCTTGAGTTTTGCAGGAAAAGACACTCGCTTGAAGTTTACAGATCACTTGGATGAAGCTTTCAATAGAAGTGGGATCAAAACTTTCAGAGATGATGTAGATCTTGAGAGAGGGGGAGACATAAAACAAGATCTGTTTCAAGCAATCCAGGATTCTCTCTGTGCAGTAGTTGTTATCTCCGAAGATTATGGAAATTCTACATGGTGTTTGGATGAACTTCAAAAGATCCTTGAATCCCGAAAAACATTGAATCGACAGGTTTTTCCAGTCTTCTATGATGTTGATCCAGCCGATGTAAGACACCAACGAAACAGTTTTGGGAAATCCTTGGCTGCATATGAAAAGAAGTTCATAGAAGATGGGACCAAAGTGCAGAATTGGAAAGATGCTTTGTGTGAAATTGGCAACTTGTCTGGTTGGGACACCAGGGGCAAGTAAGTTATTTTTTTTTTAACAATCTTTTAGTCATATTTTCCATATTTATTTACATTTTATATTTTCCCCCTATGATCTTTTTAATTTTGGTTTAAATAGTTTATCAGGATTTTTATTGTCTTCCTTTTCCTTTCCTCGAGCTTGTTTGCCAGCCTCGGAATAATTACATGCAATATAATGTCTCGTGGATAATAATTCATTTATAGCTTATTTTATGTTTTTATATATTATCATGAGAAAATTATTACCATGAAACAATTATATTGAAGAACTTCTATCTGAGTCAAGAAAAAAAAAAAAATCTTTGACCTGACCCAAAATTTATTTTTAAGGTTCCTGGATTTGGTGGCACTTTTATATCCCTTCACCTAGCAGTTGTCACTCTGCAATTTAAACTTACTCATCAACAAAATACCAATCAAACTTTTATTTCTTTTTAAATCTTTTAACGGCGTAATCAATTGTGTTCCATACCTAATATAAAAACTCTTTTTTTTTTCGTTCCTTTTTTATTATAACTAACAATCATAATATATCACTCGCCCTTCGTTGTGAATTTTCTATTATTTATTTGAAACTTCTATAAGCGTTTCCCCTAACTGCAGTTAGTTAATTTTACGAAAATATATTTCAATAATAAAATCCCCTATAGCCCACTATTTAATTATTTTCTCCGTAATATATGAAGTGTCTTAACCATAAATTTTCTTTTTCATTTTTTTATTTCCCGGAGATTTCGTATAGCTTGAAATTAAAAGTCCATTTATGTTTTGTGTGCGAGATCATTTAAGATTGTGAGGACCCCTTCCACTGTGGCAACGTAAGGAAAATTGAAAGGCATCCATTTTGATCTCTTAACCCCCGGGGGGGGGGGGATCAAATTTTCAATGATGAACGGCTTAACTGAACAACAGTACACATTGATAATTAATAGGTGATGAATTTATATCTATCAATAAAACGAACTTGTGAATAAGTTGAATTTTTTGGTATAAAATGATCACGTTTCTAATTTTAACATAATGAGCAGATGGATAAATTCTTATTTACTCAACAATTCCCTGTTATATAAAAAATGTATTGTAGCTTTAGTAAACAATACTCGTTAAATGTCACATTTTTCATTATTATTTTAATTTATCAGAACTATGTATAAATCATGCATGTTAAACAACGATATTTTTTCTTTTGGTAGGCACGAAGCAGATGTTATAAAAAAAATAGTTGGAGATGTGTGGACTTATTTAGGTTCTAAATTACCATCTTACGATGACAATCAGCTGATTGGGATTGAGTCAAGAGTGCTTGATATGATGGCAATCTTGGAGATTGGGTTGGATGACAAACGTTTTGCAGGGATATGGGGTATGGGCGGTGTCGGCAAAACAACTCTTGCTAAAGTTGTTTTTGAAAAACTATTTCACAAGTTCGAAATGTGTTGCTTTCTTGCCAATGTTAAAGAAACCATGCAAAGAGAAGGCCTAGTTTCTTTGCAAAAAAGGCTTCTTTCTCATCTCAAAATAAACAACATGGAAATTTGTGATGACTATGAAGGGATGAAGATGATAAGAAAGTTTCTCTGCAATAAAAAGGTTTTTCTTGTTCTTGATGATTTGGATGATTCGAGTCAATTAAAGAGTTTGGCTAAAAGTCCGAATTGGTTCGGCAATGGAAGCAGAATAATAATCACAACAAGAGATAGTCAGTTGCTTAGATCATCTAGAGTGCAAAGAATATATGAGATGAAAACAATGAATAAAGATGAATCTCTTCAACTCTTTTCAAACAAAGCATTCAACAAAGATCATCCTCCTGATGAGGATTATTTGAAGTTGTCTGAGTCCGTAGTTGAATATACAGGAGGTCTTCCTTTGGCACTTGAAGTTTTGGGCTCTTTTCTTTGTGGGAGGAGTAAAGCTGAGTGCATGGATGCTTTAGATAGGTTGAAGCAAATTCCTGATAATGATATCCTTCAAGTACTTAAAATAAGTTACGATGGATTAAGGAATGAGGAAGAAAAGACAATATTTTTAGATATTGCTTGTTTCTTTAAGGGCTGGCAGAAAGAATATGTGACTCAAATTTTGGAAAGATGTGGTCTTCATGCAACAATAGGAATAAATGTCTTGATCCAGAAAACTTTATTAGTTGAATCGGAAGATTGCAGATTAGAGATGCATGATTTATTTCAAGAGTTGGGTAGGAATATAGTTAAGCAAGAATCTCCCAATAATGTTGGCAAGCGTAGTAGGTTGTGGAAGTTTGAGGACATTAAGGAAGTACTGGAAAAAAACAAGGTGAGTGCCTTATTTTCTAAATATATCATTGACATACATTGACTGTTTTCAATATTATTATTTACTCTGTTACCATTCTCACGCTATTTTTCTTTAAAATGACATTTTTATTAGGGATCTGAGGCAATACAAGCTATTGTTATGAAAGATGATTGTTATGGGGAGCCAGAAGTAGAAGTACATCCTGAAGCCTTTTCAAAGATGAATAACATTAGGTTATTCTACTTGTCCATCTTGTTCGCGGAGATGTTAGGTCACTTTTCAAATCCTAGATGGTTCATCTTACCAAGCGGATTGAAATCTTTATCTGGTGCATTAAAAGTTTTTCGATGGCCATCATTTCCTTTGGAAGCTCTTCCACTTGAAACTCCATTGCATAAAATTGTTGAAATTGAAATGCATCATAGCAAAATAAAGCAACTTTGGAATGACAAACAGGTGCAATTGATGCTTCATGCATCATTGTTTATCTTGAAAATATATTTGTGTCATTGTTTTATTGATACATTGTTTAGTGACATTAACTCTATAATATTTTGTTTGATTCTAGTTTATGGCAGAGTTGAAATTTATCGACTTGAGAAATTCTCTCAATTTTACGGAAACTCCAGACTTCTCAACAGTTCCAAATTTAGAACATTTACGTCTTAGTGGCTGCAAATCTCTTGTCAAGGTTCATCCCTCACTTGGACAGTTAAAAGAACTTGTTGAAGTGTACTTGGATGGTTGTGAAAATCTTGAAAACCCTACCAGAAAAATTGGAAACAAATTCCTTGATGAAGTTAGATCTTAGTGGGTGTAGAAAAGTTACAGTGCTCCCAGAGTTTGGGAAAGGTATGAAAAAATTATCATATCTTGATGCAAGTAATACTGCTATACGTACACTTCCTGTATCACTCGGATCCTTGATGGGTCTTGGATATTTAGATTTACGGTGTTGCAAAATTCTTCATCTTGACGAGTTCTTGAAGACTCACATAACTCGTCAAATTGCTGGCTTGAATGTAACGTCATTAACAGAGTTATATTTAGAGTGGTGTGGCATAAATGATGGATCGATTCCTGATGATTTTCACAGTTTATCATCACTCATTGTATTGGATCTATCAGGTAATGATTTTGTTAATCTACCCACTGGTTGCTTCTCTGGTCTTTCCCGACTTGTCTTTCTTTCATTGGATTTTTGCGTGATGCTTAAGTCATTGCCAAGGCTTCCACCACGGTTAATTCGATTAAATGCCTCCAATTGTGATTCGATGGAACCATTATCATCAGATGGACAAGTATGGAATTTGGTTGCTTCACTTGACCATGAGGTATATGTTTCTCTTCCTACAACCTATAATGTGTATCCCCCCTCTTAAAACTACAATTACATAACATAACTATTTCTTTATTTCAGTGTCGTGGGCTAACTAAATATGTAATCCCTTATGATGAGGAAGAAGAGGCTGGTATATATATGTTCAATGTATGTATGTATGTATGTCTCATTTTTGTGTCACATATGCTCCCTTCATGGGGTAATTAATGTTAATAACAATTTGGTATGTTTGCAGCTGTTTGAATGTGTTGCCCCGAGAGATTTCTATGCAATTATTCCCGGATGCAAAATGCCATCATGGTTTCAAAATAAAGAAGATTATCCTTTGTCTGAGAAGAGAGGGGAATATGAATATGTGATAAAAGTGGACATACCTCAGCGTTGTTTCGATAGTAAATGGTGCGGAATTGTTGTATGTTTCCTTATCTCAGGTTGTGGTGACATGGAGATTGATTGGAGTAGTAAAGCTGCAGAAGATGATGATGATTATATACACAACTTGGGGAGGCATTCGATTTTCGTCTTTAATTATCCTATGGCTAACCAGTGCATAATGGTGTTGGAATTAAATGAGGAAACATGTTGGCAGCACCTAAGAGCTCATGATAGCAATTCCCTTCACATTAAACTTTCGACGTACGTCGGTGAGATGGAAATAAAGGGAAGTGGGTGGAGAGTGATATGTAAAGAAGACATACAAGAGTGGTGCAATCTCAGGGATTCCGACCAACTCACCCGACCACAACTTGCTGCTCCTGATGATGAACTCAAGCTTTCTTGGAGAATGCTTCGCAAGTTCATTATGAAGTTGTAAAATTAGCTAGATTATATTTGCAAAATCCTCAATTGCTTTAGAATTGTTGTGTCACAACTTATCCTCTCTTTTTCTTTCATCACTGAACACTACGATACCACTCTACCTACTTACAGCTAGATTATATTTGCATACAAGTGATTTGTAAAATAAAACTGATAAGATGGAAATAAAGGGTATGCCATTGTAGATTTTTGACCTCTTGGTCTATCCCAGTAGTGATTTTCAGCAGCATAATCATATCACTTACCATAGTAAACAGAGAAGAAAAAAGGATAATAAAAAGAACTAGTTATATGAAATTAGACTTATATGAAATTAGACTAAGGGACATACTGAGTTGGTTTTTTTTTTCAAAAAAAAAAAGTGCAGGGTCTCTAATTACTTATATAGAAGCTTACAGGGAAATGGTGAAAAGAAATATCTGAATTCAGTGGGCAAGATTGAAAGTGTATTTCGCTTTTGTTTAAATTAATGTAGGAAAAGCAACCAGGCAACTGTGAAATATAGGAGCTAGAGAGGAGGATGAAGCAGAGAATATCAGATAGAATGAAGCTCGAAAACCTTCAATTAATTTGGATCAATCCTTCAGCAGAACACAATTCCCCTGTTTCGAATTTTGGAAGAGAATAGGATCCAGGTTTCATACATAATTACAAGTTTAAGTTAGCACATAAGACTATACAACCTCGCTGAACAAATTAGATAAATTGATTTAGTAATGATTATATAGAGAATTAAAGAGACATAACTCAACGTGCGTGAGCAATTTAATCACATATTTAGTTCTACGTTGATACTAAATCAGGAAAACAATTAAACCATAAGGATATGGTTATTTCAAGAAGACAAAGAGACAAATAAATATATATAGTTGATAGTTAGACAAACATACCTCATGGTCAATTAATTCGGATTAAGACATTTGCAAGAATCCAGAAACAGATCACAGTGTAGATGAAAAAGTTTAGAAGAAGCAACTAGAATGTAATAACGAATGCCACATTAGCTTAAGTCTAACTCTGTTAATGATATTAGGTTACCAAAGATATTGAATGAAGTTGTCAAAAGCTTCTACAAGCCCAGATGTTTGTTCAGAAACTCTTTGAGAGCGTTACATGTGACACCAACCATATATGAAATTACAACTAAAAAAAGACAATGGAATTATCACAATTCACAATGACAGAAGTAAAGAAAATAAAATGAATATGAGAAACATATTTCCTATTATTCCGTGCATCAAATTAATACTCATCACAAGTTATCAAATGGTTGAGAAAGATTAATTAAAATTAATAACACAAGCAGCAACCTCTGCTTGTGGTAACCCATTCGCCCGCCATCCGCATTTCAACTGTGGGCCCTTAGAATACTGACAAGGGACTCTAAGTTTGGTTTTTATAATGAATTTTTTCCTTTCTTCTCGTTTTTTGTTCAGATACACGTACATTATACATATATATATATATATATATATAAACCATCAATCATCACCTATATTCTTAAAATCTTGTAATATCCAGTTCATTTGAAAATGAGTTAGATATAATAATATAGGATCTGAATATATTCAATTAATAAGATTTGAATAATATCTTGATTGGGATTTAAATGTATTGAATTAAATGGGAAGCACTATAATTGAATAGGATTTCAACTAGAGGCTCAGATGAAAAAATTAATAATTAATTTTGGATTTGAATAATATCTTAATAGAAATTTAAATATATTAAATTAAAAGTAAATATTGTTTAATTTCATATCTAATTAAATATAGTAGTCTGTTCATCACACGAGAAATTTCTAGTTGGTCACTTATTTTACGCGGTGATATAATGCAATTATTATTCGAAAATTCTATAAACCTTTATCCCTGACTTTCAGTTACTTTCAAGAAAAATATATTCTCTACAATATATTCTTCATAACTTCTCTTTATTTCATCACTCCTAAAGTGAAAATTGTGATACCACTTCTACGTACCTAAGATTGACTCAAGTGTCTTGCCTTGTAAAACTCAAGAAAAGATCATATTTCCACTTAGGAGAGCTTGAGGACTCCTTGATATGCCATTATTGCACGTTTTTGACCTCTTGGTTTGTCAGTCCCAATAGTGATTTTCAACAACTTACATAATCATATTACTTATCATAATAAACTAGAAAAAAGGGGAAAATAGAAAGAAACAGTTATGAAATTAAACTATAATCAGGATCTCTATATACTTATATGCAAGCTTAGAGGGAAATGGCGAAAAGAAAGAGTTGAATTCAATGTAGGAAAGTTAACCATTGTGAAATGAAGGAGCTAGAGAGGAGGATGAAGCAAGAGATCGTTAAACATAATGAAGCCCGAAAACCTTCACTTTGGCTCAACCATCTAGCAGAACGCCCCTCCCCTGTTTCAAATTTTGAAAGAGAATTGGATAACGAAGTTTCATAAAACTATACGACTTGACTGAACAAATTAGCTAGATGGATTGATTTAATATCGATGATATCAAATAGCAATAGAAGATTTAGGCAAGTAACATATTGATGTATGGATTCCAATGAAACAGAGCATATAAAAATATGGAGAACTAAAGAGACATAACTCAATTTGCATGAGCAATTTAATCTTATATTTATTTCTACGTTGATACTAAATCAAGAAAACAATTACTGCATCTAGCTCTTAATACAAGACACAATTGACTAATTCAAAAAAATTAAGAAAGTTAATAAAGTACTTTAAACTATTTATATTTATCATTTTTATTTAAATTAATTTGTCTCACTTATAAATTGATATATAATATAATGGTCCGGATAAATATTTTAGAGAGATCATGTAATATGTGCTATAATTAAATAATTTACTAACTTTCCTGATATCTCTAAACTAGTCAACTAGGTCTTAACTAGAGAACTAGAGGTAGGTGATACATCACAAGGATATGGTTATTTCAAGAAGATGAAGAAGACAAATAAATGTAGTTGATACTTGGACAAATATATACCCCATGGTCAATTCATTCAGATTAAGCCATTTGCAAGAATCCAGAAACAGATTAGTGTAGATGACTGTATGATGTTCCTCAAGAAGGGCAATGGTTTACTTGGTCTAATAATAGAGGTGGTCGCCAGCGGGTTTGGGCCAGATTGGATAACGCCTTATATAATCACCTTTGGTTTTCCATGCACTAAAATACCAGAATTGTTGTTTTCCTTAGAGCTGGTTCTGACGATACACCTATTTTACTTACTTCAGAAGAAAAGAATGGTATGAAACGAAGACCTTATTCTAAGTATGAAGTTATTTGGGAATCTTTTCAGCAGGCTCATGATATTATTCCTCAATGCTTGAATACTCACATAACGGGTTCTGCGGCCTTCCGACTTAAGACTAAACTAGCCAGAACTATGAGGTCTTTGGTTAAATGGAGTGGAACAGAGCTTTTACGATGACAGATTTTCTAAACCATCAAGAGGAGGAGATTCAATTGAGGCACAATTTCGAATTTCTCTATGTATGTCTGGAAACTTTATGGGGACAACGTGCATAAATGTCATGGTTTAATCATGGTGATGGAAATACGAAATATTTTCATTCCCGTGTTAAACGAAGGCAGGCCGCCAAGAGTCTCATTCGAGTTAAGGATAATCAGGGGAATTGGATTGAGGATGAGCAAATCTTCATTGAGCAAGCAGTTACCTATTTTTCCTCTATTTTTGCAGTGCCTGTTCCTTGGCTACAAAATATTCCTATTCCTGTTTTATCTTAATCTCATAAGAATTTTCTGCCAAAAGAATTTACGATGGATGAAATTCAGGAAGCGGTTTTTCAATTGCCAGCAGAGAGTGCTTCGGGAGTAGAAGGTTTTTATGCTCGTTTCGTTCAAAGGAACTGGGAAACTGGGATTTGTTGAAAAAAGATATTTGTTCTATGGTTCAGCATCTGGTTTTTTGTTGAAGGAGCTAAATCGGTCCATTATCACTTTAATTCCCAAATGTTTGAGTGCTGTCTTTTAGGGACCAGAGGCTTATAAGCTTATGCAATGTCAGTTATAAGATCATTGCAAAGCTACCCGTAACGGTTTGCAATCTTTTTCGGGGATTATATTGCTCCATAGCAAAGTGCGTTTTCAAATGGGCGTTTGATCTCTGATAACTTTTTTATTGTTTCTCGAGTTCTTCATAAAATTCACTGCATGAGGAGAGGGAACACTTGCTGGGCTGCTTCAAAAGTTGATTTCACTAAGGCATATGATTCCATGGCTTGGGATTTTCTTGAATATACTTTAAAGAGAATGCAATTTCCTGAGGTATGGGTACGTTTAATCATGCAGTGTGTGACGTCTGTATCCTATCAAGCGAATTTAAATGGTGTGTTTTCTAAACATTTTCTCCCACAAAGAAGTCTATGGCAAGGGGACCCGTCGTCGCCTCATCTTTTTATTATTTGCGCAAATGCTCTTTCGTGGACTTCAATCACTACAGAACCAAGGCAAATGGAAGGGTATTAAAGTAGCCAGGGATTCGTTGGCATTGTCTCATTTGATGTATGCAGATGATACAATTCTCTTCTTTCAAGCTAACTCCAGTCAGGTTGAGCAAGTTTCTCAAATTTTAGATGACTTTGGAAGGGTATCGGGTCTTACGATTAATCGGGCAAAATCAAACTTAATTTTTAGCGCCAATACTTCTGCTGTTTTGAAGTATCACTATTCACAATTATTAGGGGTTAAGCATTCCACTCGAATGGGAAAAAATCTGGGAGCATCTTTGCCGTCTCTTAGAAGGAAATGGTAGTCGGTTATTACAAGATATAATGGGTCCCAAGATTATTTCTTCAAAGGCTGGGGTCGACGCCGACGCGTCTCCCCTCGTAAGACGTAATTTCCTTTTTGGGTTAAAGATGAAAATTTAGAGCCTTTTAGATTAAAAATATTTATAAGTAGAGACAAATTTTTTCTTATATATTTATTTTTTACGTTAAGTCATGATTAAAAAGCTGTATATAAATCATTTCAAAAGTTTTCTTAAAAGTTTTTACTTACAAGATTTGGATTTTGGACACTTTGAAATTGTTTTTTTTACAGATTTATCTCTAAAGCTTAAAATCATAACAAATTTTTTAATCATAAATGATCATTAATAGTACTCCTCTGGTCTTATTTATAGAACAGAGAGAGAAAATATTTTTGGTCCTATTTATAGAGCATTGAGAGAAATTTTATGTAGATGTGCAATTTCACTATTTATTTATTATTATATTGGTTTTGTTTAAATGGGGTATAATGTATATTAAATAAGAATAAAATTTAAAATTTATTAAATTTTAAATTATAATTAATGAAATTTAAAATTTTTTTAATCTGTATAAAATATATTAAAAATAATTTATAAATAGGACGGTTATTACCGTGTGAATAAGGAAAAAGCTATTCAAAAAATCAAAATTTCAAATTCGTTCTCCTGTCTCGTCTTCCGTCTGCTTTAGCTGACACCATCGCCTTTCTCTCTTGGATTCTAAAACCGTGTTGGAAAAAATAAAGTGTTGCAGATTATTATTATTATTATTATTGTTGTTGTTATTATTATTTTTGAAATAATACTGAATAACATTACTTAACAAAGGCAAACACCAATACAAAAGAACTAAACTTAATCAAGACCCACCCCTTCGATCCAAGGTAGAGATTGATTAAAGATATAAAAGTTTTCTTCTAACCTAGCAGCTTTCGCTAAACTCTCATCATCAAATAAATGACTCCTGTCCATATGTCTAATTAAGACTTGGCAGTTCATATTGAATATGGCCCTGTGTCATATATAATATCTCTAAACGGGTGTCCAACGCCACAGCTACGAATACAAAAATTAATGGCCTCTATGCAATCCGACAACACTAGGATTTTCCTATACCCTCTGTTCCAGTATATTTGCAATCCATTAATGATCCCAATTAGTTCTGCTATTGCCGGCGGGACTGAGGTTAATTTGCAAGAAAACCCACAAGTCCACCTTCCTTCCTCACCTTTTATAACTCCTCCACAGCTACTTCTTCCGTCCATGAGCACCGAACCATCTACCTTCAGTGTGACGTGGTTTTCCAGAGTGTGAATGGCATTACTCCCCTGCAAGGTAGAATTAGATGGCTATTGACTGTGCTCAACAATTTCTTTATCCCAACAAGCTCTATGGAAGGAGTCTTGAGCGTTTGTTGGAGCATTGATAGTCTCTGTCTCAAAAACTTTATCGCAACAAGAAGACCATATATCCCAGCAAATATATCCAAACAAGATAGCCCATTGAATTTTCTTTGTGTTTGCAGCTCCTGCTTCACGCTTGAGGTTCCAACCGATCCACTCTCGTCCTTGAAGTGTGAAGAAATATGGCCACTCATCAAGTGAGACCACTGATCTCCATCTGTTCACAGCATTCTTACAATTTCGCATTAAATGCATTGCTGTTTCTTCGCCATTGCATCCAAATGGGCAAGCATCATCTTCTTGAATGCTCCTTCGCTTCCAGAGTTCAGCCGTATGGAGCCTACCATGTGTAAACAACCACATGATTGACTTAATCTTCTCTGGAACCTGCCATCTCCATAAACTTTTCCAGATGTTGTCCCCTTCTCGTCCATTCCCTCCAAAAAGGAAAGAATAAGTAGATTTGATGTTAAAGGACCCATCAGTAGATGGTTTCCAAATAAAGTTATCCTCTCCTCTCTCCTCACAGGATGGGTGTGCACTCATGATACGCTCCACCTCTGTACGAGACAACCAGGCACTTAGTTTCTCATGGCTCCAATTCCCACAAGAATCCACATAATCCACTACTCTCTCATTACAGTCTACTAGTCCTTCCCTTCCTGGAATGAGATTGATTATAGGGGTATTCATTTCAGACTAATTCTCAAACCAAAAGGAGGTTGTTTCACCATTGCCAATTTTCTTTCATACCCCCGCTTTGAAAGAGTCCCAAACAGCACAAATACCTCTCCAAGTCAAAGATGCATTCTGTTTTTTCTTCACTTCCAATTTGTGCAGGCTTTCACAATTATATTTACTTCTCAACACTTTAGGCCACAAAGCTTCCTTATCAGTAAGGAGCTTCTAGCACAGCTTGAAAATGAAGGGCTCATTTTCTCTTCTTAGATTCTTGATACTAATCCTACTCCCACGAAATGAGGTGTAACTTCTTCCTATCTTCCTTCTCCCCCATAGAAATTTTCTGCTTTGCTTTTCAAGTTCTTTGATAAGACCCTTCAGGAGCAACATTGTTTGCATGTGATAAGCAGGCATACTATTCAAAACTGCTCTGATAAGCGTGGCACGGCCAGCCATTGTAAGATAGTTCCTTTTCCACCCTTTGAGTTTTTTCTGTGTTTTTCCAGGATAGGGGCAAAGCTTGCAGATTATTCCACTTTCCCCTTTAAATTGACTCCCCTTTAAATTAAATTAACTACTGAATTTGGTTATAAGTTTTAAATTTTAAAATAAATGTAATTCATTTCATAAGCTTTAAATTAAATTTGTTCTAAAATCTATTAATTTTTAATTTTTTTTAATTTTTTAATGATACCCTCTTTTATGACATTCTTCATATGTTATACTACCTCCGGTTCTATTTATAAGACATTATTTATAGACAACCAGAGGTAGCATTTCATTCTTTTTTTCAATTATTACAAGATGGCATACTTAAAAATAAAAGTATATTTCTAATCTAATTATTTTAACTAATTTTTTATTATTTACAAATTAGTTATTTAAAGTTTATAATTAATACCTCTCCGGTCCTAAATATAAGACCCTTATATACGAGAGTATATAAGGGCTCGTATATAAGGGTCTTATATTTAGGACCAGAGGAGTATATCAATTTAGCTTCTCCAAACACATCAAACAATCCTCTTAACCAAGAAAATAATAATATAATCAGATGTAAAGAGAATTTCACACATGCAGAAAATATAGCTTCATAATATTTCTTAGTATGTGAAAATAAAAGAATTAAAGAATTAAAGCTCATCCCGCATTCCTTGCTCATCAATTAACGCGCACTTGGACACTCGCTGTCGTGATCTGAGGACACGGAACTAGATGATTCTCGTAAATAAGAAGGAAAAGTCATGGAAGCCACGCTACTAAAGTCAGTCTTTGCCTTGCAGTCAATGGCAGTAGCAAGTTAGGTAAAGAGAAAGGAAAAAGGTTGGCTCTTTCGTCCTCCAAATCTCTCCTTTTATTGCAGTTCGTCGTCTTCAGATAATAGCAGTGAGTGTGGAGAAGAAAGCGAGATTGCTTCAACAACTTTCTCAACAGTATGGATCTCTACATAATGAGTTTTATAGATCTGCACAAAAACTTCTATATATTTTACCCCACTAGTTTTAATTTCATACCTTTGATTCATTTTCTTGTTTTCCTGATATGATTATATGTTGTTGCAGATTATTACTCTTTGGTCAAAACGAAAAGACTGAACCCCTGCTATGGCACATACTGCCGGAGGAGAATCTTCTTCCAGCTCTGATCCTCGTAATTCAACTCCTAACTGGAAATATGATGTGTTCTTGAGTTTTACAGGGAAAGACACTCGCTTGAAGTTTCTGGATCACTTAGATAAAGCTTTCGAAAGAAGTGGCATCAAAACATTTAAGGATGATAAAGATCTTGAGAGAGGGAAAGTCATAAAAGAAGATCTCTTTCAAGCAATCGAGGATTCTCTCTGTGCAGTTATTGTTATCTCTGAAAATTATGCAAAATCTACGTGGTGTTTAGAGGAACTTCAAAAGATCCTTAAAGCTTCAAAAATATTAGATCGACGGGTTTTCCCCATATTCTATGATGTTGATCCAACCGATGTAAGACACCAACGAAAACGCTTTCAGGAAGCCATGGATGAACATGAAAACAGATTCAGGGAGGACAATGTGAAAGTGCAGACTTGGAGAAGTGCATTGTGTGAAATTGCCAACTTGTCTGGTTGGGACACCAGGGGCAGGTAAGTTTTCTTTTACAATCGTTTAATCATATTTTCTATATTTATTTGAGGCACAGATTCGTTTTGGTTTAAATCGTGTATAATCATTTTAGGCAGAGGTGATGATAACATGAAAGTAGCATCCATTATAGGCACAGATGATAATCTCCCATTAATAATAAAGTATAGATTTCTCAAATTTCTTAAATTTACATCAAGTTTCACTTTACTCTCCTTAATAAAATTAATTTTAATCATTTGGTTGGCAAAAAAAAATTTTAGTCCTTTGAACTTAACACTAATAGAAACTATTAACTCAATCATTTTAAAATAATAACATAGTTTTGAAATGCTGACATATTAATTTTTAATTTAAAATATCTAAAAAATATTTAAAATAAAAATTTATTTTTATTAATAATTTTTCAATTTTATAATTATGAAATAAAAATTTTTTCCTTACTTTTTATCGTGGAAAAAATTATCTCATTGATTTTAAAATTTAAATTATTTGAAAAGTTATAATTATTTTAAAGATTAGTGTTAAATTTTATGATAAATCTAATATCATAATTTAAAAAGATACATAAAAATTAATAAGTCGTAATTTAAGATATTTTTAGATTAATAATTTTATGAAAATTTAAAAGTAAATCTTATAGAACTATGTTAGAAAATTTGATCATAGGAAATAATTATGTTTGATGGCATCTTTAATCGGGTTTTATTATAAATATTTTTTAATTTACATATTTTAAATTAAAAATTAATATGTCAATATTTAAATGCTGAATCATCATTTTGAAACTGTTAACATTTTATGTTAACAAGGTTAACACTATTAAATTTAATGGACCAAAAATACACACTTTAAACTTGTAATACTAAACTGAAACTTGAAATAAACTAAAAGGAGTAAATATGTACTTTAAGCCTTTTGCCAATATATTTATTATGTTATACTTCAAGAAACGTTGTATAATTGGTTCATTGAAGTATGGATTACTGATTCTGTTAATTTTAATGAATTTTTAATGTATTAATTGTAAGTAATATTCGTTTACATGAGTTTACATTATATATAATAATTCCTTTATAGCTTGCATGTATGAGGTTGAGAAAATTATGTTGAAGAACCTATATCTAAGTGAATATTGTTTTTCTTTGACCTTGTTCAAAATTTATTTTCAGGCACCATAAAAGCTATAATTATATTGAACGAACAAAATAAACTAACCAACTTTCTTATCGTCATAAAAACTGGTGGCACTTTCATATCCCTTCCCCTATAGTTGTCACTCTGAAATTTAAATCTATTCATCAACAACATGCCAATCAAATTTTTTTTTCTTTTAAAAATCTTTTATAAACATAGTCAATACTGTAAAAGAAATACTACATAATGGTTTTATGAATCATTTTATTGAGGACGATTTTGTTGAGATAACACTGTAAGTTAAAAGTGAAAATCAGTACATAAAATAATTATTATTAATAAGTGATTTGAATAATATAATAATAATTATCAATAATTAATTTCTTTAAAAAAGGCTATAGGATGGGACTAGACGAGTTGAACACCCCCATTGTGTTATTCCATACCTAATATACAATTTGTTTTCTTCTTTTTTTTCCTTCCCAAACACCTGTAATATTTATAGCAAAATGAGGCACCCAACTCCCTAATAGTACGCGGCTAACATTTCAGTCCTTCAAAATTATAAATTTAATCAAACCAGATAGAAAAAGCTAGGGTAAAAGGAATTGAATAATCCGAAGCACAGTGCTCTGCGTTCCTTTATTGAATATATAGACAAGAATACAATAGCTAGAGGACAAAACGCATTACAAAGAATCAGCAGAAATAATTGAGAGCCTATTGAAACTAGACACGTGTAAAGGTGAGAATATTCTAGACAACCTATAGCTGATACAATATCGGACTCTTAATACAAAATATGATATAACATGTTATGCTTTAACATTCCCCCTCAAACGAGAGGGTGTGATAGACAGCCCGAGTTTGCGCCTGAAGTGGGAGAACTGAGAGTGAGCAAGAGACTTTGTTAGGCAGTCTGCTACCTGATGACTTGAAGGTATATATCTGATGTCAATACATCGAGAAGCCAGCAGGTCTCTAACAAAATGAATATCAATCTCTATATGCTTGCTCCGACTATGTTGAACTGGATTTGAAGCTAGAGCTCGTGCACTAATGTTGTCACACCACAGCACAGCAGGTTGTTTTAAAAACAAGCCTAATTCAAATAATAAAGATGTGATCCATTTTACCTCAGTAGCTCCATCAGCTAATGCTCGATATTCAGACTCAGTGCTGGATCTAGAGACCACCCTCTGTTTGCGAGAAGACCAGGAAACTAACGTATTACCCAGATAAATACAAAAACCCCCCATGGATTTTCGGTCATCAAGATCAGTAGCCCAATCAGCATCAGTATATGCCATAATTTGTAGAGATGATAGAGGTTTTATGTGCAAGCTATAACTGTATGTTCCTTTCAAATATCTCAGTATACGCTTGACAGCTTGAAAATGGTTTACTGTTGGATTTGATAAAAATTGACTTAGCTTATTTATAGAAAAAGCAATATCCGGCCGAGTAGTTGTTAAATACTGTAAAGATCCTATGGCTCTTCTGTACAGAGTGGGATCTTTCATCAATTCACCATCATCGAATGAAAAATGTCTACCTGTAACCATAGGTGTTGGGACAGGGGCACAATCTAGCATATTAAATTTCTTTAACAGGTCCAATACATATTTCCCTTGATTCAGAAAAATTCCAGAACTGTCTCTAAAGACTTCAAGACCCAGAAAATAGTATAGCGGTCCAAGGTCTTTCAAGGAGAACATAGAATTCAGTTTTTGCACAAAACTTCTCAGATAATCTGAATTGTTTCCAGTGATCAAAATGTCATCCACATAAATCAAAACAAAGACAGTGATGTTACCCTTTCGAAGCAGAAATAGAGATGTGTCACTTCTTGCATTATAGAATCCCCACTGCTGCAAAATGAGTCTCAAACGATCATACCATGCTCTTGGTGCTTGCTTCAACCCATAAATGGCTTTGATTAACCGGCAGACATGATTGGGACGACTCTGATCTACAAAACCCTCTGGTTGCTTCATGTATACACTCTCTTGGAGAAAACCATTTAAGAAAGCATTATTTACATCTAACTGCCTAATTTCCCAGTTAAAACTTACAGCAATGGTAAGTACTACTCAGACCGTCGAAGGTTTGATTACTGGGCTGAAGGTTTCTCCATAGTCAATTCCGGCAGCTTGTTGGAAACCTTTCGCAACCAGTCGTGCTTTATGCTTCAGTATAGAACCGTCTGCACAAAACTTGGTCTTAAAGACCCATTTACAATCAACAAGCTTCTGTGAACCATCGTATGGCACTAGGACCCAGGTTTTATTTTTCTGCAAGGCGTTGAACTCATCCACCATTGCTTGCCGCCATTGAGGAAGAGAAAGAGCCATAGGGATTGAAGCGGGTTCAGATGCCTTTGACAAGGATTTTGGGTCTTCCGCTTGCATAAGCCCAATAAATGGATGCTTGGGCTTGTAAATTCCGTCCTTGGCTCGGGTAACCATATGATGTCTATTTAATGGATCTTGTGGTGGATTTTGGGCTTCAACCTCAATATTGGGCCTGTTACTCATAGACTGATCTGCAGAGGGTACTTCATCATATGGGCTTCGAGGTGGAGAGCCATTTTGTAATACACTGTCAGTCCTTGAGAGTGAATCAGTACTATTTGAAGAAGAGCTCGTGGAGACTTCAATATTTGCTTCAGGTTGCTGATTTTGTGTTAATAGATTCACAGAGTGCATTGGTGGAGGCATTATCATCGTTGCATCATCTGATTCTCTTGCACCTGCTCTTTTATTTAAAAATCCTGTGACAAAAGGGAAGGAAGATGGATTAAAAACCACATGTCTGGACACAAATATTTTCCCAGTGGAGCTCAAACATTTATACCCTTTTTGTTGATTTGCTACACCCAAATAGACACACCTTTGACTATGAAATTGAAATTTGTGCTCATTATAAGGTTTCAAGCAAGGATAACAAGCACACCCAAAGGGTTGTAAAGATTTGTAATCTGGCTCTGTTTTAAACAATTCAAACAGAGGAGTTTTGCCTTCTAATACTGGTGTAGGCAATCTGTTTATCAAGTAGACAGCCACTTGGAAAGCATCCACCCAATATGTGAGTGGCATATGTGCTTGAGCTAGTAAAGTCAGTCCCATCTCAACTATGTGACGGTGCTTTCTCTCTGCGCGACCGTTTTGAGGAGATGTATATGGACAAGTAAATCTTAAATTGATGCCAGCAGACTGAGCTATAGGGACAAAAGGCTTGTACTCTGAACCATTATCACACTGCAGAGCTTTAATTTTCTTGTTGAATTGATTTTCAACGAAAGCCTTGAAATGATTAAAGGCATGTATAGCTTCCCCTTTGTGTTTTAGTGGATAAATCCAAGTATAGCGACTAAAATCATCGACAAAATGAATATAAAACCTGTGTCCATGAACAGATTGCACTGGAGAAGGTCCCCACAAGTCAGAGTGAATTAAATCTAAAGGCTCAGAAGCATGAGAGACAGAATGAGTAAATGGTAAATGTTTTGATTTCCCAAGTTGACAGGCTTCACAAAAGTATTTTTCATTCACAGGAATTTTCATATTACACCTGTTCAAAATTTCTTTCAAAATTCTAAAGCTAGGATGTCCTAATTTGTGGTGCCAATTTCTAACTTCATCTTCATCTCCGGTAAAACGAGCAACGTGCACTTGAGGTTGAAACTTAGCCTTACTGCCCATTGGATACATTCCGTCCCTGGGCGTTCCTTGCATCAGCAATTCCCCTGTCACTTTGTCCTTCACAGTACACCCAGAATTAGTGAAGCTCACATCAACAAAATTATCTTCTATAAGTCTATTCACACTCATGAGATTTTTAGTGGCATTAGGAACTAATAAGACATCCTTGAGAAGCAGTTTAGTGTTAGAGGTAGGGCAGGGTATGAATTTTGAGCCAATACCCAAGATCCGACTCTTTTCACCAGTACAAGTAGAAAGATGAGACTTACCGACCGGAGCTACTTGATCAAGGTTGTCTGAATTAGGAGTCACATGGTAATTAGCTCCGCTATCCATGTACCAATTTGGATCTGAAACAGAGTAAGGGGAAGCATAGTAGGCATGAGGATCAACAGGTCGACCATAGTTTGATGTGGGCATAAAGTTTCGATCATTTCTATAGTAGCAGTTCGCCATGATATGTCCTGGTCGCTGACAGTAGAAGCAGTAGGTTCTGCCATTGTTACCCCCTCCTCGACGACCACGTGATCTACCACGTGCACCACGACCTCCACGCCAACCATTGCGTCCAGAACCAGAGTCGGAAAAACGACGATCAGGTGAGGCACCAGTCGGAGTATCTTGACGTTGAGCTACATTAGCACTCGGCTGAATAGTGAGGGAAGCAAAATGGCTAAGTTGTTCCAAGCGACCTTCAAAAGAAAGAAGGGAGGCTTGTGCATCAATCCAAGTGAGCCCAGTTTGATCAGCAAGCTTGACAACGATCGCGTTGTATTCTGCGTCTAGACCATTTAACGTATGGAGAAGTAATTCCTCATCACTGACAGGTGCTCCAGCAAGAGCAAGCTTATCTGCAATATTTTTCATTTTGCTCAGGAACTCTTCCATCTTCATTCAATTTTTCCTGGTGTGATGCAGCTCAGTCTTGTACACCATTATCCTTGCCTTAGTCGATGCACAAGTTAGTCCACGAGCACCACTCCACAGCTCTGAAGCGGTTTTGCAGTGAAGAAGCTGTGCTCCAACATCTTGAGTCATAGTGTTTCTTAACCATCCTACCAGCATTCGATCTACCGCAAACCATTCCTCGTATTCTGGATTCATCTTCGTCCCTTCAGCTTCAGGGAGCAAGCGAGGCGGGATCCTGGCAGAGGCATTGAGGTGTCCTTCTAAGCGGTTCCCTTCAATCAGCGGCAAGACAACGGACTCCCACACAAGGTAATTGCTGCGATCGAGCTTAATCGCAGACGTTTGGCTTGAAGAGCTAAAAAGGCTATAGGTTTTTGAAGCAGAGGAGGTAGAGTCAGCCGCCGCCATGGCTCTGGTACCAAGATAGAAAAAGCTAGGGTAAAAGGAATTGAATAATCCGAAGCACAGTGCTCTGCGTTCCTTTATTGAATATATAGACAAGAATACAATAGCTAGAGGACATAACGCATTACAAAGAATCAGCAGAAATAATTGAGAGCCTATTGAAACTAGACACGTGTAAAGGTGAGAATATTCTAGACAACCTATAGCTGATACAATATCGGACTCTTAATACAAAATATGATATAACATGTTATGCTTTAACAAAACCCAACAATAATTATCAGTCATCCTTCTCAGTGTAATTTTTTCTATTGTTTATTTGAAATTTCTATAAGCATTTCCCCTAACTTTCAGCTATTTTTATGAGAAATATATTCCGTATAATGAAATCCCCTGCAGCCCACTATTTAATTATCTTCTCCTAATGATAAGTTTTCTTTATGAAGATTTTTTTTTTTACTTTATATTAGAAGTCCCTTTATACTTGTGAACAACATCATTTAAATCTGTGAGGAGCGCTATTTCCATTGTGACAACAGAAAATTGGAAGGAATTCATTTTGATCTCTTAAGAGAAAAATCAAATTTTTAAATGACGAATGGATTAACCGAATGACAATGCGCATTGATGATTAATCAGTTGATGAATACAGACACAACAAAATTATGAATAATTCGATTGTCTTTTGGGTAAAATGATCCCATTTCTAATTTTAATGAGCAGAACGATCAATTCTTATTTCGTCAACAATTCCCTGTTATATCAAAAAATGCATTGTAGCTTTAGTAAACAATATACGTGAAAGGTCACATTTTTCATTATTATTTTAATTTATCATGACTATATTACTCATGTTAAACAATTTTGTATATATATTTTTTTTTTATAGGCGTGAAGCAGATCTTATAGAAGAAATAGTCATAAATGTATGGACTTGCATAATTCCTAAATTACCATCTTATGTTGACAATCTGGTTGGGATTGAGTCAAGGGCAGGTGATATGATGTCTCGCTTGGAGATTGGGGTGGATGACAGACATTTTGTAGGGATATGGGGTATGGGCGGTGTGGGTAAAACAACTCTTGCTAGAGTTGTTTTTGAAAAACTATCCCACAAGTCTGAAGTGTGTTGCTTTCTTGATAATGTTAGAGAAACATTCGAGAAAGAAGGCAAGGTCTCTTTGCAACAAAAGCTTCTTTTTCATCTCGAAAAGAAAGCCGTGAATATTCCTAATGATTACGAAGGAATGAAGATGATAAGAAAGCGTCTCCACAATAAAAAGGTTCTTCTAGTCATTGATGATGTAGATCATGAGAGACAATTAAAAAATTTGGCTGAAAGTCCAGATTGGTTTGGTGAAGGAAGCAGAATAATTTTTACAACGAGAGATAAACACTTGCTCACCTTATTTGGAGGAGATAAACCAAGAATATATGATATGAAAACCATGGAAGAAGATGAATCTCTTCAACTCTTTTCAAACAAAGCATTCAGAAAAGGCCATCCTCCTGATGAGGAGTATTTGAAGTTATCTGCATGTGTAGTTAAACATGCAGGTGGTCTTCCTTTGGCACTTGAAGCTTTGGGTTCTTTTCTTCACGAAAGGAAAAAAGCGGAGTGGAAAGATACTTTAGATGGATTGAAGAATAGTTATCTTGCTAGGGATATTTCTCAAGTGCTTAAAATAAGTTATGATGGATTGGATGAGCAACAACAGGCAATATTTTTAGATATTGCTTGTTTATTCAAGGGTTGGCGGAAAAAAGAAGTGATTCGAATTTTGAAAATTTGTGGTCTTAACCCGATCATTGAAATAGAGGTCTTGATTGAAAGAACTTTAGTAGTTGAAACAAAAGGTGGCACATTAGAGATGCATGATTTACTTCAGGATTTGGGTAGGAATATAGTTAAGCAAGAATCTCCCAAGAATGTTGGCAAGCGTAGCAGGTTGTGGGAGTTTGAGGAAATTAAGGAAGTATTGGGAAATAACAAGGTGAGTGCCATATTTTCTAAATATCTCATTTTCTTGACATACATTTGATGTTTTTAATGTTCTTTATTTTCTTATCATTCTCATGTTATTTTTCTTGCAAATGACATTTTTATTAGGGATCTGAGGCAATAGAAGCTATTTCTATGCAAGGTTGGTTTCGGTACGAGCACGATAAAATTGAATTACATCCTGAAGCTTTTTCAAAGATGAGTAACCTTAGGCTCTTCTTATGTACGGCATATAACAATCCGTTCATTTCCCTAGTGAATGGAACTTTTTTGGCTGGTGCATTAAAAGTTGTTGTTTGGCCATTTTCTCCTTTGAAAGCTCTTCCACTTGAAACTCAACTGAATGGACTTGTTGAAATGGATATGTCATTTAGCAAAATAAAACAACTTTGGAACAACAAACAGGTAAGATTGATGCTTCATGCATGATTGTTTTTCTTAAAATTATATCTTTGTGTTCATGTTTTATTGATATACTGCTTAGTTAGACTGACTCTACCATCTTTTGTTTGATTCTAATGTATGACAAAGTTGAAATCTATCGTATTGGAAAAGTCTCTCAATTTGACCGAAAGTCCAGACTTCTCAGGTGCTCCAAATTTAGAACATTTACATCTTGGTGGATGCACATCTCTTGTCAAGGTTCATCCCTCCCTTGGACAGTTGGGAAAGCTTGTTGAGGTGGACTTGAATCATTGTGCAAACCTTGAAATCCTACCAAAAAGATTGGAAACAAATTCTTTGGTGAAGTTAAACCTTAGGGGGTGTAAAAAAGTTGCAAAGCTCCCAGAGTTTGGGAAAGGTATGGAAAAACTATCATATCTTGATGTGGGTGCTACTTCTATAACTAGACTTCCTGAATCAGTTGGATCCTTGACGGGTCTTGAATATTTAAATTTGAGTGGCTGTAAAATTGAAAATCTTGACAAGTCGTTGAAGACTCACATAAGTCACCAAATTTCCGGCTTGAATGTAATGTCATTAACGGAGTTATACTTAAGCGGGTGTGGCTTAGATGATGGATCGATTCCTGATTTTGACAGTTTATCATCGCTCATTGTATTGGATCTAAGCGGTAATGATTTTGAGAATCTACCCATTGGTTGCTTCTCTGGTCTTTCTCGACTTGTCTTCCTTTCATTGAATCACTGCAAAAGGCTTAAGTCATTGCCAAGGCTCCCACCACGATTAATTCGATTACATGCCTCTGGCTGTGATTTAATGGAACCATTATCATCAGATGGACAGTTATGGAATTTGGTTGCTTCACTTGACCATGAGGTATGCGTTTCTCTTCCGACAACCTCTAATGCGTATTTTTTCCCCTTAAAACTGCAATTACATAACATGATTAATTTTTTATTTCAGCGTCGTGGGCGAACTAGATGTCAAGTCGATGATGATTGGGATGAAGATGGGGAGGAATATGTTCCTTCTGTGCTATACAAGGTATGAGTGTCTTATTTCTGTGTTTTTTTCTCACACATGCTCCCTTCATGGGTAATTAATGTTAATAACATATTGTTTGATATGTTTGCAGGGAGCTAAATGGCCTCCCCAGCTGAGAGATTTCTGCGCAAGTCTTCCAGGATGTGAAATGCCATCATGTTTTCCAAATAAAGAAGATTGCCATTTGGATATGTTGGGAAGGAAATATGAGATTGAGGTGGACATGCCTCCATATTTTCGTGACAGTGAATGGTGCGGAATTGTTGTGTGCTTCCGTATGTCAGGTTACGGTGATGGTTTTTGGGACGTTGGTTGGAGTGGTAAAGCTGCAGAAGGTGATGATGATTATATACTCGAAGAGTGGGAGTGTGATATTCCTTTCTCCTTTTCCGAAAAGCAGTGCATAATAATGGTGTTGGAATTAAATGAGGAAACATGTTGGTGGCACCTAAGAGCTCATCATAGCAATTCCCTTCGCATTCTATTTTCTGCTTACGCTGAAGGTTGGGATTGCGATTGGGAAGTAAAGGAATGTGGGTGGAGAGTGATTTGTAAAGAAGAGATACAAGATTGGTGCCATCCCAATGGTTTCTTCAACCAAGCCACCCAACCCCAGCTTGCTTCTTCTGATGAGGTCAAGCTTCCGCTGAGAGCACTTGTAGACTTCTTTTTGGGGGAGGAGCATTTGACTGGCTGATTCAAGAACCAGAGAAAAATGGACGAGAATAGGTAACAATGACTCATCGTCTTCCTACTCCTTCCGTTCTAATATAATAGTTGTCACTCCAGATATTTGTCTTTGTTTCAAAAATTTTTGCCATTTGATGAGGTTTTCAGAGAGAAACAGAATTTAATTAATTACCTTGTCATAAATGAAAACTGAGCACTTGTTAACATGAATAAAGGCGTTTAATGAAGTGAAATACCATTGCATTTCAGTAAAATTTAAATCTTTTGTTATTTTCGTCAACACAAACCGAAAGTGATAATTCACCAGCGAAGAAAATCATTTTCTCTATAAATTAAAAAAGAACAAGTCAAGTTCCATACACTTTATGGGATGATGTAGCAGTGGATTTCATAAGAACAGTAAATTGTAAGTGACATGAATCATTCCTCTCATATACTTGCGGGGATGCAAACGCAAGTGTCAATAACATAATCATATTACTTACCATAATAAACTAGAAAAAAAGGACAATAAAAAGAACCAGTAAATAAAAAGAACCAGAGTTGTGAAACAGAGTGAATCTTGGTAGCCGTCAATGTGGTTGAAAGCACCCTCCCCTGTTTTCAATTTTGAAAGAGATCCAAGTTCCATGCATAATTACAAGTCTGGGTCAGTATATAAAACTATACAACTTGGCTAAACAAATTAGATAAATTGATTTAATATTGATGATATCCAATGGCAATAGAATCTTTTGGTATATAATGTGTTGATGTATCACTTGCAAAGAAACAGAGCATTTAAAAATAAAGTGAAATAAAAAGACATGCCTTAATGTGTGTGAGCAATTTGTTCGTAAATTTAGTTATGTGTTGACACTAAAACCCCAAAAAAAAAAACTATTATATGGATATGTTTATCTCAGAAGAAGAAAAGAACAAATAAATAATAAACAATTCAAGAAGAAGAGACAAGTAGTTCATAGTTAGACAAATATAAACATATGTTTTGCACGAATTATATTTTTATGATGAAATCAAATTACAATAAGAATGTATAAATATATTTATGTGTGTATGCATGCACTCACAGAAAATTGGTGGAAGCCATTTAGTTTACTTTGGGTAATTAATTGGCTCACCTATTGATTACTTATTGTATTTGTTTATTGTGTATATAACATAATAGGAAATGTATTGTAAATAAAATTCTATTTTTTATCATACTGAAAGAAAGGGAGGTGGGTGGAGTGTGATATGTAAAGAAGACATAAAAGAGTGGTGCCATCTCAATCATTCTTGACCAAGATGAGGACTTTTGACCTCAAAATCATTTATAAATTAATTGTTGAAAAGATGATTTTCAATTTCACATTCTAAAATATTTATGTAATTCGATATATTGCCTAAATTTCTTGCAAACAACCAAAAGAATAAACAATTTGTAGGTACAGTAATTAACCAAGAGAATTCTAGACATACTTAGTAGGCAGAGGAAATTTTTCAAAATAATTAAGGGTTAAAATGTATCTAACAAAATATTTTTTTCAACAACGTTCAAAATATTTTAAGATGTACAACACACTAAATATCACTAAAAAATTAAGATTATCAGTGATACTGAAAAAATAATTTAAGTTGTTGAATAAAAATTTTATGATGCTGAATGTATCTTAACCCAACAATTGATTTCAATTTTCCTTGAAGAGATTTCAACACTTTTGCAGATACATATGTTTACACACATGTTTACTTGGACAACTTTATATATATATATATATATGTATGTATGTATGTATATAATAATAATAATAATGATAATAATAAAATGAATAAAATAGAAGCACTAGTTAATTAATATTTTGTTTAGAAACGTTAACAAAGAACTTACCACATCTAAATAGAGAAAAAAATCTAAAAAATGTTAGATTAATTTATCCAAAAGTAAATTCCTTAACCAATTCAAATAAGAGATTGAACTGTTCTTAGAATTAATATATATTGCTTAAATTTCATCTGAACAACCAAAAAAAAACCAAAAAAATGAAAGATTAATTACTTAAGTAAGATTTGTAAGAAAAGTGAAAGGCATTTTAAAATTATATCATAATTATGTCCAACAAAAATATAGATTCCATTTGCATATGTATACTAGCTAGTTCAGTGGAGCCAATTCATAATGACAAGAATTAAAAAGAGTGCTAATCATCAACATAATGAAGGGAACAATACTACTTTCGGTCTTAATTATAAGAGCTAGTTAACTAATTTGAGAAAATTAAGAAAATAAGTTACGTTAGTTATTTGTAATAATAGATGTTATATTTTCTAAAATATCTTTGTTAATCAAGTGTATTATTAACTAGAACTATTATTATTAGAAGAACTATCTTAGAAAAAAATGCATAAATATGAGAGACAAAGGGAATTGGAGTCTTATATTTAGGATTAAAATAAAACTCAAACGAAGTCTTATATTAAGAACCAGAGGTAGTAATAATAAACTCAAGTTCTCCTCGTCAAATTTGCATCAACTACGACAATCCATTGAGTATAGTATCTAATTCGTTTCACTCAGCTTTGACATATATATCTTAATTAATTTCATATATATGAACAATATCCATACTAAAAAGCTAAAAAACACAAGTGTTTCCACTCATTTTCCATATCAATCATCAATAACATTATTAGATAGGCAGACTATACTTTATCCTAAAGCGTCGGTGATCAAATGACAATCCTCTATAATCCCTCCTACTATTCTACTCATAATGTTTCAACTGGAAGATTAGATTGGCCACCAAGCTAATAATAATGGATCTCTCCTTCCTTGGTTCTGTCTCCTTCAACCCTCGGTTACTGCTACTGATGACATTCCTTCCTCCACGAGTTTTACCATGGAAACTACCCTGTCTTAGAGGTGGCAGGTTAGGACAAGAGTTATGCTGAACCAGCAAAGGAAAAACACGGCCAGAGTTATAAAAATGGTTATCACAATAACATAACATCACAAATTACAGAGTATGAAATTACAATTAAAAAACAACAGAGTTATCACAATGACTGAACTGAAGAAAATGAAATGAACATGAGAAACATCTCTGATACTATTCCATGTATCAAATTAATATTCATCACAAGCTAAAAACCCAGTTATCAAATGCTTGAGAAAGATTAATTAAAATTAATATCACAAGTAGTGAAGCACCAACCTCTGCTTGTGTTAACTTGTTGAAGTCAATGGTGGGATTGCCCCACTCTTGCATCTCTTCTTTAGCACCTCCCACCCACATTTCAATTGTGGACTCTTGGAATATTGACAAGTGACCCTAAGTTTGATGTGAATTATACTACCTCTGATCTTAATTATAAGACTTTGTCTGTAGTCTATAAACAAAATTTTATAATTAGGACTGGAGGTAGTAGCTTTTATTTCCTCTTAAATGTTGCTAACAAAGATTATCCAATTCAAATGATGCGGGACAATAAATGCCCATTTGTGTTCGTCATTTGTTGATAAAATTTTATTTCTTGAAAAGAAGCAGCTCCTACATCTACATATATTTCTGGATCTTAAAATTACACTTCACAATATGAGTAGATTTTGGAACGTCCCAATTTTTTTTATTTTTATGACCTGAAAAAAGGACATAACAGTTATGGGAATATTAGGAGTTGGATAAACATTGAAGGAGACCAACTTTACAATCCTCCACCAACCAATCAGGAAATTAAAAGGAAGGGATTATAAACTCAAGTTCTCCTTCATTAAAATCTACATCAACTGCAGCAATCCACTAAATTTAATATTTAATTGTTTCACTCAATTATCACACATACACACACATGTATATTTTAATTAATTTGATACACACACGCACATGTAGATGTTTCAACATCATCGATACTGGGGGGACTAGTATTTTAAGTCATTTTCCATATTATTCTTTAAGAACATTATTAGACAGCCAGACTCTACTTATCCTGAAGCACTGGTCATCAAATGGCCATACTCTATAGCCCGTCCTATTATTCTGGTCATCACTAGTAGAAGAGCTGCTTACACACTGGTCTGAGCATAATGACTAGCGTTTCAACTGGAAGATCAGAATGGCCACCAAGATGATATAATATATTTCTCCTTCCTTGGTTCTGTCTCCTTTATCTATAATGGGTACAGCTGCTACAAACATTCTGACTTCCACCACAGGAACTACCCAGTCCTAGAGGTGGCAACTCAACGAGGCAAACGAGACAAGAGTTATGCTGAAGCAACGAAGGAACAATACAGTCAGAGTGATAAATATGGTTACAAGACATTTGCCTAGCCTCAGAGCCTAGCTTGAATTTTTCTTGACAAAGCGGATAGTGTGAATCAGAGCGAAGATGGGCTTGCATGATCTTAATGGTAGCCATTGCATCAATTAAAGAATGTGAGGCTGGAGGAAGACCTCTATGATCATTCATGGTGAGCTGGTGAATAAATGCTTCCAGTCCAGGGGCTATCAATAAACCACCAAAATCAATAGGCCTAGGTTCCCCTCCACTACCATGAAACATGAACGAAGGGCCAAAATTGAAAAAATCCTAACCCCATTTGGGAAACAGGCAGTATCAGACCCTTGTCTAAGACCAATGTTGGGGAATTGCCCAGCTATTCTCTGCCTCATGAAATTGTCAAAAGCACCCACAAGTCCCAAATCTTGGTTCAGAAACTCTCTGAGCCATAAAGGCATGCGTGGCATAAAAAAGATCAGGCATGCGGAGAAACTCGTCAGGAGCATCGTACAGTTGAAACTCATGCCTCTAATCAAGATCTTGCACGAAGCTTCATGACAGTAAGGGCAAATGACTTCTATCCCTTCATGCGCAACTGGATGTCCATACTCATACCACCAGTGTGTTGCTCCACTTGGCATCCTTGCTGTTTTGCCAGACTTCTAATTGGTAAATCTGCAGCTAAAAACCTATGTACTGTGCCAGATTATATTATTATACATGTAATTAGGGATAGAAATAGATCAGGTGGCCTGTCAGGGGCCTATAGCCTGGTCTGCTTTTGGCCTATTCAGGCCAGGCCTATTAAAAGTTAACTACAGGCTTAGGCCTTTTTCAAGGCCTATTTCACTTAACAAACCAAGCTCCGGTTTTGTGAGAAGCTTACGAGACCTGTCAGGCGACCTGAGCCTGTTATATTTTTATGAATATTATGTATATGTATTGTGTAAAATGTATGTATGTCTTGAACTCAAGACCGATAGATGAGTAAGAAGTTAGCAATTTCACCACTGTACCAATATGTTTTGTCATTGCTTTCATACATAATGTATAATTTTAAACCCAGTTAGATAAATTGACAAAAAAAGAATATTTGCTCCATGGACCATAGATTAGGTTTTCCCTTCTCATCATTTCGAACTTTCCACTTCGCAGACTACAACCACATTCTGCATTTGGTACCATTCATTTCAGCTTTAGTTTGTGCCCGCCGCAATCGCTGCTCACTCTTCGGCCTCCATATCCGATTTTGCCGCAAGCGCCGCTCACTCTCTGGCCTCCATATCGGAGTTCACATGGTCAGACTCCACAGCATCGGTGTCGCTATCTCCTCCTCCTCTTCCTCCTCAGTCCTCACGAGCCACGTCGACTCCCAACTCCCAAGCCACAGCTCTGAGCTTGAATAGTCGGACCTCACCAGCCACAGCGTCACCGGCGTCGACTCCTTTTTCTCCTCAATCCTCAATCCTCAATCATCAATCCTCATCTAGTTTATGGGTCATTAATAGGTAATCTTCCTAGCTCCTTAAAAACATCAGTATATGAAACTCTGAAGCACGGCGTTGGCTCCCTGTTACTCTGTTAGTCATAAAACTAGTCATCCACCCCTTGTCTCTAAGCATTCGGCCACCAGCCTTTCCACCTTCATTAAATTTGATTTAAAAATCAATATATGCGAATCAATATTAAACTTTGTTCGCTATTACTTTCGTCATAGAACTGATTAATTTATACCAATATTAATACATTAACCTTTGGCTATGATCGTGAACTTCTCCATTTGTTGTCGTTTGCGTGCTATATAAAGAAGGATCATGTCAACTAAATAGTAAGATTAAATTCAAATAAACTGGTATGGGTTTGTAAAATTCTAGATATGCTACCACAAAATTAAATCGAATAGTAGGATTAAATTTGGATAAAGTAGTATGCTGTTGACTTTTTCTGGATTGGCAACAATGATAAAGAAGGTAGATTTGGTGCTATTAGAGGTCATACAGTTTTTTCCCCCAAAAATGTTATGGGTTGTTACATTTTTCATCCCTTAATGCTAGGTGCTGATACATGATTCTTTTCTTTTCCCCAATAGATCTGGTGCTCGAGCAAGATAACAAAAATAGGTTAAAAATTTGATGATTTGCAACTGGTGGCTATACTTTTATATGGTTTAATTGTAATCAAACTTGTTTTGTTGTTGCATTTGGTATTTTCTTATTGGCTAATTGGATTGTATCAGTTTGTGTGTTGTATTTTAGGTACTTTTGGATTGGCATTTTATTATTTTGAGTTTATTTATGTCATTGTGGCCTGTTTCTGCCTCTTTAAAGGCCTAGGCCTGTTTTTTGTGAATGCTTGTTATTGGCCTATTTGAAAGCCTAGGCCTATTAACTTGTTTGTAGTTTTTTTTTTTTAAAAAAATATAGGCCTATTAACAGGTTTCAGGCCAGGCCAGGCCAGACTTTTGTATAAGCCAGGCTAAGGCCGAAAAGAAAGCCTTTAACAGGCTACAGGCTAGGCTCAAGCCTATTTGTCACCAGTTAGGCCTAGCCTATTAAGGTGATAGCCTAGCCTGGCCTGGCCTAGCCTGTTTCCACCTCTAAATGTAGTAACAACCAAATTAAAAATTTATAAAATAAATGTCAATAAAAAGGAATTAATTTAGAAGATTCATCATGCCATTGCCTCAGCCACTGGAATTTTCATCCATGAGACGCAAGGGAGTAAGTTATTATGACCATTCTATTTCCAAGTATTTTAATAAATATAGGCACAAGAGAAACTATGAAGCGCAGGTTCCACAAGAGAAAGTGATCCAATTCAAAAAATGTAATTGACATACACGCACACACACGTAGAGCACTACAAATATCAACACCCTTGTATATTTCCTCACATCAAATGCTTAGTTCTTGCCATAACCAATGCCCATGTGTTCATCATTTGTTGATATATTTTATAATTTATTCAACGAAGCAGCCTCTCCATCTATGACAATTTTGAAGCTTTCAAGTTACACCTCACAATTAATACGAGCAGCTTTTGGATTGAGGAGAATAAGCAGGAACAAATGGAAGTTCCTTTTTCAAAAAAAAAAAAAAATTTGATACTCGAATGTACCACTTATTTATTTTTATGATTTGAGAAAAGGGCAATTATGGGAATATTCGAAGGAGCTGGATATAAACATTGAAGCAGACCAACTTTACAATCCTCACTCACCAAGAAATCAAAAGGAAATCAATCAACAAACTATACTTGGTAAAAAAAAAAAACAACCAATATTCATGAATTTTAAGATTTTTTTTTTGTCATTAGAGAATTAGAAAAGATCAACTGATTGGGTGGAAGTAAAATGGGTCCTCTTAATTTTATTTCTGGCCATCCTTATCTCCTTGTTTTTCTTTTTATTTCATCCGCATATGAAAGAAATTTGGTAATAAGTTGAATCTGTGAGAAGAATGAAAGATACTTAGAAAGCATCCTAGTTGTTAACAAAACACCCAAAAGTTGGTTGGCTTTAAGATAATTCTCCAAGAATAATATAGATTCCATTTGCATATGTTTCTTCATAAGGATAAGAATGAAAAAAAAGCCACTGATCATCATCATAATGGAGGGAACAAATACAAACTCAAGTTCTCGTCAAATTTGCATCACTTGCAGCAATCCACTATGTATAGAATCAAATTCGTTTCACTCAGCTATCATATATTTTAATTAATCTCATATATATGAACAACGTCCATACTAAGAAGCTAAAAAATAATGTTATTAGATAGGCAGACTATACTTGTCCTGAAGCATTGGTGATAAATGACAATCCTCTATAATCCTTCCCACTATTCTAGTCAAAATGTTTCAACTGGAAGATTAGATTGGCCACCAAGCTATCAGTGGATCTCTCTTCCCTAGGTTCTGTCTGTTGGGCTCCCATCTCCTTAAGCTATCACGGTTACAGCTGCTACTGACATTCCTTCTTCCACGTGTTCTACCATGGAAATTGCCCTGTCTTAGAGGTGGCAGCTCAGGACAAGAGTTATGCTGAACGAACAAATTAAAGGAACAACACAATCAGAGTGATAAATATATTTGTCACAATAAGATACCTTCACAAACTACAGAGTACGAAATTACAATTAAGAAACAACAGAGTTATCACAATGACAGAAGTAAAGAAAATGAAATAAATATGAGAAACATATCTCATACTATTACGTGTATCCAATTAATACTCATCACAAGTTAAAAACTCAGTTATCAAATGCTTAAGAAATATTAATTAAAATTAATATCAGAAGCACCAACCTTTGCTTGTGTTAACTTGTTGAAATCAATGGTGGGATTGCCCCAATCTTGCATCTCTCCTTTAGATAGCACTTGCCACCCACATTTCAATTGTGGGCTCTTAGAATATTCACAAGTGACGCTAGGTTTGATATGAAAACAGTTACTATTTCCTCTTAAATGTTGCCAACATGCTTGCTCATTGAAATCTAAAAGCATTAGGCAGAGGCGAGGCTGCCATGTGTATGCAAGTGAAATTTCATTCTCCCATTCTTTGTAAATATAATAATCTTCCCAAGCTTTACAACTCCATGAAATGACATGTTTATCACAGGTTGACCTGTCTTTTATTTCTAGGCATATAGCAAGTCCAAACCATTTACTTGCATGAAAATATGAAGGAACGTCCACCACTAATTCATATTCCGAAGTACCACTTTCATTTGAAGGAATAGAGCCTCTCTTTGGAAACCATGAAGGTATCTCAGATTTTGGCATTATTGCAAGAAAATCTGCCTTAGGTACCTATCTCGACTGTAACAAAATTAATATAACTTTCATTTCCAGTAATTACTTCAAAAATGAGAATGAAGAATACAGAGGAAGACATCACAAACATTTATACCTGAATGGATTGGAGCATTCTTTTCTCATAATTAGTTTGATGGCGATACTAATACAAGGAATAAAAAACCATGTTATATGCATATAGTTAAAAGAAAGGATAAAGAAATCGATATAGTTATAGTTAAACATACCTCATGGTCAAGTGATGAAACTAGATTCCACATTCCATCTGATGATAAAGGCTCCATTGAGTCACAACTAGTTGTATATAATTGAATTAACCTTGGTGGGAGTTTTGGCAGTGACTTAAGGCTCTCATAGTTATTCAAATAAAGATGAAGTAGTTGAAAAAGATTTGAGAAGCAACCAAAGGGTAAATTAGCAAAATCATTTCATTCCAGGCATAAAGTAATTAATGATGACAAACTGCCTAAATCATCAAGAATTGATGCATCACTAATGTCACAGTAGCTCAAGTCTAACATGGTCAATGAAATTTGAAGAACAAGTTTTCGGGGGCCCTTAAATTCAAATCTCTAAGACCAGACAAGAATCCAAGCGATTCTGGAAGTTTGGTTATAGCAGTTTTCCTTGCATCAAGCACTGTTAATTTTTTCATATATTTCCCAAATTCTGGAAGAGTTGAAAGTTTATCACACCAACTAATATCTAACTTTATCAAAAAGTTCATTTCCAATATTTTCAGAAGGATTTCAAGACTGGTACAACACGATAAGTTCATGTCAACAAGCTTTTTCAGCTCCCCAAGTGAATGATGAACCATAATGAGAGATGAGCACCCTTCAAGATTCAATTTTTTGAGGTTTGGAATTTTTGAGAAGTCTGGGGTTCCAACCAAATGTTTGGAATTGCTTAGATCAATAAACTTCAACTTCTTCATAAGCTGATCAAATGAATAAAAATGTAGGACAATTAGTCTCACAAAACAATTGTATCGGTATCAATTCAAATATGCGAGAAAACAACAAGGTATGAAGTGTTTCACCTGCATGACATCACAGAGTTTTATTTTGCTAAAAGGCATTTGAATGTGGATTTCATGAGTAACAGTGAATAAATTGTAAGCGACATGAATCATTCCTCTCATATACCTGTGGCAAACACAGGTGTTACCAGGACTAAAGCTTTGGATATCAGACTATGTTAGCTCGGTCTGGTTTCAGCTAACACCCTCTCAGTGGTATCAGAGCCAGCACAATTCTGACAGAAGTGAGATATTATTTGTGAAGGTGAGTAAGAAGATATCACAACATCATGAGTGAAACCTCAAACAGTCTTGAACCTATTCGACTCTCTACCCCTTTGACTCCACAAAGACTTCCTTCCTCTGTTCGTAGAACTCTTTCCAGAAAAATAGAAAACCTCGTTGAGATAGATCATATTCCTAAAGATGCCAGAATCTAGGAAACAGATCTACCTCTCCTCAGCCCTTATAGTCTTTACCATTGAACCAACCGTGTTACTAGAAATGTTAGGAATCTAATATCTACCTGGAGGCCCTATGTGAAAGAAATTGTCCAGTTTACCAGTCTAGAGAACTGTGGTATTCCTGCCTCTTCTTCCGAGCAGTATGTTACCATTGATATACCTCAGCCTTTGATCAATGAGTGGAAGGCTCAAGGTTATACTCATCTCCATATTGGGGCTGTATGCCTTATTCTTACACTTCATGGAAGAAAAGGAATTCCAGCTACTGCTAAAGTTACTCTAGTAGATACTAGCTACACTTCTTATAGTAATGCTTTGATTGGTGCTGTTTTGACCACTCTTAGCAATGGTAGTGTCATCCTGACCATGGCTTCAGATTTCAACATCAAACTTACAGATCCAACTTTGACAGACAAACTGAAAATCCAAGTCTAGATAGTTGGAGCAGACCAAGATCCCAGAGCTATTGTAGCAACTCTTCATCATCAAGTTATCTACAGACTCCAGAATCATGCTCTTGATCTTCATTTTCAAAACTCAACTAAAGATGCTCTTTATGTAGTCTCTGATAGAGCTGATGATACCTCCATCATCCAGATCCCCCGAAAGATTCCTAAAGAAGAACTCTCTCAGTTGATGCCCTTAGAGTGGATCACCAACTATGAAAAACACTTTCATGGTGTTTAAAGGGATATCCACACTTCTGCTCCTCCTGAGATAAAAAGACTTCCAGATGGCACAGTCAAAACTGTCTTAACTAAGCCAGGCCAAGAAGGTCCTTCTGTACTTTCGGGACAAATTCTGACAATTACCCCAGCCTATGTTCCATCCAAGCGAGACCCTCCAATTGCGTGGGTATATCATAATGCTAAACCATGTTATGTGTCTCACATAAATAGTCATTTCATTTGGGATCATGCACCAGAAGAATGTGATCTTGACGGTGAATATGATACACCTTACTGGTGGGAAGCATCAGACGATGAAGATGAAGATGGATGGTCTTATCCCATCAGGTATGTTGCAAAGAAGAAAAAGGAGAAGAATACATCTCCTTGCGCCCACAAGAATTACTATAATCACCATGATGATAATGATCATGGCTCGAAGCAGAAGGCTAGAAACTGGAAGGTTCCTATTCCTACTATTTCTTCTAGTAAATTATCTCTATATTATTTGCTTAAAGAAACAGGTCATGAAGATCTCCTTCCTAAACAAAGGCCAGACCCAGTGATTCCTGTTATTCAAGAATCCATCCCGTGCATAGCAATGATGGATCCTTATGAATAGGATTTTCCTCCACTAGAAAGAAGAACGAATAGAGATACAAAGGTTTCAACAAGACCTTTCTCTATTCCAACAGAAATCACTCCTACTGGTGAAGCCAGACTAGTTCCAGCAGCAAAAGAAGTTCTTAATAGGAAGACTCAGAATGCTATTGGCCAGAATAGAACTTTGACAAGGATTGACTCAAAGCTTGATCTGCTAACCCTCAGAACAGATACTTTGACAAGCAGGCTTGATCAAGTCTCTGATCAAGTCAAACAACTTTATATGACCTTGTCTTCACAGGCTTATCAACTGGATGCAGATTTGAAGAGGTTTATCGAAAAGGGATATATTGGACCAGAATTCACCAAAAAGGAGCAAGAACTGTCACAAATCTGAAAAGATTTACAGAGAATTGAGTTGGATATTGCAAAGGATCATTCACACACTATCTATGGCCTTTATCCAACTTACCCCTCTAGTTTCTGACTTCTTACCTACCCATCTTCACCTCCCTCCTATCCCAAAGAATCTGATTATAACAAGGTTTTCAAAATGTCTTATCCTATCTTAAGACAATTAAGAAAACATCAACCTTCTCTTACACCTGTACAACCAAACCTTCTTCCTAGATCTCCAGTAAGACCACCTCATTTTCCTTCTACTGAAAAGCCTTTCCCGCCATCATCCTCCTATACTAAATCTATTAACCCAACACCATTCTCTCAAGGAATTGTCATAGGAACTCCACCATCATCTCCACCAAAACAAACTCCTCCTCCTCCAGACAGAGAGAAAAGAAAGGAAGTTGTCGATCCAAACACAACCATAGCCACTTTCCAATCCTTGATTAAAACTCAACCATCATCAGATAATAGTTCTGAAATTGAGTCTGATCCTTCTATTGAATATAGCTCTGATTCTGAAGCATACCATGCAGATATTTCTAAGGTAGCAATGGTCCAGCCAATCCTACAGTCGAGGATCCTCTTGATGAAGAACCATTTGTTCCTCATACATTTGAACCTAGAAGAACATATTATAAGCCTACTACAGGTCTATGGTTCACTTTTGATGACCTCCCTCCGGAGAAATGGAGAGATAGACTCCATGAGTTCAGAGCATGGATTGATTTGCAGCTTGCTAGGCATGATACAAATCTTGAAGAAGTTCTCACAGAATTTCTTTTGAGCTTAACAAGAACACTAAGAGAATGGTATCAAAGTCTCAATGACTGCCAGAAGATTGCAGCAGCCAGAGTTGATAATGCAGGAACTCTTCTGGGACTCATTGACAAAGAATTTATTGGTGATTTTCAGATTATTGACAAAAGACATCGCCAAGAATACTTTAAGATGAAATGTTGCTCTCTGGATAAAAGAGACTTACAAAAATATTTTCAAAGAATATCTGGAAAATACTACATGCTTGGAGGAGCTAATGATGTTAATCTCAGGCATACTTTTATTGCCTCTCTCCCAGATAAACTGCAATCAGAGCTTCATAGAGCTATCAATGCACTCCATAGAAATATGTCTGACATTTCTATAGGAGAAATCTATCAGTTGGCATTAGCAACTATGGATAAGCTCTGTGAACAGCAAAAAATTTTCAAGGAATGATGAAAGGACAGTCAAAATTGAGGCATGCTTGCAAGAAACCTCATCTGAAGATAAAGTGCAAAGATGATAAAGATTGCTCTTGTTCTACCAAGAGAAAATCTCATTATCACCATTTCGGATATCCTAAAGGATCTTTTTCCAGAAGAAGATCTAGAAAACCTTTCCTAAGGTATTTCAAAAAGCGTAGGCCTTACTAAAGAAGTCTGACAGATGTTATGTGTGTAGAAAGAAAGGACATTTTGCAAAAAATTGTCCTAATAAGAAGAAAAGGGATGTGAAGATGCTAGAACATTTGCAGACTGTTCTAATGATCAATAAAGATGAAGATATTGAATCTGTTATCGAAGAACAGAATGCCCAGGATGAAGAAACCCAGTATGTTCTTCCTTTCTTTGAAGATGAAGAGACTGACTCTGAGTCCTTATCCCAAGAAGATGATGATTCTCAAGGATATTTATATTCCCTTGAGCAACCTGTGCATCCGTCTTTCCTTGGTTCCCTGGCTTCTCAGCCAGACCACAACAAAGTCACTCCCAAGCCAAATGTCAAAATTCATATCCTTCTAGGAAGGTATGAAAAGCCAATTCCTATTATTGCTTTCATAGATACTGGAGCTTGCAAAACGATCATGAATCCTGATATCCTTCCTTCTGAAGCATGGATCCCTTGTGATCAACAATTCCTTATTGCTGATTCAAAGACATTCAAGATCGAATGGATTACTCGAAGGAAGATTGGTATTAAATTCTTTCCAGGATGTGTTTTATAGATGAAAGTGCTTGGAAGTGATCTCCTTGGGAAAGATATCCTTATTGGATTTGATGCTTATTTTCATACCAGGAATCTCCAGGTATTGCCTAGAGGAATTAGATATAAAAATTTCTTTAGTGCATATACTGAAATTCCTAATTTATTTGAAATCCAACAATTACCACAAGGATATGAAAACATCCGAGATCATCTTCTCAAATTCTGTGCTGACAGTCATCAACAGTTCTCTCATCTATTTCCATTATGGAAAAATCAAGAGTTTTTCATAAAACTCCCCTTCAAGAAGAATGAAGATATCAATCCTACAAAAGCCTCTCATCCAGGAATGAATCCAGAAGATCTTAGGCTCGCTAAAGAAGATCTTAGGCTCGCTAAAGAAGAATGTTCTACACTTCTCAAGTAAGGCCTTATTGAACCAACAAAATCTGATTGGGCTTGTCAGGCATTCTATGTTGAAAAAAGATCAAAAATCAAAAGAGAGAAGAAAAGGTTAGTCATTGACTATAAACCTCTCAACATCTTCCTTCAGGATGACAAATTCCCTTTACCAAAGGCTAGTTCACTTACGGTCCACCTTAGAGATGTGAAAATCTTTTCCAAGTTTGATCTTAAAGTAGGATTTTGGCAATTGGGTATCCACCCAGAAGATCGGTCCAAAACAGCTTTTTGTATTCCAAATGCCCAGTACCAATGGATTGTTATGCCATTTGGGCTCAAGGTTGCCCCATCACTGTTCCAAAAGGCCATAACCAGAATCTTTGAACCCTTGGTTGACAACCTCCTCATTTATATTGATGATCTTTTGCTTTTCTCAAAGGATGAGGACTCCCATAAGCATTTATTAACCCAGTTCGGGAAAATAATTGAGAAATATGGGATTATGTTGTCTGCCAAAAAAGGAGAAATAGGTGTTACAAGCATAGAATTTCTTGGAATGAATTTTCAAAATAGTCAGTATTATCCTCCACCATATATTGCAGAAAAATTACTCAAGTTCCCAGACGAGAACCTAACAGCAAAGCAAATTCAACAATTTCTGGGGATTATTAATTATCTTAGGGATTTTATCCCTCATGTGTCTAATCACACCAGCCAGTTGTCCAAACTTCTCAAAAAGAATCCTCCCGCATGGGGGACACAGCAGACTTCAGCAGTACAAACTCTTAAAAGAATTGCACAACAACCACCTCCTTTAAAGATCCCTGACAAAGGAGTGCGAATCCTCCAAACTAATGCTAGCGATGACTTTTGGGGAGCTGTCTTAATTGAAGAAATCAATGGTAAGAGATTCTACTGTGGACATGCTAGTGGACAATTCAAGGAGTTAGAAAAGCATTATCATGCTACCTATAAGAAGGTCCTTGCAGTAAAAAGAGGAATCGAGAAATTCAGTTTCCATCTCAGTCCTTATCAATTTAGAGTAGAAATAGACAATACGTCTTTTCCCAGAATGCTCAATACCAAAAGAAAAGTCTTGCCAGACAACCAATTACTCCGATGGAAAGACTGGTTCTCTCGCTATAAATTCACTGTCCATCATCTTAAGGGCCATCAGCACATCATCGTAGATTTCCTCTCAAGACCTCAGAAAATCTCTCAGCCTCCAAAGCTCTTGACACTCTCCAAACACCAACCCCTTTTCATTCTAACCATCCCTAAACCAGAAAATATGCCTCATAGAATGAGAGCCACTATTTTCCCTCCTGCCACCCATCCTGAATCTCCAGCAGATGTCCAAAACCTTGCCAGGAGCACTATGTTCTATTGGCTCCACCGTCTTCTCGTAGACACTGGAATTCATCCATTTCCTCAGCATTTTGACGCTGATGCTCCATACCTAACCATCCCCATCATCAAAGGATCCATACTAGACGAACTCTTGTGGTATATTTGGTCTGTCTCGGGTAACTACACCTGTGCTATAGCCTTCTCTGCGATATCCGTATATGACCACCTGAATGATTTCAGAAATGAAAATTCTCCTCTTACCACACTCTTTAAGATGATTGCTCCTCTTCCCTACTGGTGAGGAAAACTTTGAAAAATTCTCAAAGATCATAATATCTGGGACTTACCATCTTCCAAAAGAAAAAAGTTTTTCTGCCTATATACTTATTTTCAGGAACTATGGTATAGATGCCGACCAAAGGCTTTACACAGACAACCATCTGCTTCTCCAAGTCACCACTCCCTCATGGCCAGAAAAGGAAACGTTATTAATGGAGAAAATTGGAAAAACATTAACTACACTTAATCAACCAGACACAGGAGAAGACACTTCATGTCTTCCTCTTGGACCTTTCCCTCCAAGTTCACTGTCAACTAGCAGCACTACACTTGAAGAATTTTAGAGAGATTTCATTATAAGTACTGTCAGACCTCCACCAAATAGGTCACAAGTCCCTCTACCAGCAGAAGCATCCCAAGACCCTTATCAGGGAGAGTCACAAATTCAACTCACTCAGACTGAAGGACTCTATCTCCCTCAGCCAAGTCTCCAGCTTCCGTTCCTTGCAGGAGAATCCCAGGATCCTAACCAAGATGACCCTGATCCAGAACTTGAAGAATTCTACTGTACAATGAGGCATTATGACTCAGATGATCCTGACCTAAAAGGCATCATGAACCTGTCCCCTAGCCATGAACCTATCTATAAAGACTAGGGAACACCATCATCAGAAAATCTCCTTTTGTGGTACTCTGAAGATAAGGGGAATCTGTCAGAATCCTACTTTGTGTCGCCATCTACTTAGTTTGTCTCGTAGTCTGTTTCGTCTTCTAGTCTATTTCGTCTTCTTGTAATAAGTGGAGTAGTTGTCATTATTAGGTGTCATTATGAGAGTAGTTGGTAGTTGTGAGTCGTTGTCATTATTAAATGTCAGGTCATAATGACGTCTATTATTACATCTACCCGTCATAATAGTGTATACTATTAAGACTTTGTCATGTAGTGGCTCCACGCCTCTATATAAACCCCACTCTACCATCAGTTACGGGCAGAAGGAGTTGTATCAACTTTCCTGTATAATACTAAGTGTGTTTTCCTTCATGACTTTCTTCTAAACTCTTCTCTTCTTCTAAAAGCCTCGCTTATAATGTCTTTGTTTTATCGCCAGAGATTCTAAGTATGCTCTGCACTTGCCTCTTTCAGAGGATCTTGTGCAACAGAAATAGAATCTGATCACGATCCGTGAAGGAGTGTTTAGTGACAATCTTTCCAGTTATCTTAGATCTGGTATTCAAAGTTGAGGGTCCTAACGTGGCCCGTTGATGAGTTAAGAATCAGTGGCCTTACCAGGACTAAAGCTTTGGATATCAGACTATGTTAGCTCGGTCTGGTTTCAGCTAACACCCGCCAGTGTTGAAAAGAACCTATAAATAAAAAGAACTAGAGTTATGAAACAGAATGAAGCTTGGAAACCTTCAATTTGGCTGGAGACACCCTCCCCTGTTTCCAATTTTGAAAGAAAATAGGATCGAAGTCTCACGCGTAATTACAAGTTAATATGTAAAACTATATGACTTGACAAGACAAATTAGATAAATTGATTTAATATTGATGATATCAAGTGGTAATAGAATATTTTGGTATATAACATGTTGATGTATCACTTGGAAAGAAATAGAGCATTTAAAAATAAAGTGAAATAAAAAGACACGCCTTAACATGCACGAGCAATTCGTTCGCAAGCTTGGGTCTGAGTTGGTACTAAAACCAAAAAAAAAAACTATCATAAGGATATGGTTATTTCAAGAAGAAGAAAGAGATAAGTAGTTCGTAGTTAGGCAAACATAAACATATGTTTGTCATGAATTATATTTTTATGATGAAATCAACTTGCAATAAGAATATATAAATATATTTATGTATGTATGTATCCATGCACATAAAATTGGTGGAAGCCATTTACGCTGTGTTTGGCTCGACAGAAGGAAGGGAAGGGGGGTTTTAATCAAGGGAAGGGGAGGGGAGGAAACGGGAGGGTAGTTACAAAGGGGAAGGGAACGAGGGGGAAGGAAGGGAAGAGATTTTAATGATCTTCTGTTTGGATTCATTGAAAGGGAGGGGAGAGAACAATTTTAATGATGCCTTATTTTGTTCTAATAAAAAATTAACTATTTTAACCTCATAAAATTTAAATGAATTTTCTCACTTTTTTATTTTATCAAGATATAACTATTTATATAATGCAATTCACCAATTTTGACTTGTAAGACACAGTCACACACTTATAGGATATCAAGATAAAAAACCATGAGTGATAGATTTCAATCAGAGAAAAGATCTTAAAGGTGAAAGAAAATACCGACAGCCTCTTGGAATTAGAAGAAGAGGGGGGAAAAAAAAGATTCACAAATACTCACTAATTTTGGAAACAGTTATCTCAACAACCTCTTAATAGATGTTCAAAAGAACTCTCTTATGTAGAAATGTTTATGACTGATTAAGGGTTAACAAATCAAAAAGGTATATGAGAAATTAAAATATTATCTCTCATCTCTCCTCCAAAAAACCTCACTTTTGGGGGGGAGGCTAGAAGGGAAGTGGAGGGGAGAAGAGCCCCTCCCCTCCTTAAAAAATATCTTAACCAAACAAGGGAAGACGAGTTGTTTCCCTCCCTTCCTAAAAAATTGCACCAGCCAAACAAGGGGAGGGGAGCAACTTTCCTCCCCTCCCATCCTAAAACCCCATACCAAACATAGCATTAGTTTACGATGAGTAATTAAGTGGCTCACCTACTGATTACTTATTCTATCTGTTTATTGTGTATATAACATAATAGGAAATGCATCGTAAATAAAATTTTAGTTTCTTTGAAAAAATAATTGAAATTTAATAGGAAAATATGAGAGAAATTTGGAATATGATAATGTGAAAAAATTAAAACGAAGAAGCAATAATATGAGCCTTTTTAACTCATTTAATCTATTAAAAATAATAATCCCATTTTATCCGATGAATTCGTAATTTTAATGTTATTAACATTAGTTAAAACATTAAATATTAGATACGATTCATAAATCATGGGTTATCTATTCTCCTTCCAATTAATCCGTATTATTACTCTATTGTTTGAAGTTGGTTACAGCAAAGCACGGAGGCAAAAGAAAATATTGTGTATAAAGTTTGGCTATTAAATCTTTCTTCCAATAAAAAGACAAAAAAGAAAAGGGAAAAGAAAAATCTTAATCGGCCTCTGCTGGTACCAAGTTGCAACAAAGCATCTCTCCATCTTTGAACCTTTTCTTTGCTTTTTTTGAACTTTCTTCATGTTCTGCTAAAGCTTTTCCGTAACTTTCGTCTTGATATCTTGCATCAGAAGGATTTAAATAAAAGAAGATTGGAAACACCTGTTGACCCAAATTATTTTTACATTTAATAATCTCTTGAATTTCGTCCAAACACCAAGTAGAATTTGCATATGATTTTTAGGAAGAACGACCATAGCAGAGAGAGAATTTTCAGTTGCCTTAAAAAAGTTGTTATATAACTTCCCCTCTCATCTCTATTCCTTCGTTATCTCTAAAAACTCTTAGGATGTGAAGGAAATAGAGTAGAGAAGAAGAGAAGGGAAATTTTAATAAATTTGATTTTAAAAAATTAAAAAGGTAAGATTAAAAATTTTTGATTAATTTTTCTTGATCTTTTATCTTATTTATTCTCTTTATTAAAATTTTATAACTTTATTTTTTTTATTTTTTAAATCAAACTCATTTTTTTTCATGTTTCCTTTCATCCGTTTCCCTCTTACCAAGTATGGAGTTATGTCACTTCTACATAAATGAGCGTGTAATATATATATTCCACTAACAACTACCCACCCATCTTATTATTTATACACCTCCAATCCTTAATATAAAATTTATTTGATTAATTCGATTAGATTAAAAAAATTAAGTAAGTTAATTATAAGAAATACTGTATGTTTTTTTTTAAATATCATAATCATCTTTCTTAATATTTTTTTTCCTATTTGATTATAGTTAAGAGAGTATCAATAGCGATAATTTAAAAAAATTAAATATGATAAATAAGTCTTACATTTAGGACTAAAATTAAGGGGAAATTACAAAAAAAGACTTTGGAATTGCAAAAACGTAGATAGAGACTCTTGACAACTTCACTATAGCTTTTAACAATAATAATATGTCATGAAGTTGTCAAAACCCAAAGTGAAGTTGTCAAGGGTCCCCATCTGTGTTTTTGCAATTCTAAGGTCTTTTTTTTTTGCAATTTTTCCTAAAATTAACTTAACAATTATGTCCGGTTTTATATTTAGTATTAAGATTAACTCAACAATTATGTCTTTGATTAAGGATAGGAGGAATAAATATTTTTTCTTTTTCTTTTTTTTTAATTTTCTCTCCTTACCGCTGCCCTTTTCCTAGCTGCACTTCTCTTCTCAGCTCTTAATTAAAACCTTACCTTTTGGGATATTGTGAAAGGTCGGGTCACTGCCAAATCTTCCACCTCTGCTAAACCCGCTAGATCATGCAATGGGTTGTGATTTGTTTGTGTGTTTATCCTTAAACTATACATACTCCCTTGTCCCGCCACTACTAATTCTAAGAAACCCTTTAAGAGAAATAACTTTTCCTCGTCATAACTTATAAATCACTTGACAGGATATTAACTAAGCTTATCAACTACTATATACACATTTAAAGTGATTAACTATAAAAGAAAATGTAATGCAAATTTGAAAATTTTCTGTTAGTATGAGCGAGTGAAGTCAAAAATATATTTCATCTTCAAATAACTTTAATAATTTAACTATAGTTTCTTGGTTCTAATCAAATGATAAGGAAGTAATAATATAGTAAAATAAAACTCAAAATATTAAGGAGTAATAATGGTCAGCAAAAAAGAAAAAAGAAAAAATGACAGAAAAATGATTGTCCAATTTAAAAATTTCTAAATAATTATCTGAATAAGGAAAATTACATTTCAGTCAAACATGACCAAATAGGAATATATTTTGTGATTTGATAGAATGATTATATTCTCCTTACGAATTAGAAAACCCATTGTAAATATGGCTCTTCTTTAATTTTCCATAGATAAATAGGTCTCTTCCTCTTAATTTTCCATCAACGAAGCTCATTAAATACAACCTATTTATGTATGTCTTCACATTAATTCAATCTAATCATTTTTATAAATCGAGCTTATATCTAAACATTCACAATCTTATTATCCGTTAATTTAACCTTATTTTACGGTAAACTTTTCCAACTTTATTAATTTACTGACTCATCAACTAGATTAGAAGTGGATTTTGTTTCATTTAATTTAGGAAAAGTAATATTCGTTGTGAAACGTGAGAACCAAGGAGGAGGATGAAGAAGAGGATAATGGAGCTCGAAAACCTTCAATAATTTAGATTAATTAACCCTCGTCCACCTGAAGGCAACTGTCCTTTTTTAACGTTTAAAGAAGATACCGCTTGAGAAGAAGAAATTGCTTGTCAATAATAAAGAAAAGTCATGAAGCCATACTAAAGTAGGCCTTTGCCTTTCACTTTACAACTACACAAAGCCAAATAGAAAAGAAAGTTAAATAAAGAAAATAGGTTTTGGTGGTTCTTTCGTCCACATCTCTCATTTATCACAGTTCGCGTCTTTACATCACAGCAGTGAGCTTCGAGGAGAAAGCACAAGACTGTTTCTACAACTTTCGTAACAGTATATATTAATAATTGTATAATGAGCTTTATACAATTAATCGAAGCCATTTAGTTTATGATTAGTAATTAAGTGACTCACCTATTGATTACTTATTCCGGTTGTTTTATTGTGTTCATAACATAATAGGAAATGTATCGTAAATAAAATTTTATTTTCTTTGCAAAAAATAATTGAAATTTAATAGGAAAATATGAGAGAAATTTGGAATATAATAATGTGAAAAAAATTAAAACAAATAAGCAATAATTTGAGCCTTTTAACTCATTTAATTTGTTAAAAATAATAATCCCATTTTATCCGATTAATTCGTAATTTTAATGTTATTAACATTAGTTAAGAAGTTAAAATATCAAATATTAGATACGATTCATAAATCATGGGTTATATTTTCTCTTTGTAATTAATCCGTATTATTACTCTATTTTTTGAAGTTGATTACAGCAAAGCACAGAGGCAAAAAAAAAAAATTATATATAAACAGTATAATGTTTAGCTATCAAATCTTTCTTCCAATAAAAAGCCAAAAAAAGAAGGGAAAAGAAAAATCTTAATCGGCCCCTGCCGGTACCCCATCCTGATAATTTGCCAAGTTGCAACAAAGCATCTCTCCATCTTTGAACCTTGTCTTTGCTTTCTTTGAACTTTCTTCATGCTTTGCTAAAGCTTTTCCATAACTTCTTTTTGATATCTTACATCAGAAGGATTTAAATAAAAGAAGATTGGAAACACCTGTTGGCCCAAATTATTTTTACATTTAATAATCTCTTGAATTTCATCCAAACACCAAGTAGAATTTGCATATGATTTTTAGGGAGAACGACCATGGCAGAAAGAGAATTTTCAGTTGCCTGAAAAAAGTTGTTATATAACTTCCCCTCTCATCTCTATTCTTTCGTTATCTCTAAAAACTCTTAGGATGTGAAGGAAATAGAAGAGAGAAGAAGAGAAGGGAAATTTTAATAAATTTGATTTTAAAAATTAAAAAAATAAGATTAAATTTTTTTATTAATTTTTCTTAATCTTTTATCTTACTTATTCTCTTTATTAAAATTTTATAACTTCATTTTTCTAATTTTTTAAATCAAACTCATTAAAAAAATTTCTCATGTTTCCTCTCATCCGTTTCCCTCTTGCCAAATATGGGGTTGTGCCACTTCTACATAAATGAGAGTGTGATATATATATATATATATATATATATATATTCCACTAACAACCACCCACCCATCTTATTATTTATACTTTTCCAATCCTTAATATACAATTTATTTAATTAATTTGATTAGATTAAAAAAATTAGGTGAGTTAGTTAATTATAAGAAATACGGCTTAGTTAATTATAAAAAATACAACATGTTTTTTTCTAAAATATCATAATAATCTTTCTTAATATTATTTTTCTTTTTCTACTTGATTATGGTTGAGAGAGTATCAATAACGATAATTTAAAAAAATGTTAAATATGATAAATAAGTCGTACATTTAGAACCAAGATTAACTTAACAATTATATCAGGTTTTATATTTAGGAATAAGATTAACTCAATAATTATGTTTTTGATTAAGGATAGGAGGAATAAATAGTTTTGCTTTTTTCTTTTTTTAATTTTCTCTCCTCACGGCTTCCCTTTTCCTATCTCCACTTCCTCTTCTCAGCTCTTAATTAAAACCTTAACATTTGGGATATTGTCAAAGCTCAGATCACTGCCAAATCTTCCACCTCTGCTAAACCCGTTAGATCATGCAATGGGTTGTGATTTGTTTGTGTGCATATCTTTAAACTATACATACTCCCTAGTCCCACCACTACTAATTTTAAGACACCCTTTAAGAGAAATAACTTTTCCTTGTCATAACTTATAAATCACTTGACAGGATATTAAGTTTTTCAATTACTATTTTTTTTTTATGGATGGTTCTCAATTACTATATACACATTTTAAGTGATTAACTATAAAAGAAAATGTAATGCAAATTTGAAAATCTTCTGTTCGTATGAGCGAGTGAAGTCAAAAATATATTTCATCTTCAAATAATTTCAATAATTTAACTATAGTTTCTTGGTTCTAATCAAATGATAAGGAAGTAATAATATAGTAAAATAAAACTCAAAATATTAAGGAGTAATAATGGTCAGCAAGAAAGAAAAAATGACAGAAAAATGATTGTCCAATTTAAAAATTTCTAAATAATAATCTGAATAAGGAAAATTCCATTTCAGTCAAACATGACCAAATAGGAATATATTTTGTAATTTGATAGAATGACTATATTGTCCTTAAGAATTAGAAAACCCATTGTAAAAAAAATGGCTCTTCTTTAATTTTCTATAGATAAATAAGTCTCTTCCTCTTAATTTTCCATCAGCGAAGCTCATTAAATACAACCTATTGATGTATGTCTTCACATTAATTCAATCTAATCATTTTTATAAATCGAGCTTATATCTAAACATTCACAATCTTATTATCCGTTAATTTAACCTTATTTTACGGTAAACTTTTACAACTTTATTAATTTACTGACTCATCAACTAGATTAGAAGTGGATTTTGTTTCATTTAATTTAGGAAAAGTAATATTCGTTGTGAAACGTGAGAACCAAGGAGGAGGATGAAGAAGAGGATAATGGAGCTCGAAAACCTTCAATAATTTAGATTAATTAACCCTCGTCCACCTGAAGACAACTGTCCTTTTTTGACGTTTAAAGAAGATACCGCTTGAGAAGAAGAAATTGCTTGTCAATAATAAAGAAAAGTCATGAAGCCATACTAAAGTAGGCCTTTGCCTTTCACTTTACAACTACACAAAGCCAAATAGAAAAGAAAGTTAAATAAAGAAAATAGGTTTTGGTGGTTCTTTCGTCCACATCTCTCATTTATTACAGTTCACGTCTTTACATCACAGCAGTGAGCTTCGAGGAGACACTGGTTCTACAACTTTCGTAACAGTGTATATTAATAATTGCATAATGAGCTTTATATGATTATTTTACTAGAGGTGGGAAAACGTGCCGGCCCGGCCCGTTTAAGCCCAAGTTCTAAAACTCCGTGTTTTTTTAAAACCCGGCCCATGATATGACAGGCTCGGGTTGGCCCGCCGGCTTTTGGCCCGTTAAAGTAAAATATATATTTTTTGCATATTTTATTAAAATAATAAAAATAAAACAATAAAATTACTAACAAAATGTATAAATATAAATAAAATTAAACTACAAACATAAATATCATCATGTCTAAATATCTATCACAATGTAATAGAGTCTATTGAATAAATAAATTAAATGAAGAACAAATATAAACAAATAAATAAGTACTAAGTTCAGTAAATAATTATAATGCAGATGATCTAGTTTAATTATAAATAATTAATAAAAAAGTTTAACTAACAAATATAGTATACATAAAGAATAATCATTCGTTCTACCAACAAAAAAGAAAGGAATCCATCTTCTATAGTTCTAAAATTTGTTTCTAACTATAAAAATAATATATATCTTTATTTCAATTCAAAATATTTTTTTAATTAATTCTATTTCAAGCATAAAAAGTATGTAAGACTTCCCAATAATCGAACCAAACATAGTTACTAGCGGTTGTTATGTTATTTATTAGTTTGAAAGAGACGTTATATATTCATGTCAAATATAGTACGTTTGAGTTCTTATCATAAACTTGTGTGAATTGTATTTTGAAAAATTTTAAAAAACTAAATTATTTTCCAACAACCATAATAATTCTTTTTTTTTTAATGAATGTTGTCTATGTAAGTTGCTGGAGTAAGTGAAACTAAAAGTGTGCTATGTGTAAAATGTTTGGATTTTCTTTTTTAAGTTAAGAAAAATATAGAAATTTTTTTAAAAAATTGTTAGCGGCCTTAAACGAGCCGGCCTGCGGCCCTACAAGACTGGCCCGTTTATTTTTTGGCCCTACATGGCTAGTCTTTTTAAGCCCGACTTTCCTTTCAAAGCTCCAAAATATAAACCCGATCCTTGACTTAAAAGGGCTTAAACGGGCTGACCTGACGGGCTCGGCCTGTTTTCTCGGCTCTACATGGAAGCCACGCTACTAAAGTTAGTCTTTGCTTTTCAGTCAATGGCAGTAGAAAGTTAGGTAAAGAGAAAGGAAAAAAGAAGGTTCTTTCGTCCTGCCCATGACCACTGACCACATCTCTCCTTTTATTGCAGTTCGGCATCTGTAGATCAAAGCAGAGAGTGTGGAGAAGAAAGTGAGATTGCTTCAACAACTTTCTAAGCAGTATGGATCTCTGCATAATAAGTTTTATAGATCTGCACAAAAAACTTCTCTTTATTTTACCCACTCGTTTTAATTTCATACCTTTGATTCATTTTCTTGTTTTCCTGATATGATCATATGTTGTTGCAGATTATTACTCTTTGGCCAAAACAAATAGACTGAACCCCAGCAATGGTACATAGTGCCAGAGGAGAATCTTCTTCCAGCTCTGATCCTTGTAATTCAACTCCTAAATGGAACTATGATGTGTTCTTGAGTTTTACAGGGCAAGACACTCGCTTGAAGTTTGTGGATCACCTAGATCAAGCTTTCAAAAGAAGTGGCATCAAAACGTTTAAGGATGACGAAGATCTTGAGAGAGGGGGAGTCATAAAACAAGATCTGTTTCAAGGAATCAAGGATTCTCTCTGTGCAGTTGTTGTTATCTCTGAAAATTATGCAAAATCTACGTGGTGTTTAGAGGAGCTTCAAAAGATCCTTGAAGCACGAGAAAAGTTGGATCGACAGGTTTTTCCCATATTCTATGATGTTGATCCAGCTGATGTAAGACACCAACGAAAACGCTTTCAGGAAGCCATGGATGAACATGAAGACAGATTCAGAGAGGACAATGTGAAAGTGCAGAGTTGGAGAAGTGCATTGTGTGAAATTGCCAACTTGTCTGGTTGGGACACCAGGGGCAGGTAAGTTTTCTTTTACAATCGTTTAATCATATTTTCTATATTTATTTGAGGCACAGATTCGTTTTGGTTTAAATCGTGTATAATCATTTCAGGCAGAAATGAAGGTAACATGAAAGTAGCATCCATTATAGATACAGATGATAATCCAGTATAGATTTCTCAAATTTCTTAAATTTACATCAAGTTTCACTTAACTCTCCTTAATAAAATTAATTTTAATCATTGGGTTGGCAGAAAAAATTTTAGTCCTTTAAACCAATGTTTTAAAAGCCGGACCGAATATTGAGCCGGAAAAGCCAGTGGGTCATGATTCAAACGGTTAGATCGGTTAGACCGTTTGGTTGAACCGGTATCATAATAATTAATTAAAAATATTATTTTATATAATAATATAGACATAATTAGTCGAAAATGATAAAAAAATAATAGTATAAATATGGATGTTTTAGATAAAAATAAAAATAGTAAGAATAAAATTTCAATTATGTAATAATTATAATTATGTTTTTTTCAATGAAGTTTGTACTAATATCTACATGAGATGTTACATCGTATTGGGCATTTCAAATCTTAAAACAGGGGCATACTTTTTAAATTCATAAAAAATAAAAAAATTGATATTTTTATTTATTTGTTAAAAATAATTTGAAGATGAAATGCTTTTTTTCTTGATTTTTTTAAATGATAAGATACTGAAAAAAAAATTACGTTGGACGAAGGATAAGATACACCTGAAAAGAAGAAAAAGTTGCAGTGATGTTTGCTTTTATCCAGTGAATATTGCTGCAATGCAATTTTATATCCATCAGTTATTGGATAATTAAATGCATCCCTTTCTTCTTCACTTGTATCTTTCATTTTCGTCTTTCTTACTTCCTTTTTCCACTTTTTCACGAACAAAACACAGCTACAAATCCATTTCGATTTCTTCGGTATGGACTATGGAGCTTAGGATATAAGATCTTTGCTTCTCTTCTTCTTCTTTTCTAGGTACTAGTTTTTATGGGCAGTGGTTTGATAATTTCTCTCGTTTTCTTCCTCTTCCTTCGTCTTTCTTCTTCGTTGCCGGTGGTTGCTATTATGAAGAAAACTCAGGCCGGCCAGTTATTATAAAACCGTTTCGGGTTCCGGGCTAACGACGGTTTCTAGCTCAAAGGCCGGCTCATAGCGGTTCAAAACGAATTAACACTCAGAACGGTTTTTACATGCGACTCAAGCTGCCTTTACCTCCGGTCAACGGTTGGTCCGGTCGGACCGTCCAGTCCGGTCCGGTCCTGAAAACATTGCTTTAAACTTAACACTAATAAAAAAATATTAACTCAATCTTTTTAAAATGCTGACATATTAATTTTTAATTTAAAATATCTAAAAAATATTTAAAATAAAACTTTATTTTTATTAATAATTTTGCAATTTTATAATTATGAAATAAAAAATTTTCCTTACTTTTTATTGTGGAAAAAATTATCTAATTAATCTTAAAATTTAAATCATTTGAAAAGTTATAATTATTTTAAAGATTAGTGTTAACTTTTATACTAAATCTAATATCATAATTTTAAAACCTACTTAAAAATCAATAAGTCGTAATTTAAGATATTTTTAGATTAATAATTTTATGAAAATTTAAAAGTAAATCTTATAGAACTATGTTAGAAAATTTGATCATAGGAAATAATTATATCTGATGGCATCTTTAATTCTTGGTAGAAAAAATGGCATCTTTAATTAGGTTTTATTATAAATATTTTTTTAATTCACATATTTGAAATTAAAAATTAACATGTCAATATTTAAATGCTAAATCATCATTTTGAAATTGTTGAGTTAACATTTTATGTTAACAAAGTTAACAGTATTAAATTTAATGGACCAAAAATACACATTTTAGACTTGTAATACTAAACTAAAACTTGAAATAAACTTAAAGAAGTAAATATATACTTTAAGCCTTTTGCCAATATATTTATTACGTTGTACTTCAACAAACGTTGTATAATTGGTTTATTGAGGTGTGGATTACTGATTCTGTTAATTTTAATTAATTTTTAATGTATTAAGTAATATTCGTTTTCATGCATTTACATTATATATAATAATTCTTTTATAGCTTACATATATGAGGATGAGAAAATTATGTTGAAGAACCTATCTCTAAGTCAGTATTGTTTTTCTTTGACCTTGTTCAAAATTTATTTTTTTGGGCAAAAGCTCAAAATTTATTTTCAGGCACCATAAAAATTATATTATATTGAACGAACAAAATAAACTAACTAACTTTCTTATCGTCATAAAAACTGGTGGCACTTTCATATCCCTTCCCCTATAGTTGTCACTCTGAAATTTAAATCTGTCCATCAACAACATGCCAATCAATTTTTTTTTTTGTTTTTAAAATCTTTTATAAACATAGTCAATTGCGTTTAGAACTGTTAATGGAATGAGATCTGGACAGGCTCGGGAATAGGGATGGGGATGGGATTTCCGTCTCATGTTCTGTGAGATTGGAATGGTATGGGATGTGTCATTTCTTTTCTTTCTTTTTTTAAAAAAACCATTGTAATTTTGAGGATGAATTTTTTATGTTATAATGTTTGTTTTTTGTTAAGCTTCCAAAGATGAAAATATTATAAAAAATATTATAGAGAGAACTCAATTATATAATGTAACAAAGGTATAAAAATAATACTGCAAAAAAAACACGTAAAAAAATACTATATAATGGCTTTATGAATTATTTTATTAAGGAAGAAGATTTTGTTGAGATAACACTGCATGTTAAAAGTGAAAATCACTACAGAAAATAATTTTTATTAATAAGTGATTTGAATAATATAATAATAATTATTAATAAATAATTTTTAAAAAAAAGGCCATAGGATTGACGAGACGAGTTTAACACTCCAATTGTGTTATTCCATACCTAATATACAATTTTTTTTCTTTTTTTCCTTCTCAAATGCCTGTAATATTTATAGCAAAACGAGGCACCCAACTCCCTCATAGTACGCGGCTAAAATTTCCGTCCTTCGAAATTATAAATTTAATCAAACCCAACAATAATTATCAGTCATCCTTCTCCGTGTAATTTTTTCTGTTGTTTATTTGAAATTTCTATAAGCATTTTCTCTAACTTTAAGTTATTTTTATGAGAAATATATTCTCTATAATGAAATCCCCAGCAGCCCACTGTTTAATTATCCTCTCGGTAATATATGAAGTCTCCTCATGATAAGTTTTCTTTTTCATTTGTTTTCTTTATGAAGCTTTTTTTTTTTTTACTTTATATTAGAAGTACCTTTATACTTGTGAACAAAATCATTTAAATTTGTGAGGAGCGCTATTTCCATTGTGACAACAGAAAATTGGAAGGCATTCATTTTGATCTGTTAAGAGAAAAATCAAATTTTTAAATGACGAATGGATTAACCGAATGACAGTGCACATTGATAATTAATAAGTTGATGAATACAGGCACAACAAAATTATGAATAATTCGATTGTCTTTTGTGTAAAATGATCACATTTCTAATTTTAATGAGCAGAACGATCAACTCTAATTTCCTCAACAATTCCCTGTTATATCAAAAAAAGTATTGGAGCTTTGGTAAACAATATACGTGAAAAGTCACATTTTTTTATTATTATTTTAATTTATTGTGACTATATAACTCATGTTAAACAATTTTGTATATATTTTTTTGGATAGGCCTGAAGCAGATCTTATAGAAAAAATAGTCACAGATGTATGGGCTTACATAATTCCTAAATTACCATCTCATGTTAACAATATGGTTGGGATTGAGTCAAGAGCAAGTGCTATGATGTCTCTCTTGGAGCCTTGGTTGGATGACAGACGTTTTGTAGGGATATGGGGTATGGGCGGGGTGGGTAAAACAACTCTTGCTAAAGTTGTTTTTGAAAAACTATCCCACGATTGTGAAGTGTGTTGCTTTCTTGCTAATGTTAGAGAAACATTCGAGAAAGAAGGCAAGGTCTCTCTGCAACAGAAGCTTCTTTTTCATCTCGAAAAGAAAGACATGAATATTTCTAATGATTACGAAGGAATGAAGATGATAAGAAAGCGTCTCTGCGATAAAAAGGTTCTTCTAGTCATTGATGATGTAGATAATGAGGATCAATTAACTAATTTGGCCGAAAGTCCAAATTGGTTTGGTAAAGGAAGCAGAATAATTTTTACAACAAGAGATAAGCACTTGCTCACCTCATCTAGAGTAGATGAGGAAAGAATATATGAGATGAAAACCATGAAGAAAGATGAATCTCTTGAACTCTTTTCAAACAAAGCATTCAACGAAGGCCATCCTCCTGATGAGGATTATTTGAAGTTATCAAATTCAGTAGTTGAACATGCAGCTGGTCTTCCTTTGGCACTTAAAGTTTTGGGTTCTTTTCTTCACGGAAGGAAAAAAGATGAGTGGAGAGATACTTTAGATAAGTTGAAGAAAAGTAATCTTGAAAAAATTTCTCAAGTGCTTAAAATAAGTTATGATGGATTGGATGAGCAACAACAGGCAATATTTTTAGATATTGCTTGTTTTTTCAAGGGTTACAGCAAAAAATATGTAACTAAAATATTGAATAATTGTGATCTTAACGCAACCATTGGAATAGGGGTCTTGATTGAGAGAACTTTACTAATTGAAACGAATAATGGCGCATTAGAGATGCATGATTTACTTCAAGAGCTGGGTAGGAATATTGGCAAGCATAGCAGGTTGTGGGAGTTTGAGGAAATTAAGGAAGTATTGGAAAATAACAAGGTGAGTGCCATATTTTCTAAATATCTCATTTTCTTGACATGCATTTAATGTTTTTAATGTTCTTTATTTTCTTATCATTCTCATGTTATTTTTCTTGCAAATGACATTTTTATTAGGGATCTGAGGCAATAGAAGCTATTTCTATGCGAGGTTGGTTTCAGTACGAGCAAGATAAAATAGAAGTACATCCTGAAGCTTTTTCAAAGATGAGTAACCTTAGGCTCTTCATATGTAATAACAATCCGTTCATCTTCCCAAGTGAATGGAAATTTTTGGCTGGTGCATTAAAAGTTGTTAGGTGGCCATATTCTCCTTTGGAAGCTCTTCCACTTGAAACTCAATTGAATCGACTTGTTGAAATGGATATGTCACATAGCAAAATAAAACAACTTTGGAACAACAAACATGTAAGATTGATGCTTCATGCATGATTGTTTATATTAAAATTATATCTTTGTGTTCATGTTTTATTGATATACTGCTTAGTTAGGCTGACTCTACCATCTTTTTTTTTATTCCAGCGTATGACAAAGTTGAAATCTATCGTATTGAAAAAGTCTCTCAATTTGATCGAAACTCCAGACTTCTCAGGTGCTCCAAATTTAGAACATTTACATCTTGGTGGATGCACATCTCTTGTCAAGGTTCATCCCTCCCTTGGACAGTTGGAAAAGCTTGTTGAGGTGGACTTGAATCATTGTGCAAACCTTGAAATCCTACCAAAAAAATTGGAAACAAATTCTTTGGTGAAGTTAAACCTTAGGGGGTGTAAAAAAGTTGCAAAGCTCCCAGAGTTTGGGGAAGGTATGAAAAAACGATCATATCTTAATGTGGATGCTACTTCTATAACTAGACTTCCTGAATCAATTGGATCCTTGACGGCTCTTGAATATTTAAATTTGAGTGGCTGTAAAATTGAAAACCTTGACAAGTTATTGAAGACTCACATAAGTCACCAAATTTCCGGCTGGAATGTAACGTCCTTAACAGAGTTATATTTAAGCCAGTGTGGCTTAGATGATGGATCGATTCCTGATTTTGACAGTTTATCATTGCTCACTGTATTGGATCTAAGCTTTAATGATTTTGAGAATCTACCCATTGGTTGCTTCTCTGGTCTTTCTCGACTTGTCTTCCTTTCATTGAATTACTGCAAAAGGCTTAAGTCGTTGCCAACGCTCCCACCACGATTAATTCGATTACATGCCTCCGGTTGTGATTTAATGGAACCATTATCATCAGATAGACAATTATGGGATTTGGTTGCTTCACTTGACCATGAGGTATGCGTTTCTCTTCCTACAACCTCTAATGTGTATTTTTCCCCCTTAAAACTGCAATTACATAACATGACTAATTTTTTATTTCAGTGTCGTGGGCGAACTATCGATGATGATTGGGATGAAGATGGGCTGGAAGATGTTCCTTCTGTGCTATATCAGGTATGTGTGTCTTATTTTTGTGTTTTTTTTCCCCACATATATGCTCCCTTCATGGGTAATTAATATTAATAACATATTATTTGATATGTTTGCAGGGACTTAAATGGCCTTCCAGAGATTTCTGTGCAAGTCTTCCAGGATACAAAATACCACCATGGTTTCTAAAGAGAGAATATTGCCCTTTGGATGAGCGGAATAGGGAATATAAGATTGAAGTGGACATACCTCCATATTTTCGTGACAGTGAATGGTGCGGAATTGTTGTGTGCTTCCGTATGTCAAGTTACAATGATGGTTCTGGGCTCATTGGTTGGGGTAGTAAAGCTGCAGAAGGTGATGATGATTATATAATCAAAGAGTGGGAGCGTGATATTCCTTATCCCATTTGCGGAGAGCAGTGCATAATAATGGTGTTGGAATTAAATGAGGAAACATGTTGGCGGCACCTAAGAGCTCATCAGAGCAATTCCCTTCACATTCTATTTGCTTTTGAATCTAAATGTTTTGATCAAGATTATTGGGAAGCAGAGGAATGTGGGTGGAGAGTGATACGTAAAGAAGAGATACAAGATTGGCGCCATCGAAATGGTTTCTTCAACCAAGCCAACCAACCCAAGCTTGCTTCTTCTGATGAGGTCAAGCTTCCGATGAGAGCACTTGTAGAGTTCTTTTTGGGGGAGTGGTTTTGACTCGCTGATTCAAGAACCAGAGAAAAATGGACGAGAATAGGTAACAATGACTCATCGTCTTCCTACTCCTTCCATTCTAATATGATAGTTGTCACTCCAGGATATTTGTCTTTGTTTCAAAAAATTTTGTCATTTGATGAGATTTTCAGAAAGAAACGGAATTTAATTAATTACCTCATCATAAATGAAAACTGAGCGCTTGTTAACATGAATAAAGGCATTTAATGAAGTGAAATACCATTGCATTTCGGTAAAATTTAAATCTTCTGTTATTTTCGTCAACACAAATCGAAAGTGATAATTCACCAGTGAAGAAAATCATTTTCTCTATAAAATAGAACAAGTCAAGCTCCATATGCTTTATACGATGATGAACCCGTGGATTTCATGAGAACAGTAACTAAATTGTAGGCAACATGCATGAATCATTCCTCTCATATAGTAGTAGTACTTGCGAGGATGCAAACACAGGTGTCAATAACATAATCATATCACTTACCATAATAAACTAGAAAAAAAACGACAATAAAAAGAACCAGATTTACGAAACAGAGTGAAGCTTGGAAACCTTCAATTTGGCTGGAAACACCCTCCCCTATTTCCAATTTCGAAAGAGAATAGGATCCAAGTTCCATGCATAACTACAAGTTTATGTTAGTACATAAAACTATACGACTTGGCTAGACAAATTAGATAAATTGATTTAATATTGATCATATCAAATGGCAATAAAATATTTTGGTATATAACGTGTTGATGTATCACTTACAAAGAAACAGAGTATTTAAAAATAAAGTGAAATAAAAAGACACGCCTCAATGTGCATGAGCAATTTGTTCGCAAAATTAATTATGTGTTGATATTAAAACCCAAAAAAAAAAAAGAAGAAAAATTCTATCATATGGATATGTTTATTTCAGGAAGAAGAAAAGAACAAATAAATGATAAAAAGTTCAAAAAGAAGAGATAAGTAGTTCATAGTTAGACAAACATAAACATACGTTTGGCATGAATTATATTTTTATGATGAAATCAAGTTGCAATAAGAATATATAAATATATTTATGTATGTACGCATGCACATAAAATTAAGTGGCTCACCTATTGATTACTTGTTCTATTTGTTTATTGTGTATATAATATAATAGGAAATAGATCATAAATAAATTCTATTCTTGATCACAGTGAAATAAAGGGATGTGGGTGGGGAGTGATGTGCAAAGAAGAGATACAAGAGTGGTGCCATCTCAATCATTTCAGCCAACTTCCTTCTCTTGATGCTGACGACGTCAAGCTTCCCCGAAGAGTGCTTCGCAAGTTCGCTGAAGCAATTCATTTGTTTGACCAAGATGAGGACTTCTAATCTCAAAATCATTTGTAAATTAATCGTCCAAAGATGATTTTCAATTTCACATTCTAAAATATTTATGTAATTCGATATATTGCCTAAATTTCTTGCAAGCAACCAAAAGAATAAACAACTTGCAGGGACACAACTTGTAGGGACAGTAGTTAATCAAGAGAATTCTGGACATAATTGGTAGAGGAAATTTTCCAAGTTCTAAGGAGAAAAAAAAAATCTCAACATTCGCTATCCTAAAACACTCATCTATATTTTTTTAATAATAATTAAGGGTTAAAATGTATCCCACAAAATATTTTTTCAATAATATTCAATATTTTTTCAACAATATTCAAAATATTTTAAGATGTTGGATCCACCAAATATTACTGAAAAATTAACATTCTTGGTGATATTGAAAAAATAATTTAGGTTGTTGAATGAAAATTTTATGATGCTGAACCTATCTTAACCCAACAATTAATTTCAATACACTTTTGTAGATACATACGCTTGCTTGGACAACTTTTTTAATATATGTATGTAGGGAAAAGCAAAAATAAAATAATAATAATAATAATAAATGAATAAAAAAGAAGCACTAGTTAATTAATACTTTGTTTAGAAAAGTTAACAAAGAACTTACCACATCTAAATAGAGAGAAAAATCTAATAAATGTTAGATTAATTTATCGAAAGGTAAATTCCTTAACCAATTCAAATGAGAGATTGAACTGTTCTTAGAATTAATATAGAGTGCTTAAATTTCATCTGAACAAAAAAAAAACAAAAAATGAAGGATTAATTAGTTAAGTAAGAATTTGTAAGAAAAGTGAAAGGAATTTTTAAATTATCTATGTTGTTAAAACAAAAATTTGGCTAGCTCAATCATAATTATCTCCAACGAAGATATAGATTCCATTGGCATATGTTCACTAGCTAGTTCAGTGAAGTTAATTCATAATGACAAGAACTAAAAAGACCGCTAATCATCAACATAATGAAGGGAATAATACTATTTTCGGTCCTAATTATAAGAGCTAGTTGACTAATTTGAGGAAATTAAGAAAATAAGTTACGTTAATTATTCGTAATAAATAGGCGTTATATTTTCTAAAATATTTTGCTAATCAAGTGTATCATTAACTAGAACTATTATTATTAGAAGAACTATCTTGAAAAAAAAATATATAAATATGAGAGACAAAGTGAATTGGGATTTTATATTTAGGACTAAAATAAAAGTCAAACGAGGTTTTATATTAAGGACCGGAGGTAGTAACAATAAACTCAAGTTCTCCTCGTCAAATTTGCATCAACGACGATAATCCACTGAGTATAGTATCTAATTCGTTTCACTCAGCTTTGACATATATATCTTAATTAATTTCATATATATGAACAATATCCATACTAAAAAGCTAAAAAACACAAGTGTTTCCACTCATTTTCCATGTCAATGATCAATAACGTTATTAGATAGGCAGACTATACTTATCCTAAAGCGTCGGTGATCAAATGACAATCCTCTATAATCCCTCCTACTATTCTACTCACAATGTTTCAACTGGAAGATTAGATTGGCCACCAAGCTAATAATAATGGATCTCTCCTTCCTTGGTTCTGTCTCCTTGAGCCATCACGATTACTGCTACTACTGACATTCCTTCCTCCACGAGTTTTACCATGGAAACTACCCTGTCTTAGAGGTGGCAGCTCAGGACAAGAGTTATGCTGAACCAGCAAAGGAAAAACACGGCCAGAGTTATAAAAATGGTTATCACAATAACATAACATCACAAATTACAGAGTATGAAATTACAATTAAAAAACAACAGAGTTATCACAATGACTGAACTGAAGAAAATAAAATGAACATGAGAAACATGTCTCATACTATTCCGTGTATCAAATTAATACTCATCACAAGTTGAAAACCCAGTTATCAAATGCTTGAGAAAGATTAATTAAAATTAATATCAGAAGCAGTGAAGCACCAACCTCTGCTTGTGTTAACTTGTTGAAATCAACGGTGGGATTGCCCCACTCTTGCATCTCTTCTTTACATAGCACCTGCCACCCACATTTCAATTGTGGGCTCTTGGAATATTGACAGGTAACCCTAAGTTTGATGTGAAGATACTACCCCTGATCTTAATTATAAGATTTTGTTTGTAGTCTATAAATAAAGTTTTATAATTAGAACCGGAGATAGTAGCTTTTATTTCCTCTTAAATGTTGCTAACAAAGATGATCCAATTCAAATGATGCGGGACAATAAATGCCCATTTGTGTTCGTCATTTGTTGATAAAATTTTATTTCTTGAAAAGAAGCAGCTCCTACATCTACATATATTTCTGAATCTTAAAATTACACTTCACAATATGAGTAGATTTTGGAACATCCCAATTTTTTTTTATTTTTATGACCTGACAAAAGGACATAACGGTTATGGGAATATTAGGAGTTGGATAAACATTGAAGGAGACCAACTTTACAATCCTCCACCAACCAATCAGGAAATTAAAAGGAAGGGATTATAAACTCAAGTTCTCCTTCATTAAAATCTACATCAACTGCAACAATCAACTAAATTTAATATTTAATCGTTTCACTCAGTTATCACACATACACACACATACACGTGTATTTTAATTAGTTTGATACGCACACGCACATGTAGATGTATCAACATCATCCATACTGGGGGGGGGGGGGACTAGTATTTCAAGTCATTTTCCATATTATTCTTTAAGAACATTATCAGACAGCCAGACTTTACTTATCCTGAAGCACTGGTCATCACATGACAATCCTCTATAACCCGTCCTATTATTCTGGTCATCACTAGTAGAAGAGCTGCTCACACACTGGTCTGAGCATAATGACTAGCGTTTCTACTGGAAGATTGATATGGTATATTTCTCCTTCCTTGGTTCTGTCTCCTCTATCTATCATGGGTACAGCTGCTACAAACATTCTGACTTCCACAACAGGAACTACCCGTCCTGGAGGTGGCAGGTCAACGAGGCAAACGGGACAAGAGTTATGCTGAAGCAACGAAGGAACAATACGGTCAAAGTGATAAATATGGTTACAAGGCATTTGCCTAGCCTCAGAGCCTAGCTCGAATTTTTCTTGACAGACCGGATAGTGTGAATCAGAGCGAAGATGCGCTTGCATGATCTTAATGGTAGCCATTGCATCAATTAAAGAATGTGAGGCTGGAGGAAGACCTCTATGATCATTCATGGTGAGCTGGTGAATAAATGCTTCCAGTCCAGGGGCTATCAATAAACCACCAAAATCAATAGGCCTAGGTTCCCCTCCACTACCACGAAACATGAAAGAAGGGCCAGAATTGAAAAAATCCTGACTCCATTCAAGAAACAGGGCAGTATCAGACCTTTGTCTAACATCAATGTTGGGAATTGCCCAGCTATTCTCTGCCTCATGGAATTGTCAAAAGCACCCACAAGCCCAAATCTTGGTTCAGAAACTCTCTGAGCCATAAAGGCATGTATGGCATAAAAAAGATCAGGCATGTGGAGAAACTCTTCAAGAGCGTCATACAGTTGAAACTCATGCCTCTAATTAAGATCTTGCACGAAGCTTCATGACAGTAAGGGCAAATGACTTCTATCTCTTCATGCGCAATCGGATGTCCATACTCATACCACCAGTGTGTTGCTCCACTTGGCATCCTGCAGCTAAAAACCTATGTGCTGCGCCAGATTATATTGTTATCCATGTAATAGCAACCAAATTAAAAATTTATAAAATAAATGTCAATAAAAAGGAATTAATTTAGAAGATTCATCATGCCATTGCCTCAGCTAGTTACAAGTCCTTTTTGGCATACCACTGGAATTTTCATCCATGAGACCCAAGGGAGCAAGTTATCATGACCATTCTATTTCCAGGTATTTTAATAAATATAGGCACAAGAGAAACTATGAAGCGCAAGTTCCACAGGAGAAGGTGATCCAATTCAAATAATGTAATTGACACACACAAGCGCGCACACAGAGCACTATAAATATCAACACCCTTGTATATTTCCTCACATCAAATGCTCAGTTCTTGCCATAACAAATGCCCATGTGTTCATCATTTGTTGATATATTTTATAATTTATTCAACGAAGCAGCGCCTACACCTATGACAATTTTGAAGCTTTCAAGTTACACCTCACAATTAATATGAGCAGCTTTTGGATTGAGGAGAATGAGCAGGAACAAATGGAAGTTCCTTTTCAAAAAAAAAAAAAAACAATTTGATTCTGGAATGTACCATTTATTTATTTTTATGATTTGAGAAAAGAGCAATTATGGGAATATTGGAAGGAGTGGGATATAGACATTGAAGCAGACCAACTTTACAATCCTCACTCACCAAGAAATCAAAAGGAAATCAATCAACAAACTATTCTTGGTTAAAAAAATGTCAAAAACAAACAATATTCATGAATGTTAAGTTTTTTTTTTGGGTCATTAGAGAATTAGAAAAGATCAACAGATTGGGTGGAAAATAAAATGGGTCCTCTTATTCTGGCCGTCCTTACCTCCTTGTTTTTCTTTTTCTTTCATCCGCATATGAAAGAAATTTGGTAAGAAGTTGAATTTTTTGGGTCATTAGAGAATTAGAAAAGATCAACAGATTGGGTGGAAAGTAAAATGGGTCCTCTTATTCTGGCCGTCCTTACCTCCTTGTTTTTCTTTTTCTTTCATCCGCATATGAAAGAAATTTGGTAAGAAGTTGAATTTTTGTGAGAAGGATGAAAGATACTTAGAAAGCATCCTGGTTGTTATATGCAACTTCAATAAAACACCCAAAATTTGGTTGGCTTTATCATAATTCTGCAAGAATAATATAGAATCCATCTGCATATGTTTCTTCATAATGACAAGAAAGAAAAAGGCTACTGATCATCATCATAATGAAGGGACTAAATATAAACTCAAGTTCTCATCAAATTTGCATCAATTGCTGCAGTACACTAAGTAAAGTATCAAATTCGTTTCACTCAGCTATCGCATATATTTTAATTAATTTCAGATCAATCATCAATAACGTTATTAGATAGGCAGACTATGCTTATCCAGAAGCATCGGTGATAAATGACAATCCTTTATAATCCCTCCTACTATTCTAGTCATAATGTTTGAACTGAAAGATTAGATTGGCCACCAAGCTATTAGTGGATCTCTCTTCCCTAGGTTCTGTCTGTTGGGTTCCCGTCTCCTTAAGCTATCACGGTTACTACTGCGACTGACATTCCTTCTTCCACGTGTTCTACCATGGAAATTACCCTGTCTTAGAGGTGGCAGCTCAAGACAAGATTTATGCTGAACCAACAAATTAAGCTATCACGGTTACTGCTGCGACTGACATTCCTTCTTCCACGTGTTCTACCATGGAAATTACCCTGTCTTAGAGGTGGCAGCTCAAGACAAGATTTATGCTGAACCAACAAATTAAAGGAACAACATAGTCAGAGTGATAAATATGATTATCACAATAAGATATCTTCACAAATTACAGAGTATGAAATCACAATTAAAGTACAACACGGTTATCACAATGACAGAAGTAGAGAAAATGAAATAAATATGAGAAACATATCTCATACTATCATGCGCATCAAATTAATACTCATCACAAGCTAAAAACTCTGTTATTAAATGCTTGAGAAAGATTAATTAAAATTAATATCAGAAACACCAACCTCTGCTTGTGTTAACTTGTTGAAACCGGGATTGCCCCAATCCTGCATCTCTTCTGTAGATGGCACCCACCACCCACATTTCAATTGTGGGCTCTTAGAATATTGACAAGTGACGCTAAGTTTGATGTGAAGACAATTATTATTTCCTCTTAAATGTTGCCAACATGTTTTCTCATTGAAATCCAAAAGCATTAGGCAGAGGAGAGGCTGCCAAGCGTACACAAGTGAAATTTCATTCTCCCATTGTTTGCAAATATAATAATCTTCACGAGCTTTACAACTCCATGAAATGATAAGTTTATCACAGGTTGACTTGTCTTTTATTTCCAGGCATACAGCAAGTCCAGACCATTTACTTGCACAGAAATATGGAGGGACGTCCACCACTAATTCATATTCCGAAGTACCACTTTCATTTGAAGGAATAGAGCCTCTGTTTGGAAACCATGAAGCTATCTCAGATTTTGGCATTATTGCAAGAAAATCTGCCTCGGGTAGATATCTCGACTGTAAGAAAATTAATATAACTTTCATTGCCAGTGGTTACTTCGAAAATGAGAATGAAGAATACAGAGGAAGACATCACAAACACTTATACCTGAATGGACTGGAGCATTCTTTTCTCATAATTAGTTTGATGGCAATACTAAAACAAGGAATAAAAAATCATATTATATGTATATAGTTAAAAGAAAAGGATAAATAAATCGACATATTTAGAAGTTATAGTTAAACATACCTCGAGGTCAAGTGATGAAACTAGATTCCACATTCCATCTGATGATAAAGGCTCCATCGAGTCACAACCAGTTGCATATAATTGAAGTAACCTTGGTGGGAGTTTAGGCAGCGACTTAAGCCTCTCACAGTTATTCAAATAAAGATGAAGTAGTTGGAAAAGATTTGAGAAGCACAAGTTTAAAGCTAACGTGGTTAATGATGTTGAATTAAAGCTAGACATTTGAAGAACAAGTTTTCGGGGGCCTCTTAGATTCAAATCTCTAAGACCAGACAAGAATCCAAGTGATTCTGGAAGTTTGGTTATAGCAGTTTTTCTTGCATCAAGCATTGTTAATTTTTTCATACATTCCCCAAATTCTGGAAGAGTTGAAAGTTTATCACGCCAACTAATATCTAACTTTATCAAAGAGTTCATTTCCAATGTTTCCGGAAGGATTTCAAGACTGGTACAACACGTCAAGTTCCCTTCAACAAGCTTTTTCAACTCTCAAAGTGAATGATGAACCGTAATGAGAGATGAGCACCCTTCAAGATTCAATTTTTTGAGGTTTGGAATTTCTGAGAAGTCCGAGGTTTCAACCAAATGTTTGGAATTGCTTAGATTAATAAGCTTCAACTTCTTCATACGCTGATCAAATGTATAAAAATGTAGGAGAATTAGTCTCACAAAACAATTGTATCGGTATCAATACAAATATGCAAGAAAACAATGAGGTATGAAGTGTTTCACCTGCATGCCATCACAGAGTTTTATTTTGCTAAGAGGCATTTGAATGTGGATTTTAGGAGAATAGTGAATAAATTGTAAGCGACATGAATCATTCCTCTCATCTACCTGCGGCAAACACAGGTGTCAATAACATAATCTTATTACTTACCATAATAAACTAGAAAAAAGGGGACAATGAAAAGAACCATAATTATGAGACGAAGTGAATCTTGGAAACCTTCAATTTGGCTAGAAACACCCTCCCCTGTTTCCAATTTTGAAAGAGAATCGGATCCAAGTCCCATGCATAATTACAAGTTAGTACACAAAACTATATGACTTGGCTAGACAAATTAGATAAATTGATTTAATATTGATGATATCAAGCAGCAATAGAATATTTTGGTATATAACATGTTGATATATCACTTGCAGGGAAACAGAGCATTTAAAAATAAAGTGAAATAAAAAGACATGCCTCAATGTGCGTGAGCAATTCGTTTATACGTTTACTTCGGTGTTGGTACTAAAAAATAAATAAAAAAATTTATCATAAGGATATGGTTATTTCAAGAAGAAGAAAGAGATAAGTAGTTCATAGTTAGGCAAACATAAACATATGTTTGTCATGAATTATATTTTTATGATGAAATCAAATTGCAGTACGAATATATAAATATATTTATGTATGTATGCACGCACGCACATAAAATTGGTGGAAGCCATTTAGTTTACCATGAGTAATTAAGTGGCTCATCTATTGATTACTTATTCTATTTGTTTATTGTGTATATAACATAATAGGAAATGTATCGTAAATAAAATTTTAGTTTCTTTGAAAAAATAATTGAAATTTAATAGGAAAATATGAGAGAAATTTGGAATATGATAATGTGAAAAAATTAAAAGGAAGAAGCAATAATTTGAGCCTTTTTAACTCATTTAATTTATTAAAAATAATAATCCCATTTTATCTGATGAATTCGTAATTTTAATGTTATTAACATTAGTTAAAATATTAAATATTAGATACGATTCATAAATCGTGGGTTATATGTTCTCCTTCTAATTAATCCGTATTATTACTCTATTGTTTGAAGTTGGTTACAGCAAAGCACGGAGGCAAAAGAAAATATTATATGTAAAGTTTGGCTATTAAACCTTTCTTTCCAATAAAAAGCCAAAAAAGAAAAGGAAAAAAAAATCTTAATCGGCCTCTGCTGTTATCCCAACCTGATAATTTGCCAAGTTGCAACAAAGTATCTCTCCATCTTTGAACCTTGTCTTTGCTTTTTTTGAACTTTCTTCATGTTTTGCTAAAGCTTTTCCGTAACTTTCTTCTTGATATCTTGCATCAGAAGGATTTAAATAAAAGAAGATTGGAAACACCTGTTGACCTGATAAACCTCTATTTTGTCTTGTTATTTTGTATCTTTTTGGGGGTTTTTATCAACTAAAATAAGTTAATTTGCATTTATTATTACTATTTTTAATTAATTAATAATTTTAGAAAATAGAGCAAAAAAGGGTATTTTTGTCATATCTTTATATTTGTTCTTAAATAATTATTTTGGGGCTTCATGATATTACATACTGTTAAATTATCTTGCAGGTTAATGAGGGCAAATTGAAATTAGAGGCTGAAAAGAAAATAAAATAAAAAAAATAAATCATAGAATAAAGGACCAGTGCACACCGTTTTGGGAGATGGCAATTTGGAGGTCATTTGATGGGTTTTTGAAAAAAGAAGGGGATTCGATCGTGGACAAGGAGGAGGAGGTAGCCGCCAATGTTAATCCATATATACGCCGCACACACAGACCTTTAGGAGGAGCCCTCACCGTCTTCTCTTCCCTGCATCTTTCCCATCAGCGACTCCATTTCTTTTATCCTCCTCCATCAACTCGTACGTCAACACTTCAGTCCTCCATCTCCACCGACAGCATTTTCTCCTTCTGCCATAACCACCGTCTGCGTTCTCCTTCTTCTTTCCTCCTCCAGCTTGACTAGCTTCATGGGTTCTGGGTGTTTCAGATGCGTTGAAGTTACGTTCAACTCCATGAGAGGCTGAGATTGCTGTGCTCTTTGGGATCGAAGTTAATGGCTTGAGCTTGGGAGCTACAAAGGGGAGTCTAAATCTAATCTTTAGTTTAAACTATATATTGATGATTTCTGGTTTGAAATTTGTTATGTGTAGTTTAGAACTTGGAATTGCTGGTTGTAATTCTTGGTTTGGATTAGAATTGTTGAGATTTGGATTGGTAATTTTAAGTTTGAGTACTTGGGTTTATAAATATATATTTAATTATATGGTTATGCCCTTGTTGATTCATTGTTAGTATGATTTTTATGCTAGTTGTGTAGAGATTATGCTTGAAGTGAATTTAACAAATAATTAGTGTTCTAGTTGAGCATTAATTTAAAAGGAATAATTTTTCTAAACCGATTCTTATCAATTGATTTACTCCCACATCATTAATCAAGCTAGGACAGTCATTAGTTCATTTCCAAAGAGCATTTCATCATTAAATTCCTTAAAATCCAAATTAATATTTTCACTTATCATTTTATTAAAAAGCAAAAAAAAATAGTAATTAGGATTTATCTAGTTTGCATTGTTTACAAAGTAGTTTTATTAAAGAAAATCAATTTTAAAACCCTCTCAATGTTTTTGGTACTTAGTTTAGCTTAGATTTCCAAATAAAAAGACTCCGTGAGAGAGACGATCCGGATTGTGCACTATATTGTATTTATATTCGGTTTTATCTTGATTTAACCCCAAAGCGACTAAAAAGGTTCAAATCATGACCCAAATTATTTTTACATTTAATAATCTCTTGAATTTCATCCAAACACCAAGTAGAATTTGCATATGATTTTTAGGAAGAACGACCATAGCAGAGAGAGAATTTTCAGTTGCCTTAAAAAAGTTGTTATATAACTTCCCCTCTCATCTCTATTCCTTCGTTATCTCTAAAAACTCTTAGGATGTGAAGGAAATAGAGGAGAGAAGAAGAGAAGGGAAATTTTAATAAATTTGATTTTAAAAATTAAAAAAGTAAGATTAAAAATTTTTGATTAATTTTTTTTAATCTTTTATCTTACTTATTCTCTTTATTAAAATTTTATAACTTCATTTTTTATTTTTTTTAAATCGAACTCATTAAAATTTTTTCTCATATTTCCTCTCAACCGTTTCCCTCTTACCAAGTATGGGGTTGTGCCACTTCTACATAAATGAGCGTGTAATATATATATTCCACTAACAACCACCCACCCACCTTATTATTTATACTCCTCCAATCCTTAATATAAAATTTATTTAATTAATTCGATTAGATTAAAAAAATTAAGTAAGTTAATTATAAGATATACTATATGTTTTTTCTCCTAAAATATCATAATCATTTTTCTTAATATTATTTTTCTTTTCCTATTTGATTATAGTTAAGAAAATATCAATAGCGATAATTTAAAAAAAAGTTAAATATGATAAATAAGTTTTACATTTAAGACCAAAATTAACTTAACAATTATGTCAAGTTTTATATTTAGTACTAAGATTAACTCAACAATTATGTCTTTGATTAAGGATAGGAGGAATAAATATTTTTGCTTTTTCTTTTTTTAATTTTCTCTCCTTACCGCTTCCCTTTTCCTAGCTCCACTTCCACTTCTCAGCTCTTAATTAGAACCTTACCTTTTGGGATATTGTGAAAGGTCGGGTCACTGCCAAATCTTCCACCTCTGCAATGGGTTGTGATTTCTTTGTGTGTGTATCCTTAAACTATATATACTCCCTAGTCCCACAACTACTAATTCTAAAACACCCTTTAAGAGAAATAACTTTTCCTTGTCATAACTTATAAATCACTTGACAGGATATTAATTAAGCTTATCAACTACTATATACACATTTAAAGTGATTAACGATAAAAGAAAATGTAATGCAAATTTGAAAATTTTCTGTTAGTATGAGCGAGTGAAGTCAAAAATATATTTCATCTTCAAATAATTTTAATAATTTAACTATAGTTTCTTGGTTCTAATCAAATGGTAAGGAAGTAATAATATAGTAAAATAAAACTCAAAATATTAAGGAGTAATAATGGTCAGCAAAAAAGATAAAAGAAAAAATGACAGAAAAATGATTGTCCAATTTAAAAATTTCTAAATAATTATTGAATAAGGAAAATTCCATTTCAGTCAAACATGACCACATAGGAATATATGTTGCGATTTGATAGAATGATTATATTGTTCTTACGAATTAGAAAACCCATTGTAAAAAATGGCTTTTCTTTAATTTTCTATAGATAAATAAGTCTCTTCCTCTTAATTTTCCATCAACGAAGCTCATTAAATACAACCTATTTATGTATGTCTTCACATTAATTCAATCCAATCATTTTTATAAATCGAGCTTATATCAAGATATATTTATCTAAACATTCACAATCTTATTATCCGTTAATTTAACCTTATTTTATGGTCAACTTTATTAATTTACTGACTCATGAACTAGATTAGAAGTGGATTTTGTTTAATTTAATTTAGGAAAAGTAATATTCGTTGTGAAACGTGAGAACCAAGGAGGATGAAGAAGAGGATAATGGAGCTCGAAAACCTTCAATAATTTAGATTAATTAACCCTCGTCCACCTGAAGACAACTGTCCTGCTTTGACGTTTAAAGAAGATACCGTTTGAGAAGAAGAAATTGCTAGTCAATGATAAAGAAAAGTCATGAAGCCATACTAAAGTAGGCCTTTGCCTTTCACTTTACAACTACACAAAGCCAAACAGAAAAGAAAGTTAAATATAGAAAATAGGTTTTGGTGGTTCTTTCGTCCACATCTCTCATTTATTTCAGTTCAGGTCTTTACATCACAGCAGTGAGCTTCGAGGAGAAAGCACAAGACTGTTTCTACAACTTTCGTAACAGTATATATTAATAATTGTATAATGAGCTTTATGTGATTATTTTACCCTCTGGTTTTAATGTCATACCTCCAATTCCTTTTCTTTGTTTTCCTGGGCTATTAGTTACATGATTATTTTGTTGTAGATGACGCTTTGCACAAAGATGAATTTTTTTATATCAAATATAACATTTTTCCTCTTGACTTCTGACCTCAAAATCATTTATAAATTAATTATTGAAAGACTATGTTCAATAACAAATCATTTATACGTTAATTAGTGAAGGACCATGTTCAATAACACATTCTAAAAAAAATTATGTCATTCGAAGTATAGCTTAAATTTCACGCAAACACCCAAAAGAATATACAACATGTAGGAAAGTAACTAATGTACAGAATTCATTACATACTTAATTGGTTGAGGAAATTTTCCAAATTTTAGAAAGAAAAAAAATTTTCCATCCACATTCGCTATCTTAAATCACTCCTATTTTTTGGTCAACTAATTAAGGGTTAAAATGTATACAGCAAAATGTTATAAAAAAAATGTATATAGCAAAATATTGTTTTCAATAACGTTTAATATTCTAAACTAAATTATGGATTATCTAGTATTCTAAAATATATTTCAGCAGCGTTCAGTATTCTAAAATAATTTTTTGTGTAATTTTGTTCTTAAAGATTTTTCTTGTCAGTAATAAGCACCCTAATTTTAAGATTTTTCAACTCCATGCATGAAATGACAAGTTTATCACTGGTTGACCGGTCTTTTATTTCTAGCTAGGCATTCAGTAAGTCTAGACCATTTACTTGCACGAAAGTACAAAATGATAGAAATGTTTTATATGAAATTAATAATATTTTCAAGATTTAGTTAGGTCTAGTTTTTTTCCTTAAATTTGGTTTAAATTTTTATAATGATTTTTTCCTTTCCTCTCGTTTTTTGTTTAGATTCATATAAATCATACATATACGTTTAAACCATTGGTCACTTATTTTATGTTTTGATAGGATACGATTATTATTCAAAAATTGTTCTAAACCTTTATCCTGACTTTCAGTTACTTTCAAGAAAAATATATTCACCATAATATATTCCACGCTTTATTATTGCAGGTTTTTGACCTCTTGCTTTGTCGGTCCCAATACTGATTTTCAACAACATAATCATATATATTACTTACCATAATAAACTTCAAAAAGGGGGAAAATAAAAGGAACTCAGTTATGAAATTAATCTATCCAGGATCTAAAATAATATACAATGAACAAAATTAGTTATAAATAAGGATGGCAAAGGATGTTAAATTTATGATATTGATGACTTTCGTATTTTTCGAAAAAACAAAAAAGAGGTTTCACAGCCAAAATACTCCTTTGCATCAACAGCTGAATTTGGATGTGTCATTTGGTCGTAACTTTTTTGTGTGACTTGCAAACCCCTTTTAGAGAAAAAAGTTTGTTAATAAAAATTAATGTAAAGAAATCTGAATTGTGCAAAATAAGATTTCCTATCTTTTTCCTTCCCTTCAGCGGGGAAGCATACACGCCGCGCATTATCTTTATAATGAGCTTCAGTACATAATCACATGCGAAACGAGCTCCAATATCCGAAAATCTTATCCAAATTTCTTGTATTTAGGAATAAGGTTTTTTTTTTCATAATACTTAATATTTTAAAGTAATTTTTAGTGTAATTTTACTTTTCAAATATTTTCAGAGTTATTTTTTATCACTCATTTTCCTTTTCCATATCTTTAATACCAATTTTCCATATTTTTTGTACTGAGTTTTTTAATTTTTTCATTTGTCATCTTGAAAATTTTTTAGACATATATTTCATATTTTCAACTAAAATTTTTAATTGTTTCATTGCCTAGTAAAGACTTCCCAATTTTTCAATAGTCATCTTAAATGTTTTCAATACAAAAATAATTAAAAATTATGATTAAAAACATAGAAGATATGTTTAGAAAATACTTAAGATGATTAACAAAAATTAAAAAACCTAATTATTAAAAATACTATAAAAATAGAAGTTTAGTATTAGAAATATGAGAAAAATATGGTAAAAATTAATTAAAAATACTTTAAAACTAAAATTGCACCAAAAATATTACTTTAAGGTGTTTAGTCTACCATAAGATACTCAACGAAAATTTTTGGGAAGTTAAGGGTAAAGTTAAAATTGCTCTTTTGAAATATAATTAAAATTAATAATAAATAAATTAAAATATATTCTATTCTAGATTTATATAATTTATATAGGGTTAACGTACAATTTTGACTCTGATTTTATTTCTTAAGTATAATTTTACTCTTGATCTTTTTAGTGATGCAATTTTGACCTGATCTTTTTTTTTTCCACCCAAAGATCAGGGGTAAGATTGCACCTAAAAAATAAGATTAGGGGTAAGGCTGCACTTAATGATCAGGGTTTAAATTGTACAGAAAGATCAAACTAAAATTGCATCTGAAAAAAAGATTAGAGGCAAAATTACCTAAAAAATAAGATCAGGGGCAAAATTGCACTACTGAAAGATTAGGAGCAAAATTGCATCTGAGAAATAAGATTAGGGTCAAAATTGCACCTTAACCCATTTATATATTCTATATTTATATATTTTTATTCCAGCATCCTGAAGTTTTTTTCTAAATGTATCCACCATCCTAAAATATTTTGTGATGTATCTAGCATCTTGAAGTATTTTTTAGTATATAGCACCAAAACTATTTTTTTAGTGCATCCAGCACTAAGGTGGAAAAAAATATTTCAAAGTGTTGGACACACCTAAAAAATATTTAAGGGTGTTGGATGCATCACAAAATATTTTGAGATGCTAAATGCATATAAGAAAATATTTCATGTTGGATACACTTTAACCTAATATAATTTAAGGACAAAATTAAACGGCAAAATATTTTATGATACTAAAGAAAAATGCTTTCGGCTACTATATGAATCTGAATCCTATAATTAATATATCAATTTGGCAATTTTTTTCCCACGAACACACAGAATCAATCCTTTTAATTAAGTCTTTAGCCTACTGCGTGAAGGGAACGCTATGGCTTTTTGGAATATTACGAAAGGTTGAAGTCCACTGAAATGGGTTGTGATCTTTCATTTTCCATTTTTTTATTTTTTGCCATCAAGAATATGCTTTCATATTGATTTTTTTTCAATTGATTTATGCGTGTGTGGATTATACTGTATAATCTTCCCGGTCGTAATTATAAAACACCTTGTAAAAAGAGATAAATAGTCTTTATTTCTTTATCATAAATCACTATAGGATACTAACTAGATTCTGCCAATATATTACCCCGAATTAAAGTTATTAATTATGGAAAAGAATGCAACAAATTTTTGAAAAAAATTCTTCAGATAAGAGTAAAATTATTTTATTTTATTTTAAAATAATTTTAATGACTTATAATTACCTTTTGTTCATCTTAGAAATGTTTATAGGTAACTTATAATGGTAATGGAAAATGATCAGAGAAGTATTTCCTCCTGTTCCCATACAAAATATAAGTTATGTTGAACCATTTTCTCGTAACTTTAGAATAATAGTTAACTCATTAAATTTATTATATATTAAAAATTCAACTTTATCTTTATTCAAATTTATCTCACTTTGTTTTCTCTCTTTCTCGATATTACCATCAGTAATTTTTCTTTGCTTTTTGGATAAAGATTTTTGAGAGCTCTTTCTCGGAAGAAACCTCACGATTATTCCCCGTTTTTGCCTTAAAAAAATAATGAATTTCAATTTTCACATAAGGAAATAAGCAGTAATATAATATATCTGAAGTTAGAATCCACTTTTCTCTCTCCAACATCTTATAGAGTCCAACTAAGTTTGTTTACAAAAAAACACCTTTTTTTTTTGTTATATCGGTTAGATGATGTGGTGATGCTTTGTAAAATAAGAATTTAAAATTTGGCCAAAAAATTTAAAAATATACACCAGATTTAACTGGTTGCTTCTTTCTTTTTCTTTTTTCTTTTTGTAAAATGTTTGAAGCACACTTATTTGTATAGGCTTGTAAATTAAACGAGGATATTGCTCGTAAATAAGAAGGAAAAATCATGAAGCCAGACTAAAGGTTTGCTTTTCACTCAATGGAAAAAGAAGCAGGTTAGAAAAAGAGAAAGGAAAAAGGAAATTGGTTCTTTATTGGTCCACATCTCTCGTTTTAAGGCAGTTTGGGGTCTTCAGATCACAGCAGTGAGTGTCCAGAAGCAAGCAAGAGTGGCTCAATAACTTCAATAACTTTCGTAACAGTATCGATCTATGCATAATGACTTTCATAGATCCGCACAAAAGCTTCTCTCTACTTTCTTCTATTTCTAATTTCATACATCTGATTCCTTTTCTTGTTTTCCTGCGTTATTACTTATATGATTATGTTGTTGCAGATTACTCTTTGGCCAAAACGAAGGAGAATCTTCTTCCAGCTCTGATCCTTTTAATTTAGCTCCTAACTTGAAATATGATGTTTTCTTGAGTTTTGCAGGAAAAGACACTCGCTTGAAGTTTACAGATCACTTGGATGAAGCTTTCAATAGAAGTGGGATCACAACTTTCAGAGATGATGTAGATCTTGAGAGAGGGGGAGACATAAAACAAGATATGTTTCAAGCAATTCAGGATTCTCTCTGTGCAGTAGTTGTTATCTCCGAAAATTATGGAAATTCTACATGGTGTTTGGATGAACTTTAAAAGATTCTTGAATCCCGAGAAACATTGAATCGATAGGTTTTTCCCGTCTTCTATAATGTTGATCCAGCCGATGTAAGACACCAACAAAAGAGTTTTGGGAAATCCTTGGCTGAATATGAAAAGAAGTTCATAGAAGATGGGACCAAAGTGCAGAATTGGAAAGATACTTTGTGTGAAATTGGCAACTTGTCTCTGGTTGGGACACCAGGGGCAAGTAAGTTTTTTTTCCCCCTTTAAACAATCTTTTAGTCATATTTTCCATATTTATTTACATTTTATATTTTTCCCCTATGATCTTTTTAATTTTGGTTTAAATAGTTTATCACGATTTTTTATTGTCTTCCTTTTCCTTTCCTCGAGCTTGTTTGCCAGCCTCGGACTAATTACGTGCAATATAATGTCTCGTAGATAGTAATTCATTTATAGCTTATTTTATGTTTTTATATATTATCATGAGAACAAATATTACCATGAGAAAATTATGTTGAAGAACTTATACCTGAGCTTTGACCTGACTCAAATTTTGTTTTTAAGGTTCCTGGATTTGGTGGCACTGTTATATCCCTTCACATAGCAGTCGGTCACTCTGCAATTTAAACTTACTCATCAACAAAATGCCAATCAAACATTTATTTCTTTTTAAATCTTTTAACGGCATGATCAATTGTGTTCCATACCTAATATTAAAAAAAAAAATTTCCCATTACTTTTTTGGAAGAGCACCCCTAATATTATGTTGTTTACAGCAAAATTATGCAGCCAACTCCTTAACGGTCTGTTGCTAACACTTCGTTCCTTCAATATGATTATAAATTTAATCATAACTAACAATCATTATATATATATATATCACTCGCCCTTCGTTGTGAATTTTCTATTACTTATTTGAAACTTCTATAAGCGTTTCCCCTAACTGCAGTTAGTTACTTTTAAGAAAATATATTTCAATAATAAAATCCACTATAGCCCACTATTTAATTATTTTCTCTGTAATACATGAAGTGTTTAATCATAAATTTTCTTTTTCATTTTTTTCACATCTTGAAGATTTTGTGTAGCTTGAAATTAAAAGTCCATTTATGCTTTGTGCACAAAATCATTTAAGCTTGTGAGGACTGTTTCCATTGTGGCACCGTACGGAAAATTCAAAGGCACTCATTTTGATCTCTTAACAAGGGGAAAAAAAATCAAATTTCCAATGATGAACAGCTTAACTGAATAACAGTACACATTGATAATTTATAAGTGATGAATTTATATCTATCAATAAAACGAAATTGTGAATAAGTTGATTTTTTTGGGGGTAAAATGATCACGTTTCTAATCTTAACATAATGAGTAGATGGATAAATTCTTATTTGCTCAACAATTCCCCTGTTATACAAAAAATGTATAGTAGCTTTCGCAAACAACACTCGCTAAAAGTCACATTTTTCATTATTATTTTAATTTATCAGAACCATGTATAAATCATGTTAAATAATGATATTTTTTTTTTTGGTAGGCACGAAGCAGATGTCATAAAAAAAATAGTTGGAGATGTATGGACTTATTTAAGTTCTAAATTACCATCATATGATGACAATCAGCTGATTGGGATTGAGTCAAGAGTGCTTTATATGATGGCAATCTTGGAGATTGGGTTGGATGATAGACGTTTTGTAGGGATATGGGGTATGGGTGGTGTCGGCAAAACAACTCTTGCTAGAGTTGTTTTTGAAAAACTGTCTCCCAAATTTGAAGTATGTTGTTTTCCTGCCGACATCAGAGAAACTTTACTGCAAAGAGAAGGCCTAGACTACTTGCAAAAAAGGCTTCTTTCTCATTTTAGAGTAGAAGACGTGAAAATTTCTGATGCTTATGAAGGAATGAAGATGATAAGAAAGCTTCTCTGGAATAAAAAGGTTCTACTTGTCCTTGACAATTTAGATAATATAAGTCAATTAAAGAATTTGGCTGAAAGTCCATATTGGTTTGGTAAAGGAAGCAGAATAATTATCACCACAAGAGATAGCCACCTGCTCACCTTATCTGGAGTAGATGAGCAACGAATATATCATATAAAAACCATGAATGAAGATGAATCTCTCCAACTCTTTTCAAACAAAGCATTCAACAAAAATCATCCTCCTGACGAGTATTATTTGAAGCACTCTAAATCTGTGGTTAAATACGCTGGAGGCCTTCCTTTGGCACTTGAAGTTTTGGGTTCTTTTCTATGTGGACGAATTAAGGCTGAGTGGATAGATGCTTTAGATAGGTTGAAGCAAATTCCTGATAATGATATACTTCAAGTACTTAAAATAAGTTATGATGGTCTAAGGAATGAGAAAGAAAAGACAATATTTTTAGATATTGCTTGTTTCTTTAAGGGCAGGCAGAAAAGACATGTGACTCAAATTTTGGAAAGATGTAGTCTTCATGCAACAATAGGAATAAGCGTCTTGATCCAAAAAACTTTATTAGTTGAAACAGCAGATTGCAGATTACAGATGCATGATTTATTTCAAGAGTTGGGTAGGAATATAGTTAAGCAAGAATATCCCAATAGTGTTGGCAAGCGTAGTAGGTTGTGGAAGTTTGAGGATATCAAGGAAGTACTGGAAAAAAACAAGGTGAGTGCCTTATTTTCTCACGCTATTTTTCTTTAAAATGACATTTTTATTAGGGATCTGAGGCAATACAAGCTATTGTTATGGAAGATGATTGGTATGGGAAGCCAGAACTAGAAGTACATCCTGAAGCCTTTTCAAAGATGAGTAGCATTAGGTTATTCTACTTGTCCAACTTGTTCGCAGAGATGCCAGGTCACTTCTCAAATCATAGATGGTTCATCTTACCAAGGGGACTGAAATCTTTATCTGGTGCATTAAAAGTTATTCGATGGCCATTATTTCCGTTGGAAGCTCTTCCACTTGAAACTCCATTGCATAAAATTGTTGTAATTGAAATGTGTAAAAGCAAGATAAAGCAACTCTGGAATGACAAACAGGTGAGATTGATGCTTCATTCATCATTGTTTATCTTGAAAATATATCTGTGTCATTGTTTTATTGATACATTGTTTAGTGAGACTAACTCTATAATATTTTGTTTGATTCTAGTTTATGACAAATTTGAAACTTATCGACTTGAGAAATTCTCCCAATTTTATGGAAACTCTAGACTTCTCAAGAGTTCCAAATTTAGAATATCTACGTCTTAGTGGCTGCAAATCTCTTGTCAAGGTTCATCCCTCACTTGGACAGTTGAAAGAACTTGTTGAGGTGTACTTGGATGGTTGTGAAAATCTTGAAATCCTACCAGAAAAATTGGAAACAAATTCCTTGACGAAGTTAGATCTTAGTGAGTGTAGAAAAGTGCCGGTGCTCCCAGTGCAACACCTCACTTTTATATACTAATAGGATTATTTTAACGTCTGTGAATCACTAACGCCAGGTTTCTGTCCTGGGAAAAGACAGGGAATTTTTTTTTTCCTTTAACATTATAATCCGTTGATCAAATATTTCAAAGCTTCAGATAACTAATGAGTGATCCAATATCAACCCTGTTTTCAACTTAATCTATTATCATCTAAAATAATTTCATACTATACAATCTTATAATATTATATTAAAAATAAAGCAACGCTCTTGGTTGACAGCATATACGTGCACCTGGCAATGCTCACTTCCTTCTTCTAGAGGATACAAAATAATATTTCCATAAAGCAAGTCAAGTTACTTGCCCAAACATTTTGCTATACAATTTACAGAATTATAACAGGTATCTCTGCTCTTCAACCAGCTCACCTTCTTCTTAAATAACCTCCTTGTCCTTCTAGCTACTAGCCTTCACTGTTCATCATAAATTGGGGGGTGAGATTCCGAAGAATCCCCGTAGTAGTAATTTCCATCAAACAAATGTACAGATCACATAAAGCATGCAAAACAAGCCAAAGTAGAACATAACCTTGCAAGCTAATGCAATTAAGCATTTATGTACAATGACAGATAGAAAAGCTGAATAAATAATGTGCAAATACCTGGCAATCACTGCCCCATGTCTATTAGACAAGCTGAATAAATAATGCGCTAATAATTGGCAATCACTGCCGCGCATATAATTGGCAATCACTGCCGCGCAAATAATTGGCAATCACTGCCGCGCATATAATTGGCAATCACTGCCGCGCAAATAATTGGCAATCACTGCCGCGCAAATAATTGGCAATCACTGCCGCGCATATAATTGGCAATCACTGCCCCATGTTTATCAGCTGCACGTGGTCACGGCTAAAAATCCATGCAAGGAATTAAGGATTACATGTTCTCATGCTTTTTGAATAGCAATATGGCACAAACAGACATGCAGCAATCATACACAAGTGTAAGGTAGGAAAGAACTACTACCTGGTCCGCATCCCTCCAAATCAAACCTTACCGTTCTCCTTTCTTTCTGCTTCTTGGTGGGCTTTTGCAGATATCAAAACCTATCATATTGGTAAGGATAGATTAACGCTTGATCCAACTGTAAATTCATAAATTAAATAGCTCACTTAACGTCCTAGATCTTCTTCAATCTCTACCCTTACTTAGTAGTTGGTCATTCTGGACAATTTTCTTATTTAATACATTTACTGTGGGGGGTTTCTCTCTTTATCTCAGCCCAAACAGTTACTTTTCTTAGTAACTGGTCATCTTGGTCAAATATACTATTTTTATCTATTATATTTGAAGGCAAAATAATGAGTTCCCTTCACTTAATTATTCTAATCTCTTAGATCCCAAGTTAAACTTCCTCAAGCAAATATCTAACTTTAAGATTATTCGGCGACCAAACAGCCATTAACTTTAATTCTCACTCAATCCTTCAATCTTTAAAACTTCCCATTATATCTATTCTATTACCACTAGTCTATTTCCTTACTTCTCCATATCTTAAGTTCATGAAAATCACTTCACATTTTATTAATTCATTTCTAACTTCAAACATCTACCCATTTAATTCCTTCAAACTTTAACATTCCTCCTCAATTACCTTTCCTTCCATTATAATCCCACGGCCCTTATATATAAAATATAACCACTGTAAATTCCCACGTAAGTCATATATTACTATATATTGTGAGACTATATACATATATATACATCAATTCAGTCTCCTCTCCAAACCAGTCATCATCTAACCATTGATTATTTCCCCTAGCTCCATGAATTCAAGTCTCACGACAGCAACAAACACACACATGTACCGAAACTATATACATATATGTCAGTTCGGTCTCCTCTCAACCAGTGAACCCAACGCCACTTAACTCTGCAAATTCAGTTCCCACAAACTTGACCGAGGCGCACATAGACAAACGTGTATCATTTTCTTTCCTATCTCATAACCAACAAAAACCAGAAACTTTCCAACCTTTAGAGCTTGTCTCGGCTTACCAGAATCAGGGGTCATGAACTTAGAAACTTCACGCACAATAAAGCTAGACGACATGCAATCCCAGAACAAACCTATATACCTCATTCATATAACATCCAACCACCAAAAACCAGACATCATTATCTCAAGCTATTAGCTCCTGTGTTAGAAGCTAAGAACCACAACCGAAAACAACATGCGAGCACAAAACCCACTCCCCTGTCTCGGATTCAAGAAACAGAGCAACCTATCACATATAAACACCTTCATGATCCCGCAGCACATGCATATATCTATATATATATATATATAAATAAAAGAAGCGTCCTTCTCCTCCCTTTAACCTCTGTTTTCGGTTGACATAAACAGAGAAGAAAAATAGCACATGCAAGCTCAAAAACCAGCACCATATACTTCAATCGGCCATAAAAACACCAGCTCACTGAAACTTGTATCCTTTTACTCACTTTCTCTCACTAGAACCCAAACTTCTTTCATCATTAACTCTTCAAACACACAGCAAACCAAAGAACGAAGAGTAGAATGATGATCAGGGGGCTCACCTGAATCTGAAACTCCGTTTGCATGCAGGAATCTGGCCACCGATCACTACCTCCGATCACCAACTTCTTCCTCTCGGTCTTCCCCTCTCTCGAGTTCTCTCACTGTCGCGGATGGAAGGAAATGAAAGAATGCCACGGTGATCAGTTATGTAATGAAGAAGTGAATCAGGTGGCTAATGGAGAAGGAAGCACGTGTATTACATAGTTACTGGACCATTTTGCCCTCCAAAATAATTATTTCTCCAATCTTATCCTTCTCCTATTTTTCTAAAATATAAGATATGTCCAGAAATTAAACCAAAATATCATAAATGGATTTTTCTTATCCATTAGCTTCTTTGAACCATAAAATAATTTCCCTAAAATTTTCTAGTTAATTAGAAACCTCTAAGTATTTTCTAAGAAAATAACCCATTTTGCTATGAAAATAGCTTTAAAATCATTTAAGCCACTTTTCGGGGAATGAACTTTTCCAAAATATTTCTAAACCTTGAAAAATCAATATTCCATAATTTTTCCTAATTGATTGAGCTATTAAATAATTTTAATGAACTTTCTCTTTCTGCTCATCCTGAGTCAGAAAATTCGGGGTGTTACACCCAGAGTTCGGGAAAGGTATGAAAAGATTATCATATCTTGATGCAAGTAATACTGCTACATGTACACTTCTTGTATCACTTGGATCCTTGACGAGTCTTGGATATTTAAATTTACGATGTTGTGAAATTCTTAATCTTGACGAGTTCTTGAAGACTCACATAACTCGTCAAATTGCTGGCTTGAATGTAACGTCATTAACGAAGTTATATTTAGAGTGGTGTGGCATAAATGATGGATCGATTCCTGATGATTTTCACAGTTTATCATCACTCATTGTATTGGATCTATCAGGTAATGATTTTGTTAATCTACCCACTGGTTGCTTCTCTGGTCTTTCTCGACTTGTCTTTCTTTCATTGAATTTTTGCACGATGCTTAAGTCATTGCCAAGGCTTCCACCACGGTTAATTCGATTAAATGCCTCCAATTGTGATTCGATGGAACCATTATCATCAGATGGACAATTATGGAATTTGGTTGCTTCACTTGAGCATGAGGTATATGTTTCTCTTCCTACCACCTATAATGTGTATCCCCCATCTTAAAACTACAATTACATAACATGACTATTTCTTTATTTCAGTGTCGTGGGCGAACTAAATATGTAATCCCTTATGATGAGGAAGAAGAGGCCGGTATATATATGTTCAATGTATGTATGTATGTATGTCTCATTTTTGATTTAATAATGATTATATAGAGAATTAAAGAGACATAACTCAACGTGCGTGAGCAATTTAATCACATATTTAGTTCTACGTTGATACTAAATCAGGAAAACAATTAAACCACAAGGATATGGTTATTTCAAGAAGACGAAGAGACAAGTAAATATAGTTGATAGTTAGAGAAACATACCTCATGGTCAATTAATTCAGATTGAGACATTTGCAAGAATCCAGAAACAGATCACAGTGTAGATGAAAAAGTCTAGAAGAAGCAACCAGAATGTAATAACTAATGCCACATTAGCTTAAGTCTAACTCTGTTAATGATATTAGGTTGCCAAAGATATTGAATGAAGTTGTCAAAAGCTTCTACAAGCCCAGATGTTTGTTCAGAAACTCTTCGAGAGCGTTACATGTAACAGAAACCATATATGAAATTACAACTAAAAAAAGACAATGGAGTTATCACAATTCACAATGACAGAAGTAAAGAAAATAAAATGAATATGAGAAACATATTTCCTATTATTCCGTGCATCAAATTAATGCTCATCACAAGTTATCTAATGGTTGAGAAAGATTAATTAAAATTAATAACACAAGCAGCAACCTCTGCTTGTGGTAACCCATTCGCCCGCCTTCCGCATTTCAACTGTGGGCCCTTAGAATATTGACAAGGGACTCTAAGTTTGGTTTTTATAATGAATTTTTTCCTTTCTTCTCGTTTTTTGTTCAGATACACGTACATTATACACACACACATATATATATATAAACCATCAATCATCACCTGTATTCTTAAAATCTTGTAATATCCAGTTCATTTGAAAATGAGTTAGATAATAATATAGGATCTGAATATATTCAATTAATAAGATTTGAATAATATCTTGATTGGGATTTAAATATATTGAATTAAATGGGAAGCACTATAATTGAATAGGATTTCAACCAGAGGCTCAGATGAAAAAATTAATAATTAATTTTGGATTTGAATAATATATTAATAGAAATTTAAATATATTAAATTAAAAGTAAATATTGTTTAATTTCATATCTAATTAAATATACTAGTCTATGCATCACACAAGAAATTTCTTGTTGGTCACTTATTTTACGCGGTGATATAATGCAATTATTATTCGAAAATTCTGTAAACCTTTATCCCTGACTTTCAGTTACTTTCAAGAAAAATATATTCTCTACAATATATTTTTCATAACTTCTCTTTATTTCATCACTCCTAAAGTGAAAATTGTGATACCACTTCTACGTACCTAATATTGACTCAAGTGTCTTGCCTTGTAAAACTCAAGAAAAGATCATATTTCCACTTAGGAGAGCTTGAGGACTCCTTGATATGCCATTATTGCACGTTTTTGACCTCTTGGTTTGTCGGTCCCAATAGTGATTTTCAACAACTTACATAATCATATTACTTATCATAATAAACTAGAAAAAAGGGGAAAATAAAAAGAAATAGTTATGAAATTAAACTATAATCAGGATCTCCATATACTTATATGCAAGCTTAGAGGGAAATGGCGAAAAGAAAGAGTTGAATTCAATGTAGGAAAGGTAACCATGGTGAAATGAAGGAGCTAGAGAGGAGGATGAAGCAAGAGATCGTAAAAAATAATGAAGCTTGAAAACCTTCACTTTGGCTCAACCCTCTAGCAAAACGCCCCTCCCCTGTTTCGAATTTTGAAAGAGAATTGGATAACCAAGTTTTATAAAACTATACGACTTGACTGAACAAATTAGCTAGATGGATTGATTTAATATCGATGATATCAAAGAGCAATAGAAGAGTTAGGCATGTAACATGTTGATGTACGGATTCCAAAGAAACAGAGCATATAAAAATATAGAGAACTAAAGAGAGAGAACTCAATTTGCGTGAGCAATTTAATCTTATATTTATTTCTACGTTGATACTAAATCAAGAAAACGATTACTGCATCTAGTTCTTAATATAAGACTCAATTGACTAATTCAAAAAAATTAAGAAAGTTGCTAAATTACTTTAAACTATTCATATTTATCATTTTTATCCAAATTAATTTGTCTCACTTATCTTATATATAATCTAATGATCCAGATAAGTATTTTAGAGAGATCATGTGATATATGTTACAATTAAATAATTTAGTAATTTTCTTAATATCTCTAAATTAGTCAATTAGGTGTTAACCAGAGATAGTATATCACAAGGATATGATTATTTCAAGAAGATGAAGATGAGAAATAAGTGTAGTTGATAGTTAGACAAATATATACCCCATGGTTAATTCATTCATATTAAGCAATTTGCAAGAATCCAGAAACAGATTAGTGTAAATGAAAAATTTTAGAAGAAGGAACCAGAATATAATAACTAATGCCACATTAGCTTAAGTCTAACTCTATTAATGATAATTAGATTACAAAGATATTGTATGAAGTTGTCAGATGCATCTACAAGCCGAAATCTTGGTTCAGAAACTCAACAAGAGCGATACATGTAACAGCAACTTGGTATGGCACCAGAACAATCTCAAGCTCATAACGCGTCAGAACAAATATGACAGCTATTACAGTACATAAAACACAAGTGACAAGAGGAAAATGATGAGAACCATTATAGTCATCGAATCTCAACCACAATCATTTAAATTTAATATGAAGGGCTAAAATTTAATTTTTTATATTTTTTCTTTTTTAAATGTTTTCATTTAATAGGCAAATAATGTCAAATAAATATAATCTTTTAACCGTAAGTTCTTTCTAAAAAAATAATTTTTTAACAAATTGATATTTTTTTCCAAATAATCATATTGATTTACATACTAGAAAGAAAGTTTTCATTGATGAGGATAGTTTCCAATACAAATGATTGAAGATTTATTTTAGAAAAACAAGACAACAACATATATTTGATCACAAATAACTAATTTAATTAGGTTTTTTTTATATTCATTGTAAATTAGTGCTTCAGTTCTTACATTTAGAATTGAAGGAAGTGCATACATTTTAAAATTGGTCTCAATTCAAAATTATTTGAGCTTTTCAAACCCCGGACGAAGCATCAAGCATGTGACCACACTAATTAATTAAAAAGGCGGAAGCAGGCAAGAATCCAGACCATATCCTGACGAAATTAATATTTCATAGGTGGAAATCACGAACAAGAACAATTGCACTATACTTTTTAAACGGGTGAAAACAATTGCACTATACTAATATGAAACTATTGAAAGTCGGCAAAGAAATCAATAGCATCAAAACTTTCGGGTAAGTTTTCTTTTACAATCATTTAATCATATTTTCCATATTTATTTGAGGCACAGAGTCGTTTTGGTTTAAATCATATGTAATCATTTGAGGCAGAGATGATGATAACCCGAAAATAGCATCCATTATAGCCCCAGATGATAATCTCCCATTGATAATAAAGCATATATAACATATTTAATTTCTTAAATTTACATCAAGTTTCACTTTACTCTCCTCAATCATTTGGTTGGCAGAAAAAATTGTAGTAACTTAACACTAATAAAAAATATTAACTCAATCATTTTAAAATAATAACATAGTTTTGAAATGCTGACACATTAATTTTTAATTTAAAATATCCAAAAAATATTTAAAATAAAAATTTATTTTTATTAATAATTTTTTAATTTAATAATTATGAAATAAAAAAATTTTCCTTACCTTTTATCGTGGAAAAAATTATCTAATTAATCTTAAAATTTAAATCATTTGAAAAGTTATAATTATTTTAAAGATTAGTGTTATTATTAACTTTTATACTCAATCTAATATCATAATTTAAAAAGCTGCATAAAAATTAATAAGTCGTAATTTAAGATATTTTTAGATTAATAATTTTATGAAAATTTAAAAGTAAATCTTATAGAACTATGTTAGAAAATTTGATCATAGGAAATAATTATGTTTGATGGCATCTTTAATTAGGTTTTATTATACATTTTTTTAATTTACATATTTTGAATTTAATGGACCAAAAATACACATTTTAAACTTATAATACTAAACTGATACTTGAAATAAACTTGAAGAAGTAAATGTATACTTTAAGCCTTTTGCCAATATATTGATTATGTTGTACTTCAACAAACGTTATATAATTGGTTCATTGAAGTATGGATTACTGATTCTGTTAATTTTAATTAATTTTAAATAAATTAATTATAAATAATATTGGTTTACATGCATTTACATTATATGTGATTTGAATAATCTAATAATAATTATTAATAAATGGTTTGAATAATCTAATAATTATTATTAATAAATAATTTTTTTTAAAAAAAAGCTCTGAGATGGTACAAGATGAGTTGAGCATCTGGAGACAGGACAAATTGAACATCTCTAACTGTGTTATTCCATACCTAATATACAATTTCTTTTTCTTTCTTTTCTTCCCAAACACCAGTAATATTTACAGCAAAATTAGGCACCCAACTCCCTAATAGCACGCTGCTAACATTTCAATCCTTCAAAATTATAAATTTAATCAAACCAAACAATAATTATCAGTCATCCTTCTCAGTGCAATTTTTTCTATTGTTTATTTGAAATTTCTATAAGCATTTCCCCTAACTTTCAGTTATTTTAATGAGAAATATGTTCTCTATAATGAAATCCCCTGCAGCCCACTATTTAATTATCTTCTCGGTAATATATGAAGTCTCATAATGATAAGTTTTCTTTTTCATTTATTTTCTTTATGAAGTTTTTTTTTTTTTACTTTATATTAGAAGTCCCTTTATACTTGTGAACAATATCATTTAGATTTGTGAGGAGCGCTACTTCCATTGTGAAACAGAAAATTCGAAGGTATTCCATTGTGAATGGATTAACGGAATGACAATGCACATTGATAATTAATAAGTTGATGAATACAGACACAACAAAATTATGAATAATTCGATTGTCTTTTGGGTAAAATTATCACATTTCTAATTTTAATGAGCAGAACGATCAATCTTATTTGCCCAACAATTCCCTGTTATATCAAAAAAATGTATTGTAGCTCTAGTAGACAATATTTGTGGAAAGTCACATTTTTCATTATTATTTTAATTTATTATGACTATATAACTCATGTTAAACAATTTTGTATATATTTTTTTTTATAGGCGTGAAGCAGATCTTATAGAAAAAATAGTCAGAGATGTATGGACTTACATAATTCCTAAATTACCATCTTATGTTGACAATCTGGTTGGGATTGAGTCAAGAGCGACTGATATGATGCCATATTTGGAGGTTGGGTTGGATGACAGACGTTTTGTAGGGATATGGGGTATAGGCGGTGTGGGTAAAACAACTCTTGCTAGAGTTGTTTTTGAAAAACTATCTGACAAGTTTGAAGTATGCTGCTTTCTTGATAAGGTTAGAGAAACATTCGAAAAAGAAGGTCAAGTCGTCTCTTTGCAAGAAAGGCTTCTTTCTCGTCTCAAAATAAAAGATATGGAGATTTCTGATGATCACGAAGGAATGAAGATGATAAGAAAGCTTCTCTGTAAAAAGGTTCTTGTAGTCATTGATGATGTAGATCATGAGAATCAATTGAATAATTTGGCTGAAAGACCAGATTGGTTTGGTAAAGGAAGCAGAATAATTTTTACAACAAGAGATAAGCACTTGCTCACCTCATTTGGAGTAGATGAGCAAAGAATATATGAGATGAAAACCATGGAAGAAGATGAATCTCTTCAACTCTTTTCAAACAGAGCATTCAACAAAGGCCATCCTCCTGATGAGGATTATTTGAAGTTATCTAAATCTATAGTTGAACATGTAGGTGGTCTTCCTTTGGCACTTAAAGTTTTGGGTTCTTTTCTTCATGGAAGAAAAAAAGCCGAGTGGATAGATACTTTAGATGAATTGAAGAAAAGTAATCTTGCTGAAGATATTTATCAAGTGCTTAAAGTGCTTAAAATAAGTTATGATGGACTGGGTGATTCACTACAGTTTTAACAGGGAGATTTTAGAGTTGTAGGTGTTTTAATTTCAATGACATTGTGATTGTGTTGTCAATTTCTATGGTTGAGTTCGAACTCCTCTCCTTCTCATTTCTGTTAAATTTGTGATTTGGATGACTGTATTTAGAGGTTATTTTCTTAATTCAAAGTAATGATGTGTGATTCTTAACTATGTTTAGTTTTAAATTCATACATTGTGATTTATTTTTGGGAAATATTGGTTAATATTTCTTTTGAAAATGGCTGAATCTCCATTTAATCAGTCTCAACTTCTACAGAAATAAATTCAAAATGAAGCTCTTTAAATCTGATTATTTCAAGATGGCAAAGTCATGCGTCCTCGAATTGGTTTTATTGATTATTTATTTTATTGATTTCGGATCTTAATCATCCTCTGTTCTAAGCTTCTTAAATCTCTTCTTTGGTAAATCTTTTTCTAAATTTCAAAAATATTTCATAAAATGGTTTCACCTCAAATGTTAGAACATCTACTTAAATTCTATTTTAATTTGTAACTTAATCATTTAATAACACTAATCGACACTTAGTTTTTTAAAGTCGAACTTTGATTGAAAGTTACTTTTTTGTATTATTTAGCGTATTAAATTTGGTTTAAAGTGATATTAGATCGGAATCCTTTCACAATCTTATTTAATTACAATCCCTCACATCCTGATCCCTTTGGGACTTCTAAGTAACTTGCAAATCCTTTTTTACATTGACCGAAAAGTAAAAACCTACTTTAATGTGGCTTTGACGTCTCTCTTTTATTTTGTAGCAAAAACGCTGCTTTTTTATAAATAAATTTACTGGGACTTTGTATAGACTTATGCTTTTAGTAATGGTCTAGGAATTTCAATTTCAGAGGAGCCGTGGCAGAGAGAATTTTTTTAATTTTATTTATAATTCATTTCATTAAATTTTTAACATAAATATATTATTTTACTCTTAATTTATTATATATTTTTTATTTTTTTAAAAAAATAAAATTATAAAGTTGTTAAATTTTAAAACAAGATTAATAGAGTTTAAGATTTTTCTTTGTTTCAATAAAACATATTGAAAATAGCTTATAAATAAAATTAGAGAAATATTATACTTCCTCTTATCCTTATTATAAGATGTTACTGAAAACAATTAAAAGTATTCAATTTGTCATAAAACTCAAGTGATTTCTAATATTACCCTCATTAGCTACCCCAAATTCCAACGTCATATAGATTTCTACTCAGCTACTACCTTAATTAATATTAGTATGTGCAGAAAAAATATTTAATGCTTATTGAAATTATCATAACCTTTTATAAGAAAGGCCAAAAAATGTCTTCAAATGACTTTTCATAATAAGGACTAGAGATTAGCGTCTTACCATTCAGATAAAAAAATATTATGGGTAACCAACCAAAAAAGGTATGATGTAAAAGATATTTAACTATATTTATAAAAAAAAAAATTTTGTTATTTCCAGAACTAGAAAATGATAATTTTTAGGTTCGTTTTCTCTGGAATTTTACCTCAAAAAATCAGTTCAGTCATGCAGCTGTCAATTGGTTGGTATAGTACAGCTTTACGCGTCTGTATATATGTACCTCTTGTAATTATTACTGTGTGAATACAGAAAATTGGCTCTCCTGTCTCTCCTTTGGTCTTCTTTGGCCGACACTTTTGCCTTTCTTTCTTGGATTCCAAAATAGTGTTAGAAAAAATAAAATCTGGCAGAGTGGTTCTCCGGTCTCTCCTTCTGTCTTTGATCTCTCCGTCTACGTCCTCTGTTCATTATTTTTAACTAATTTTGTATTATTTACAAATTAGTTATTTGAAATTTATAATTAACATATTAATTTAACTTCTCGAAACGCACCAAACAATCCTCTTAATTAAGAAATTAATAATGTAATCAAACTGAAAATATTTAGATGTAAAGAGAACCTCACACATGGAGAAAATATAACTTCATAATATTGTATGTGAAAAATAAAAGAATTAAAGAATTAAAACGGAACGACAATATATAAGAGATGTTGATGGAAGAAGTAAAATCTTTATCTCTTTTCCCTACGTGTTTTTTTTTTGGCCAACTATTTATTTATTTATTCATTTTTTTGCCGACAGGCCAAGTATTTATTTTCTCTTTGCTTAGCCTTCGTTTTTCTTTCTTTAATGTGACTTCTTGACATCTCCATTTTATTTACTAGCGAAAAAAAGCTCTTTTTTTAAGTAAATAAATTAACTTGGACTTTGGATTGCGAATGGTTATATGTTGGAGAGAAAAAAAGGATTTTAATTTAACAAAACTCCTGTTTATAAGGTACAAAAAACCTTTAAATCCTCTTATTTAATCTTACTACTAAAATGTCATAATACTTTTTCTGTTGTCAATATAAAACTCCTATTTATAAGGTAAAAAAGCTGTTTTTTTTTTCAAAATAAATTTACTGGGACTTTGTACAGACTTATGCTTTTGGTAATGGTCCAGGAATTTCAATTTCAGAGGAGTCCTGGCAGAGAGAAATTTTTTTAAAATTTTATTTATAATCTACTTCATTAAATTTTTAACATAAGTGTATTATTTTACTCTTTATTTATTATATAGTTTTTTATTTTCTTTGAAAGTGTATTTATTAAAAAGGAAATAAAATTATAAATTTGTTAAATTTTAAAACAAAATTAATGGGATTTAAGATTTTTCTTTGTTTTAATAAAATATGTTAAAAATGACTTATTAATAAAACTAGAGAAATATTATACTCCCTCTTGTTCTTATTATAAGATGCTACTAATATTACGCTCATTAACTACACCAAATTTCAACATCATATTGGTTTCTACTCTTCAAAAATATCTAAAACATTAATCAACAAGAGAATAACATTTAAAAGTTTCATCAATACTATAAATATGCAATAGACAAACACTATTATTAATTTTTTAAAATTTTATTATTACTATAATCAATTGCTCCTTTTTCATAGCCAAAATATCAAATTTTTCTTCTTTATAAGAATTTCATTTTTAAATTTTGCAATTTAAATATTATTTTACTTCAGTTTGAGAAGTATTGTTGTTGAAACTCATAAATTTCTTATTCAAATTATAAAATCATAAGTTATATAAGTATAAAAATATTCTCTTATCAATTGTATATAGTTTAAAAATATCAACACATATAATATAAATCAAATCATTATTAAAGCCAAAATTAACCAATTTTTTAAATTTTAATTGAAAAAATTATTGTCTAAAACCAAATAAATCAAACCATTATGTGAAGTTTAATTTTAAAATGATAATAATAACTAAATATTTAAAATTTTATTAACAATATAAAAAATTATAATATTAAAATTATATAAAAAAATAAATAATAATAATAAAATAGTCTAAACGGGTTGCTGGCCCGACAGACTAGGACTATTTTCTTGGCTGTAAAACTAGCAAGACTGGGGTTAATGCGTCTCCCCTCATAATTTCCTTTTTGGGTTAAAAGCCCCATTTGGCTCATAATTATATTTTACGTATCTTTTAAATACTTAATTCATATTTTATAATCATGATTAAAATATTATTTATAAATCATTTTAAATATGTCTTTAAAAGTTTACACTTATAAGATTTAGATTTTGGACACTCGAAAAATTTGTATTTGTAGATTTATTTTTAAAACTTAAAATCATAATAATTTTGTTCTTTTACCGTAAACTGTTATTAATGATGAGAGCCGAAATTGTTATAATCTTAAATTTGAGAGATAAATTTGTAATTAGAAATAACTGTCACGCATGCACAGAGCCCTTTAATAAAAACCTACCTTCATCTTTTTTCTTTTTCTTTTTTTTTTACATAAAAAAAATCAGTTCAGCCATACAGCTGTCCATTAATTGGTTCAGTTCAGCTTTACATGTCTGGATATATGTACCTTCTCTAATTATTACCGTGTGAATATGGAAAAAGCTGTTCAAAATTTCAAATTGGTTCTCCCGTCTCTCCTTCCCTTTTGCCGACACTTTTGCCTTTCTTTGTTGAATTCCAAAACACTGTTGAAAAATATAAGGCGTTGCATTTGAAATAAATATGGTTCATGTTACAAACTTTAAATTAAGTTTGTTCTAAAATCTAATAAATTTTTTCTAATTTTATTCTTAATTATTTAATTTTTATCATACGCTCTCTTATTTTCTCATACATTTATTTTCATTTTACAAGGACATATTTAAAAATAAAAATATATTTCGAATCTAATTATTACTTTAACTAATTTTTTATTATTATTTACAAATTAGTTATTTGAATTGTATAATTAATATATCAATTTAGCTTCTCTGAACACACCAAACAATCCTCTCAACCAAGAAAGTAATAATATAATCAAACTCAAAAGATTTAGATGTAAAGAGAATCGCACACATGGAGAAAATGTAGCTTCGTAGTATCTCTCATGGTATGTGAAAATTAAAGAATTAAAGAATTAAAGCTCATCCGCCTGGATTGGACACTCTTGCGTAACAATCTGTTATAACTAATCAAAATACTGAGTTCTACAATTATTCAAGTTCTCTAAATGACATTCAAAGAGCAACAATCACCTTGCTTGCAATTTTTTTCCCGGCATTTCCATCTCAAAATGCAAATTTGTGAGTTTATTTGTTCCACATCCATTTACTATCAAAGAGTCAGAGTCAGTGTAAGGTTGAATGATGATTCCGTTTCGATCTTTGACGAGACCAATGTGTGGGCGGACCATGCTCTTCAATTTGTTTATATATATAGTGGGTTCAAAGATATGGTTCATTGCTTCATCAATGTCTCCTTTTCTTCTGTGCTTTGAAAATGTTCTAAATGGGTCTTTTTTGTGTGATTTATGTTTTGTTTAATCTATTCTCAAATCATGATAGTTGATTTGTGTTGGTTTTAATTTTCTGCTAATTTGAAGTTCCTATTTTCAGAGAGGAAGGAGAAGGACAACTCAGAGAGAAAAGCGAGGAGGGAGTTTTTTTTTTTGAACAGGGCTATTTTGGTCCTTGTATTTTTATACTTATTTAATTAAATATAAAACTACCCATTCCTAGTTAACATACCAAACAAACTTTGTGGTAATAAATATTACATTGCATAGCATGACATCTAATTGCATTGCATTATCAGATTGGTCTGTATTTGAACCAAACATGCTCTTATTTTTTCCTCATAAGTCAATTAAAAAAGAAGTCTATCCAATATCCAAACAACTTTTTAAGCCACAATAAGCCATAAAAGTCAGTTGTACACTTTTCCATATGTTTTTCTCATCTCCAATGGAGATCCAAACGTCGCCAACAACTCTAACCTTCCTCTTTCCATTGACTGAAAAGTAAAAACCTACTTTAATGTGACTTCCTGATATCTCCATTTTATTTACCAGGAAAAAAAGCCATTTTCTTAGTAAATAAATTTGCTTCGACTTTGTACAGAGTTGGGCTTTTGCTAATGGTTATTAGTTGAAGAGAAAAAGGGATTTTAATTTAATAAAACTTCTATTTATAAGGTAAAAAAAATTTAAATCTTATTTATAAATCCCTTTATTAAATTTTTAACACAAATATATTATTTTATTCTTAATTTATTATTGTATAGATTTTTATTTTTCTTTACAAGTGTACATAAAGAAATAAAGTTATAAAGTTATTAAATTTCAAGGCAAAGGTAATAAGGTTTAAGCTTTTTTTTTTTAATTTCAACTTATAAATAGAGTTAAAAGAATATTACATTGCTTTTTTTTTCATGTGTGAAATTCAATTGATTCCTAAATCTTGTAAGTTTGATTGATGTGCTTACCGGACTAATAATTGGATCGCCTTCTCTTATTCAATTTGTACTTCACAGCTTATGCACATAACCTTTGAATGGTTCAACAATAAAAAGAAAAGCTAATAAATGGCTTAAAGTTGACTAAAAGGTAATAATACTTTTTTTGTTCTTATTTTTAATATAGAACTTGATAAGTTTTTTATAACAGACTAATTGATAAGTGTACTTTCGTCTTATTTCCCATCTTTATCAAATTTTCCCATCATTATTAATACTTTGTCAACAATAATTATACTCTTCCGTTTTTAAATGTAAAACTCATCTTATAGTCCACTTGATATTATAAAATAAGTTTTATATTTAAAAAAGAAGTACTATCTTACAGTGAGCCTAGTCCATTGCTGAGTTGTTTTGGATTAGACCCTACAAACTCCAGGAACCTCTGGCTTTTTTTTTTTTTAAGAGTAAAGGTCCTTAATGTTATTTCTCAGATGTAATTTTATTTTTGATTTTTTTAATGATGTAATTTTACCTATTATTTTTTTGCAATAGTCAAGGGTAAAATTGCATTAGAAAATCAGTATAAAACTATCAGTAAAGTTGCAACCAAATATAAGATCAGGATAAAATTGTACTTTTACCCCTTTTCTGATATAATTCGTTTAATCTTATAATAAAATTGTCCTTTAATAAAAAATGAATTTGTTTTACGCACCAAAGCAAGAAAGAGGACGCATTCGAAGAAACGATGCGCTTTCCGCTTAACACACGTTTGTACAGAATACCGGCCTGATCGATATTAATTAACGCTACATAATATTCGCCAGGTATGTAATTTGAATGGGAAACATTGAATCAACTTATTAATTACATTAAAAAGAAGGATGTTGTTAGGAAAATGAAGAATACTTTATACTCCTCCGGTTCTTAAGATAAGACCTAATTATTGAGTTAATTTTGATTTTAAATATAAAACTCATTTATCGTATTTATTAATTTTTTTCTAAATGAACCATATTGATAAGGAAGATTATTATGATGTTTTAGAAAAAAAATATCATTTTTTATAATTAACTAATTTATTTATCTTTTTTAATCTAATCAAATTAGTTAAATAGGTCTTATATTAAGGACTGAATGAGTATCAATTAATCAACTCCTCAACATTACTGATTAAAATATAAACTCTTCCAAAGGGTAATCTACGCTAAACTCTGGGTTAATGGTTCAGGTGAGAACCATTTTTAATAGCCTCTTGATGAGGAGACGACCTTCTTGCATGATATAGTTATGCATGTTCTACATGATATGAAGGTAAGACAATATGAAGAAAATTATTTTGTATAAAAAGGTCCTTCCAATAGTTTGATTAAAATCGATCGGGAGATCATCAGGCAAATACTCATATTTTGATTAAAATCAATTATAGGACCATCAGCCTTTTTTTCTATAAGCATAATTGATTTTAAAATGGGGTGTTTGAATAAATTTGTAGGAAGGTATAATTGAAAAGCATGTAATAATAACTTATAAGGTAACCATAATTTTTAGTTTATAATTAATTTTTGCATATACAAGGGGTGTTTGGTGGTTGAGATATAACCATGGTTTTGTCTTTGTAATTCATTTTGACATGTATAAGAAGTGTTTGGGAGCTCGTGTGATAATCATGATTTTGAATTCATAATTGATTTTAGCATGTATTAGGGGCATTTGGACATTTCTTAAGAAAATTATAATTTTAGCTTTTCTATTACCCAAAATCAATCTTATAAATCAATTACAACCAATTTTATTCTTAAAATCATAATCATAAATCAATTTTATTTGAAATCTATTTTCTCATTCTTAATCTTTTAACAGATATGTCACTCCAACCAAACTCACTAATTGATAGTGTTTTCCATTCAAATCTGCTCATAGTACGAGTCTTGGGTTTAAAAAAAAAGAAAAAAAGAAACGGTACCCGCTTTCTATTTATGAAATAAGTAAAGCAACATATTTTTTGATTATATATTTTGGCTTTATTTAATAGTTAAAAATTAACCCGTCAAGTATAGTGGAGTCATTCAAATTTGGGAAAATAAAAAATCTCATGAATCTTAAAATCCCAATTAAAAAATTATTATAAAAATGTATTATCATTTATTGTTCAAATATAACCAGTGCTATTAAAACTTAGCAAATGAGGCTGATTCAGAATTTTGAAATTTAAGAAGTGAGCATTAGGATTTTCTTTTCAAACTTTGGGCCAATGCTTGACCCTTTTTTACTGTCAATTTCTTTATATTTGTCGCTTTTATCTTTATAACCGTAAAATATTTATGTATAATTTTTTTTCAAATATATATATGGGAAAGCTGTTTTTATAAACAGCTCCTTATCTTAAAGTTATATGCTTTAACCAAAAAACGTATGCAGTTGGAACAGCAAAACTAGGAACAACAAATCAGTAGGAACACAATTGCAAACATCCAAATTTCATATATTATGCAGCCAATATTAGCAAATCTTGTCATATTAAGAGTTAGTAAATATTACGTAGTAAAGGTTATAGTAAGATAATTAGTAAATAATAGTAAATCCCATTTTATATCTAGTATATTTTCTTAACAATAATAAATATAATACCTTTAGATGTAAATAGAAAAGGAATAAGGATAATAAGGTTGAGTTGTTCTCTCATTTTGATATTCTTTTTGCATAATATTTCTATTGATTGTAAGAAATTTCTAGTAAGAGGTAGTTTTAACTTCCAATGGATATGGTCAAAGATGATAGCTTAGTAAAATCTATTTGCTATAAATATTAGGCTTAATTATTTTTCTTAAAATTTTTAAATTAGCTACCTAATTTTTATGTTAAGGACTAATATATACCACCATAGCGCATTATACTACTCAAACTGGATTCAGTGCTTATTGTAATGATAAGCGTTATGACATTCATCGGGGTGAAATCTTATCATTAAAATACAATTTTAATGGTCTAAAAGTAAAATTTTTAGCTATAATATTTAAATAGACAAATCATATTTTTAAACACTAACAAATAAAATATAATTTTTATCTTAGATTTTATGTATGTTAAAATAATTTTTTTAAAAAATAAAAGTAATAAGTAAAATTAAATCCCAACCATCTAAATTAAATCCATACAAGGCACAACAACGATGAGTTCTCGATACTCGTCTCCTAGACACCGAAACTAATTCTGCAAGGTAGGCTTGAAATCCTAAGGCCAATGTGTCTTCACGCATACTTTATTTTGGGTTATGCTGCAAATTTATCATAATCTTGTTTTTTAAGGCATGTTCAATATCTTTTTTTTACTCATATAATTTTAATCATGATTTTTTTGGGTACAATTTTACCCATATTTTTTAGGATAAAATTTTACTTTTAATCTTTATATGCAATTTTATCCTTCAAGAGTAAAATTAAGGTATTAGGTATACTTAAAAAAAAAAATCATGAGTAAATTTATATCCTTATACCTTTATTTTCACACGAAAAGGGATAAAACTGTAATTTTACTCATAGTCTTGTTTTCTTACATAATTTTATTTAAAATCTTTTTAGTAGTATAATTTTATCTATAATATTTTTTATGCAATTTTACTCATAATGTTTTGTTGTGGGTAAGGGTAAAATGCGCTAAACAAATCATGAGTAAAATTATACTATTAAAAATATTAGAGATAAAATTACATTTAAAAAATAAGATTAATGAGGTGTTTGGTAATCTCCAAACCATAGTTTTAGAAACACTTTTCAATAAAATAAAACAAATTCCTTCATATATTTACTTCGTAAATAATAAAAAGACTTTTAAAATTATAGTTTGGTTTCTATCCAAAAACAATTATATTTTTACTCTGAAAAAATCAACTCAGTCATCCAGCTGTACATTAGTTGGTCTAGATATGCGTACTTCTTGTAATTATTACTGCGTGAAACAGTGGTTCTCCTTCTTTTGCTGAGACTTTTCCTGTCCTTCTTGGGTTCGAAACAGTGTTGAATAAAAATAAAAAGTATTGCAGATTGTTATTCAACTTTCCCATTTAAATTGATTATTAAATTTAGGAACGGCCCTTGTGTGTGGATTTCCTCTGCATTGCTCCTAATCATTTTCTGGAGAATTTCAGTAAACTAATTAATATTAATCAACTCCAAAAGATTTCAAAATTTTAGTCTATCCTTTTAAACAAAAATAAAATTAAAATCTAAGAATGAAAATATAATAATACCCCTATTTTTATTTTTTTTTAAAAATGATTAACTGTTAGGGGAGCTTTGGTGTCCGGAGGATTTTTTTTTTTTAATCAAATAAGGTGGCTAGAGAGGAGATTGAATCCCAGATCTCTTGGCAGATTGAAAAAAGGTGACTATCAAACCAATTAAATCACTTAATTATATAATACAAAAAATATATATATAAAATACAAGTACCAAAAGTATGAATAAATAAGTGAAATTTGACAATTCACCTAAAAAATGAGCAATTTAGGTGTGAATGAGTAAGTAAAATTCAATAATTTACAACCCAAATTTAACTATTTACAAGAAATATAAGTGAATTCACAATCTCAAAATGTAAGCATGGGGTGTGAATAAATAAATGAAATTTTATAATTTACAATAAAAATTCGATGATTTATAACCCAACTCTAGCTATTTGTAAGAAATATAAGTGAATTGAAAATCTCAATTATAAGTATTTAGTTGTGAGTGAACAAGTAAAATTTAGTGTTTTACAATAAAAATTCAGTTATTTACAACAAAAATTTGATTATAGACAAGAAATATAAGTAAATTTACAACTTCAAAAATAAGTATTTAGGTGTAACTAAGTAAGTAATAACATAATATAATATAATATAATCAAACTTAAAATATTTAGAGATAAAGTGAATTCCACACATGCAGAAGAAACAACTTTATAATATTCCTCATGTCTTATTTATAAGTTACTTTTAACATATTTTATAAAAATAAAAAAAGTCTTAAACCTTATTAACTTTATCTTAGAATTTAACAACTTTATAATTTTATCCTTATGTAATATACTTTTTATAAAAAATAATAATTTGTATAATAATAAATAAAAAATAAAAGAGTAAATTCATATTAAAAATTGAATAAAATACCTATAGGCAAGACAAAAACAGTTTTTTCTTCATGTTTTATAAATAAGACTCCAGTGAAATTGAAATTCCCTTTTCTCTTAAACATAAACCATTACCAAAAGCCAAACTCTGCACAAAGTCGAAGTAAATTTGTTCGCGTTAAAATCTCTTCTTTAATTTGTAAAATAAAAATTTGAAAGTATATACCAGATTTAAATGTTTTCTGTTTTGCATTTTTTTTTGGGTAAAATGTTTGAAGCACACATATCTGGGCAGGCTTGTAAATTTAGAAAAAGACATTGGTCGTAAATAAGAAGGAAAAGTCATGAAGCCTCATCTAAATTTCATATGTTTGGGAAAGAAGTAATTAAAAGAAAAAAAAGAAGGATCAAAGAAAGAAACAAAAGGAACAGAGGGATTGGGGAGGGACCCACAACCGACAGTTATGGGAAGGAGAGCCCTTCCTGCTAATTCACGCGGGGCAATCTCTTTTTGTAATGTCGGTTAGATAATGTGATGATTTGTGAAATAAAAATTTTAAAGTGTACTAAATTTTTTTTGGTAAAATGTTTGAAGCGCACATATTTGTATAGGCTTGTAAGTAAATAAGAAGGAAAAGTAACGAAACCTCACTAAAGTAAGTCTTTGCCTCTACGATATACAAAATAAATATATAAAGGAGTTTATTTTTATTCGTAGATACAAACATCCTCTCAGTCAATGTCTCTACTTTTATTGCAGGTCGGCGTTTGTAGATCACAACAGCGTGTGTGGAGAAGAAAGCAAGATTGCTTCAACAACTTTCTAAGCAGCATGAATCTCTGCGTAATAAGAATTTTTTTGGTTAGAGAAATATTATATTCCCTTTGATCCTTATTATAAGATGTTACTAAAAACAGTTAAAAGTATTAAATCTGTTATAAAATTCAAGTAATTTTTAATATTATCTTCATTAACTATACTAAATTTCAATATCATATTAATTTATACTCTTCTACAACCCTTATTAGATTTGGCTATATGGGGAAAAAAATATGTGATGTTCCTTAAGACTGCCATAGCCTCTTACGAAAAGGACCAAGAAATGCTTTCAGATGACTTCTCATAGCAAGGACTAGAGGGAGTGATGCTTTTTTTTTTTTTTTTTCATGTGTAAAATTCACTTGACTGTTTGATTGGCGCGTGTTTACTGGACTAATAATTGGTTCACCTTCTCTTATTCAATTTGTACCTCATGGCTTCTGTAGATTTAAAGAAAAGCTACTAAATGGCTCAAAGTTTACTAAAATACCATAATACTTTCCATATGGTTAGCGTGCACCAACGAGACTACCACCCTATAGCATGTTGCCGACATTTTTAAAATGATTAAAAATATTCAAAATAATGTCTAAACCCAATGACTCAAGAAAGAACTCATTATCTTAGTTTTATTTTCTATTCTTGTTAATACTCTCTTAATAGTAATTATATCCTATAGCGGGCCTAATCCATTGCTAAATTGTTTTGGGTTAGAACCTACATACTCCGATAATCTCGGGCATTTCTTTTTAGGTTAAAGCTGCAATTTTACTCCTAACTTTGTCATATAAAGAGTTCATAAATATTAGCAAAACTTTTCTTTAGATTTAAACAAAAAGGAATAAGGATAATAAATAGGAGGAATCGTAATCTGATCCCAAGGAAGGGATTTAATTATCTTATAGTTTACAATTGAGGAACATGCAATGACAAATTCTCATTGGGACTTTTTGGTAATTAAATTCTATCCTTAAGACTTCATAATAATTCTCCCTAATAAATAAGATTGAGGTGTTCTCATTGATTTTTTTTCCAAAAATATTTCTATTTATTGTAAAGAGTTTTTACTAAGAAATAATTCCAATATACATGTTTAAAGAGAGTAATTTAGTAAAGTCTATTTGTTATAAATAACTAATTTAACTAAAATTTTTATTAATTTTTAATTAATTATTTAATTTTTATATTAAGAATTATTATATATCACAATACTACTTTCAGCCTTAATTATAAAATCTTATTTATATAATATGAATAAAATCTCACAATTAAAACCGGAAGCAATAATACATTGGACTCAGAATCGGATTTCGTACTCATTGCGCTATGGTATTCATGGTGGGGCGAAATCTATAGTTAAAACACAATTTCAATAGTCTAAAGGTAAAATTTTTAACTATAATGTTCAAATAAAATTAAACCCAAAACATCTAATTAAATTAGATCCATATAATGCACAATAACAATGCTTTATTACCGAAACTAAATCTGCCAGCAAGACTTATGCCAGTCTTGAAAAGCTGGGGTCAATGCGTCTCCCCTCGTTCGTCGAAATTTCCTTTTTGGATTAAGATAAAAATTTAGAGCCGTTTAGATTAAAAATATTTATAAAGATATTTTAAATAAGTTGAGATAAAATTTTTTTTATAATCATACGTCATAAATCATGACTAAAAAAACTGTTTATAAACTATTTTAAATGTCACTTAAAAGTTTTTACTTACAAAATTTGGATTTTGAATACTTGAAAGTTTTCTCTCTCACAGGTTTATTTCTAAAGTTTAAAATCATGACATTTTTTTATCATAAACTATCATTAATAATACTCATCTGATCCTATTTTTAAGGTAGAAAGAAACAATATTTTTTAGTCTTATTTATAGGATATTGAGAAATTTTTTTTGGTATCAACGTATAATTTCATCCTTTATTTATTATTGTATTAGTTTTATTTATATAAGGTATAATACATATTAAATATGAATAAAATTAAAAAATTATTAAATTTTACTTTAATTTTTTTTACATAAAAAAAAATCGGTTCAGTCATATAACTGCCCATTAGTTGGCGTAGTTCAGCTCTACACGTCTGTATATATGTACCTTCTCTAATTATTACCGTGGAAATGTGGAAAAAGCTATTCAAAAAATCTAAATTTTGGAGGTGTTTGGATGGAAGCCAAATTATAGTTTCAGAAGTGATGTTAAGGTCTACGAAGTAAATATGTGAAATAATTTATCCTGATTTGTAAAAAAATATTTCTGAGAAATACTTTTTAAGGCATCTAAACACCCTTTCAAGTTGGCTCCCCTATCTCTTCCTCTGTCTCCCCTATCTCTTCCTCTGTCTCCTTTAGCTGACACTTTTGCCTTTTTGGGATTCCAAAACGATGTTGAAAAAAATAAAATGTCGCGGATGATTCCATTTTCCCCTTTAAATTGACTGCTAGACTTGGTTATAAATTTTAAATTTTTAAATAAACATAATTCATTTTACAAGCTTTAAATTACATTTGTTCTTAAATCTAATAATTTTTAATTTTGTCTTTAATAATTTTTTTCTTTTATAATATCCTCTCTCATAACAATCCTCATACATTATACTACCTCCTATCATATTTATAAAACCTCGTTTATAGACAACTGATAGTATTTCATTCTTTTTTTCAATTATTACAAGATGATATATTTAAAAATAAAAATATATTTCTAATCTAATTATTATTTTAACTAATTTTTTATTATTTACAAATTAGTTATTTAAAGTTTATAATTAATATATCAATTTAGCTTCTCCAAACACATCAAGCAATCCTCTTAACCAAGAAAGAAATAATATAATCAGATGTAAAGAGAATTTCACACATGCAGAAAATATAGCTTCACAATATTTCTCATAGCATGTGAAAATAAAAGAATTAAAGAATTAAAGCTCATCCCGCATTCCTTGCTCATCACTTAACGCGCACTCGGACACTCGCTGCGGTGATCTGAGGATGATATTTCTTGTAAATAAGAAGGGAAAGTCATGGAAGCCACGCTACTAAAGTCAGTCTTTGCTTTTTAGTCAATGGCAGTAGAAAGTTGGGTAAAGAGAATGGAAAAAGGTTGGTTCTTTCGTCCTCCACATCTCTCCTTTTATTGCAGTGAGTGTGGACAAGAAAGTGAGATTGCTTCAACAACAGCTTTCTAAGCAGTATGGATCTCTGCATAATAAGTTTTCTAGATCTGCACAAAAACTTCTCTTTATTTTACCCCACTCGTTTTAATTTCATACCTTTGATTCGTTTTTTGTTTTCCTGATATGATTATATGTTGTTGCAGATTATTACTCTTTGGTCAAAACGAAAAGACTGAACCCCTGCAATGGCACATACTGCCAGAGGAGAATCTTCTTCCAGCTCTGATCCTCGTTATTCAACTCCTAACTGGAAATATGATGTGTTCTTGAGTTTTACAGGGAAAGACACTCGCTTGAAGTTTCTGGATCACTTAGATAAAGCTTTTGAAAGAAGTGGCATCAAAACATTTAAGGATGATAAAGATCTTGAGAGAGGGAAAGTCATAAAAGAAGATCTGTTGCAAGCAATCGAGGATTCTCTCTGTGCAGTTGTTGTTATCTCTGAAAATTATGCAAAATCTACGTGGTGTTTAGAGGAGCTTCAAAAGATCCTTAAAGCTTCAGAAATATTGGATCGACGGGTTTTTCCCATATTCTATGATGTTGATCCAGCCGATGTAAGACACCAACGAAAACGCTTTCAGGAAGCCATGGATGAACATGAAGACAGATTCAGAGAGGACAATGTGAAAGTGCATACTTGGAGAAGTGCATTGTGTGAAATTGCCAACTTGTCTGGTTGGGACACCAGGGGCAGGTAAGTTTTCTTTTACAATCGTTTAATCATATTTTCTATATTTATTTGAGGCACAGATTCGTTTTGGTTTAAATCGTGTATAATCATTTTAGGCAGAGATGATGATAACATGAAAGTAGCATCCATTATCGGCACAGATGATGGATTTGCATTGGGTGCTCATTATCGTCCAGATCAGATCTGGACAGTCCAGATTTAATTTTAATTTTATTTTTATTTTTTTAAAATAATTATGTTAATAGGTATAGGATAAAAAATAAAGATAATCTCTTAACTATCATTCTTTAAAAATATAATTTTTTTATTTTAAAATAATTATTTAAAAATATTAAATCTGAACCGTCCAGATTAAATCTGAACGGCTCAAATTGCTCATCAGGTGATGGGCACCAAATGCGAACCCCACAGATGATAATCTCCCATTAATAATAAAGTATAGATTTCTCAAATTTCTTAAATTTACATCAAGTTTCACTTTACTCTCCTTAATAAAATTAATTTTAATCATTTGCTTGACAGAAAAAATTTTAGTCCTTTGAACTTAACACTAATAAAAAATATTAACTCAATCATTTTAAAATAATAACATAGTTTTGAAATGCTGACATATTAATTTTTAATTTAAAATATCTAAATAATATTTAAAATAAAAATTTATTTTTATTAATCATTTTGCAATTTTATAATTATGAAATAAAAATTTTTTCCTTACTTTTTATCGTGGAAAAAAATTATCCAATTAATCTTAAAATTTAAATTGAAAAGTTATAATTATTTTAAAGATTAGTGTTAACTTTTATACTAACTCTAATATCATAATTTAAAAAGCTACATAAAAATTAATAAGTTGTAATTTAAGATATTTTTAGATTAATAATTTTATGAAAATTTAAAAGTAAATCTTATAGAACTATGTTAGAAAATTTGATCACAGGAAATAATTATGTTTGAAGGCATCTTTAATTAGGTTTTATTATAAATATGTTTTTAATTTACATATTTTAAATTAAAAATTAATATGTCAATATTTAAATGCTGAATCATCATTTTGAAACTGTTGAGTTAGCATTTTATGTTAACAAGGTTAACAGTATTAAATTTAATGGACCAAAAATACACATTTTAAACTTGTAATACTAAACTGAAACTTGAAATAAACTTAAAGAAGTAAATATATACTTTAAGCCTTTTGCCAATATATTTATTATGTTACACTTCAACAAACGTTGTATAATTGGTTCATTGAAGTATGGATTACTGATTGTGTTAATTTTAATTAATTTTTAATGTATTAATTATAAGTAATATTCGTTTACATGCATTTACGTTATATATAATAATTCTTTTATAGCTTACATACATGAGGATGAGAAAATTATGTTGAAGAACCTTGTTCAAAATTTACGTTTTTGGCCAAAAGCTCAAAATTTATTTTCAGGCACCATAAAAACTATAATTATATTGAACGAACAAAATAAACTAACTAACTTTCTTATCGTTATAAAAACTGGTGGCACTTTCATATCCCTTCCCCTATAGTTGTCACTCTGAAATTTAAATCTATTCATCAACAACATAATCAATTGCTTTTAGAACTGCTCATGAAATGGGATCGGGACAGGCTTGGGAACAGGGATGGACGTCCTATGTCTTGTGGGATTGAGATAGTATGGGACGTCCCATTTCTTTTCTTTTGTTTTTTTTTTTAACTATTGTAATTCTGGGGTTGAATATTTTTATGTTACAATGTTTGCTTTTTCGTTAAGCTTCTAAAGATGAAAGCATTATAAAAAATATTATACAGAAAGCTCAATTATATAATGTAATAAAGGTATAAAAACAATACAGCAAAAAAAAAACTGTAAAAAAAATTATATAATGACTTTATAAATTATTTTATTAAGAAAGAAGATTTTGTGGAGGTAACATTACAAGTTAAAAGTGAAAATCACGACAAAAAATAATTATTATTAATAAGTGATTTGAATAATCTAATAAGAATTATTAATAAATAATTTTTTAAAAAAAGGTTTTAGAATAGGATAGGACGAGTTGAACACCCCAATTGTGTTATTCCATGTCTAATACACAATTTTTTTTTCTTTTTTTTTTTCTTCTTCCCAAATACCTGTAATATTTATAGCAAAATTGGGCACCCAAATCCCTAATACTACGCTGCTAACATTTCAGTCCTTCAAAATTATAAATTTAATCAAACCCAACAATAATTATCAGTCATCGTTCTTAGTGTAATTTTTTCTATTGTTTATTTGAAATTTCTATAAGCATTTCCCCTAACTTTCAGTTATTGTTATGAGAAATATATTATCTATAGTGAAATCCCCTGCAGCGCACTATTTAATTATCTTCTTGGTAATATATGAAGTTTCCTAATGATAAGTTTTCTTTTTCATTTGTTTTCTTTATGAAGATTTTTTTTTTTACTTTATATTAGAAGTCCCTTTATACTTGTGAACAATATCATTTAAATTTGTGAGGAGCGCTATTTCCATTGTGACAACAGAAAATTGGAAGGCATTCATTTTGATCTTTTAAGAGAAAAATCAAATTTTTAAATGATGAATGGATGAACCGAATGACAGTGCACATTGATAATTAATACGTTGATGAATACAGACACAACAAAATTATGAATAATTCGATTGTCTTTTGGGTAAAATGATCACATTTCTAATTTTAATGAGCAGAAGGATCAACTCTTAGATGCTCAAAAATTCGCTGTTATATCAAAAAATGTATTGTTGCTTTAGTAAACAATACCTGTGAAAAGTCACATTTTTCATTATTATTTTAATTTATTGTGACTATATAACTCATATTAAACAACGTTATGTGTATTTTTTTGATAGGCAGGAAGCAGATCTTATAGAAGAAATAGTCAGAGAGGTATGGGCTTACATAATTCCTAAATTACCATCTCATGTTGACAATCTAGTTGGGATTGAGTCAAGAGCACGTGATATAATGTCTCTCTTGGAGATTGGGGTGGATGACAGACGTTTTGTGGGGATATGGGGTATGGGCGGTGTGGGTAAAACAACTCTTGCTAGAGTTGTTTTTGAAAAACTATCCCACAAATTTGAAGTGTGTTGCTTTCTTGTCAATGTTAGAGAAACATTTGAAAAAGAAGGCCACGTTGTCTCTTTGCAAAGAAAGCTTCTTTCTCCTCTCAAAATAAAAGGCATGGAAATTTCTGATGATTACGAAGGAATGAAGATGATAACAAAGCTTCTCTGCAGTAAAAAGGTTCTTCTAGTCATTGATGATGTAGATCATCAGAAACAATTAAATAATTTGGCTAAAAGTCCATATTGGTTTGGTAAAGGAAGCAGAATAATTTTTACAACAAGAGATAAGCACTTGCTCACCTCGTTTGAAGTAGATGAGCAAAGAATATATGAGATGAAAACCATGGAGGGAGATGAATCTCTTCAACTCTTTTCAAACAAAGCATTCAACAAAGGCCATCCTCCTGATGAGGCTTATTGGAAATTATCTAAATCTGTAGTTGAACAAGCAGCTGGTCTTCCTTTGGCACTTGAAGTTTTGGGTTATTTTCTTCGCGGAAGAGAAAAAGATAAGTGGATAGGTGCTTTAGATAAATTAAAGAAAAGTTATATTGATAAAGATATTTATCCAGTGCTTAAAATAAGTTATGATGGATTGGATGAGCAACAACAGGCAATATTTTTAGATATTGCTTGTTTATTCAAGGGTTGGCGGAAAAAAGAAGTGATTCGAATTTTGAAAAGTTGTGGTCTTAACCCAATCATTGAAATAGAGGTCTTGATTGAAAGAACTTTAGTAGTTGAAACAAAAGGTGGCAGATTAGAGATGCATGATTTACTTCAGGATTTGGGTAGGAATATAGTTAAGCAAGAATCTCCCAAGAATGTTGGCAAGCGTAGCAGGTTGTGGGAGTTTGAAGAAATTAAGGAAGTATTGGAAAATAACAAGGTGAGTGCCATATTTTCTAAAGATCTCATTTTCTTGACATACATTTAATGTTTTTAATGTTCTTTATTTTCTTATCATTCTCATGTTATTTTTCTTGCAAATGACATTTTTATTAGGGATCTGAGGCAATAGAAGCTATTTCTATGCAATTGCAAGGTTGGTTTCGGTACGGGCACGATAAAATAGAAGTACATCCTGAAGCTTTTTCAAAGATGAGTAACCTTAGGCTCTTCTTATGTACGACACTTGACAATCCGTTCATCTTCCCAAGTGAATGGAAATTTTTGGCTGGTGCATTAAAAGTTGTTATGTGGCAATATTCTCCTTTGAAAGCTCTTCCACTTGAAACTCAATTGAATGGACTTGTTGAAATGGATATGTCAGATAGCAAAATAAAACAACTTTGGAGCAACAAACAGGTAAGATTGATGCTTCATGCATGATTTTTTATCTTAAAATTATATCTTTGTGTTCATGTTTTATTGATATACTGCTTAGTTAGACTGACTCTACCATCTTTTGTTTGATTCTAGCGCATGACAAAGTTGAAATCTATCGTATTGGAAGACTCTATCAATTTGACTGAAACTCCAGACTTCTCAGGTGCTCCAAATTTAGAAGATTTACGTCTTGGTGGATGCATATCTCTTGTCAAGGTTCATTCCTCCCTTGGACAATTGGAAAAGCTTGTTAACGTGGACATGAATGAATGTTTAAGCCTTGAAATCCTACCAGAAAAACTGGAAACAAATTCTTTGGTGAAGTTAAACCTTAGGGAGTGTATAAAAGTTGCAAAGCTCCCGGAGTTTGGGGAAGGTATGAAAAAACTATCATATCTTAATGTGGATGATACTTCTATAACTAGACTTCCTGAATCAATTGGATCCTTGACGGGTCTTGAATATTTAAATTTGCGCGGCCGCAAAATTGAAAATCTTTCTGGCTGGAATGTAACGTCCTTAACAGAGTTATATTTAAGCAAGTGTGGCTTAGACGATGGATCAATTCCTGATTTTGACAGTTTATCATTGCTCACTGTATTGGATATAAGCTTTAATGATTTTGAGAATCTACCCGACTTGTGTGGTCTTTCTCGACTTGTCTTCCTTTCATTGGATTACTGCAGAAGGCTTAAGTTGTTGCCAAGGCTCCCACCACGATTAATTCGATTACATGCCTTCGGTTGTGATTTAATGGAACCATTATCATCAGATAGACAATTATGGGATTTGGTTGCTTCACTTGACCATGAGGTATGCGTTTCTCTTCCTACAACCTCTAATGTGTATTTTTCCCCCTTAAAACTGCAATTACATAACATGACTAATTTTTTATTTCAGTGTCGTGGGCGAACTAAATATGAAATCTATAATGATGGGGAGGAAGATTGGGACGAAGTTGTTCCTTCTGTGCTATTAAAGGTATGTGTGTCTTATTTTTGTGTTTTTTTTCTCACATATGCTCCCTTCATGGGTAATTAATGTTAATAACATATTGTTTGATATGTTTGCAGGGAGCTAAATGGCCTTCTCCGCTGACAGATTTCTGTGCAAGTCTTCCAGGATGCGAAATACCATCATGGTTTCCAAATAAAGAACATTGCCATTTGGATATGTGGGGTAGGAAATATGAGATTGAAGTGGACATGCCTCCATATTTTCGTGACAGTGAATGGTGCGGAATTGTTGTGTGCTTCCGTATGTCAGGTTACGGTGAGGGTTCTTGTGACTTTAGTTGGAGTAGTAAAGCTGCACCAGATGATGATCATTATGCACCCAAAGAGTGGGAGTGTGATATTCCTTCCTCCCTTTACGAAAAGCATTGCATAATAATGGTGTTGGAATTAAATGAGGAAACATGTTGGCGGCACCTAAGAGCTCGTCATAACAATTCCCTTCACATTCTATTTTCTTTTGCATCACGTGATCAAGATTATTGGGAAGCAGAGGAATGTGGGTGGAGAGTGATACGTAAAGAAGAGATACAAGATTGGCGCCATCTAAATGGTTTCTTCAACCAAGCCAACCAACCCCAGCTTGCTTCTTCTGATGAGGTCAAGCTTCCGCTGAGAGCATTTGAAGAATTCTTTATGGGGGAGTATTTGACTTACTGATTCAAGAACCAGAGAAAAATGGACGAGAATAGGTAACAATGACTCATCGTCTTCCTACTCCTTCCATTCTAATATGATAGTTGTCACTCCAGGATATTTGTCTTTGTTTCAAAAAATTTTGTCATTTGATGAGGTTTTCAGAAAGAAACGGAATTTAATTAATTACCTCATCATAAATGAAAACTGAGCGCTTGTTAACATGAATAAAGGCATTTAATGAAGTGAAATACAATTGCATTTCGGTAAAATTTAAATCTTTTGTTATTTTCGTCAACACAAATCGAAAGTGACAATTCACTAGTAAAGAAAATCATTTTCTCTATAAAAAAGAACATGTCAAGCTCCATGTGCTTTACACGATGAGGTACCAGTGGATTTCATGAGAATAGTACCTAAATTGTAAGCCACATGCATGAATCATTCCTCTCATATACTTGCGGGAATGCAAACACAGGTGTCAATAACATAATCATACCACTTACCATAATAAACTAAAAAAAAGAGGACAATAAAAAGAACCAGATTTACGAAACAGAGTGAAGCTTGGTAATTTTCAATTTGGCTAGAAACACCCTCCCCTGTTTCCAATTTTGAAAGAGAATAGGATCCAAGTTCCATGCATAACTACAAGTTTAAGTTAGTACATAAAAATATACGTGTTGATGTATATCAAATGGCAATAAAATATTTTGGTAGATAACGTGTTGATGTATCACTTGCAAAGAAACAGAGTATTTAAAAATAAAGTGAAATAAAAAGACACGCCTCAATGTGCATGAGCAATTTGTTCGCAAAATTAATTATGTGTTGATATTAAAACCCAAAAAAAAAAAAGAAGAAAAATTCTATCATATGGATATGTTTATTTCAGGAAGAAGAAAAGAACAAATAAATAATAAACAGTTCAAGAAGAAGAGATAAGTAGTTCATAGTTAGACAAACATAAACATATGTTTGGCATGAATTATATTTTTATGATGAAATCAAGTTGCAATAAGAATATATAAATATACTTATGTATGTATGCATGCACATAAAATTGGTGGAAGCCATTTAGTTTACGATGGGTAATTAAGTGGCTCACCTATTGATTACTTGTTCTATTTGTTTATTGTGTATATAATATAATAGGAAATATATCATAAATAAAATTCTATTCTTGATCACAGTGAAATAAAGGGATGTGTAAAGAAGAGATACAAGAGTGGTGCCATCTCAATCATTTCAGCCAACTTCCTTCTCTTGATACTGACGACGTCAAGCTTCCTAGAAGAGTGCTTGGCAAGTTCGCTGAAGCAATTCATTTGTTTGACCAAGACGAGGACTTTGGACCTCAAAATCATTTATAAATTAATCATAGAAAAGATGATTTTCAATTTCACGTTCTAAAATATTTATGTAATTCGATATGTTGCCTAAATTTCTTGCAAACAACCAAAAGAATAAACAACTTGTAGGGACAGTAATTAATCAAGAGAATTTTAGACATACTTAATTGGTGGAGGAAATTTTTCAAAATAATTAAGGGTTAAATCTAACAAAATATTTTTTTCAACGACATTCAAAATATTTTAAGATGTTGAATACACTAAATATTACTAAAAAATTAAGATTATTAGTGATACTGAAAAAATAATTTAGGTTGTTGAATGAAAATTTTATGATGCTGAATGTATTTTAACCCAACAATTAATTTAATTTTCCTTGAAGAGATTTCTACACTTTTGCAGATGCGTACGTTTGCTTGGACAACTTTTTTAATATATATATATATATATATATATGCATATAGGGAAAAGAAAAAATAATAATAGATGAATAAAGTACAAGCACTAGTTAATTAATACTACATCAAATCCTTAATGTAAGATCTCATTTGACTTTTATTTTGGTCTTAAATATAAGACTACAATCTACTTTGTTTCTCATATTTATGCATTTTTTTCTTAAAGTAGCCCTTCTAATAATGGTAGTTAGTTATAGCTAACATATTTGATTAGTAAGGATATTTTAGAAAAGATAACCCTTATTTATTATAAATGACTAACTTAACTTATTTCCTTAATCTCATCAAATTAGTCAACTAGTTTTTATATTTAGGACTGGAGGTAGTTCTTTGTTTACAAAAGTTAACAAAGAACTTACTACATCTAAATAGAGAAAAAATCTAAAAAATGTTAGATTAATTTAACCAAAAGTAAATTCCTTAACCAATTCAAATAAGAGATTGAACTGTTCTTAGTAGATTACTTAAATTTCATCTGAACCACCAAAATAACCAATAAATGAAGGATTAATTGGTTAAGTAAGATTTGTAAGAAAAGTGAAGGAAGTTTAAAATTATCTATGCTGTTAAAACAAAAATTTGGCTAGGTCAATCATAATTATCTCCAACAAAAATATAGATTTCATTTGCATATGTCCACTAGCTAGTTCTGTGAAGCTAATTCATAACGACACGAACTAAAAAGACCACTAATCATCGTCATAATGAAGGGAATAATAATAATAAACTCAAGTTCTCCTCATCAAAATTATATCAGCTACGACAATCCACCGAGTATGGTATCTAATTCGTTTCACTCAGCTTTGACAAATATATTCTAATTAATTTCATATATATGTTTTAATTACACAAATGTTTCCACTCATTTTTCAATCAATCATCAATAACATTATTAGATAGGCAAACTATACTTATCCTGAAGCGTTGGTGATCAAATGACAATCCTCTATAATCCCTCCTACTATTCTACTCATAATGTTTCAACTGGAAGATTAGATTGGCCACCAAGCTAACAACAATGGATCTCTCCTTCCTTGGTTCTGTCTCCTTAAGCTATCACGGTTACTGCTGCTACTGACATTCCTTCTTCCACAGGTTCTACCATGGAAATTACCCAGTCTTAGAGGTGGCAGCTCAGGACAAGAGTTATGCTAAACCAACAAATTGAAGGAACAACACAGTCAGAGTGATAAATATGGTTATCACAACAAGATACCTTCACAAATTACAGAGGATGAAATTACAATTAAAAAACAACAGGGGCATCACAATGACAGAAGTAAAGAAAATGAAATCAATATGAGAAACACATCTCATACTGTTACGCGCATCAAATTAATACTCATCATGAGTTAAAAACTCATCATTTGTAATTTCAATTTTATAATGCTTTTGGAATGTAATATTTTTTTAATGACCTGAGAAAAGAAAATAACGGTTATGAGAATATTAGGAGTCGGATAAACATTGAAGGAGAGCAACTTTACAATCCTCCCCCAGCCAACCAGGAAATCAAAAGGAAGGAATTATAAACTCAATTCTCCTCCATTAAATCTACGTCAACTGCAACAATGCGCTAAATTTAATATTTAATCATTTCACTCAGTTATCACACACACACTTTTTAATTTGATACACACGCGCACATGTAGATGTATCAACAATATCCATATTAAAGAACAAACAAAAAAAACCAGTATTTCGAGTTATTTTCCATATCATTTTTAAGAATATTATTAGACAGACTTTACTATCCTGAAACATTGGTCATCAAATGACAATCCTCTATAATCCGTCCCATTATTCTGGTCATCAATAGTAGAAGAGCTGCTGACACACTGGTCCGAGCATAATGACTAGCGTTTCAACTGGATGATCATAATGGCCACCAAGATGATAGTGTATTTCTCCTTCCTTGGTTACAGCTGCTATTAACCTTCTGACTTTCACCAAGGGAACTACCCAGTCCTGTAGGTGGCAGATCAATGAGGCAAACGCGACAAGAGTTATGCTGAACCAACCAAGGAACAATACAGTCAAGAATGATAAGTACGGTTCAAGGCATTTGCCTAGCCTCAGAGCCTAGCTCGAATTTTTCTTGACAGACCGGCCAGTGTGAATCAGAGCGAAGAGGCGCCCGCCTGATCTTAATTGTACCCATTGCATCAATTGAAGTATGTGGGGCTGGAGGAAGACCTCTATGATCATTCATGGTGAGCTATTGAATAAATGCTTCCAGTCCAGGGGCTATCAATAAACCGCCGAAATCAATAGGCCTAGGTTCCCCTCTACTACCATGAAACATGAACGAAGGGCAAGAATTGAAAAAGTCCTGACTCCATTCAAGAAATAGGGCAGTATCAGACCTTTGTCTAACATCAATGTTGGGGAATTGCCCAGCTATTCTCTGCCTCATGAAATTGTCAAAAGCATCCACAAGCCCGAATCTAGGTTCAGAAACTCTCTGAGCCATAAAGGCATGTATGGCATAAAACAGATCAGGCATGTGGAGAAGACCAACTTTACAATCCTCACTCACCAAGGAATCAAAAGGAAATCAATCAACAAACTATACTTGGTTACATAAAAAATAAAAACAAACAATATTCATGAACTTTAAGATTTTTTTTTGCTTTTTTGTCATTAGAGAATTAGAAAAGATCAACAGATCGGGTGGAACGTAAAATGGGTCCTATTCATTTTATTTCTGGCCATTCTTATCTCCTTGTATTTATTTTTATTTCATCCGCGTATGAAAGAAATTTGGTAATAAGTTGAATTTGTGAGAAGAATGAAAGATACTTAGAAAGCATCCCAGTTGTTAGGTACAACTTCAACAAAACACCCAAAATTTGGTTGGCTTTATCATAATTCGCCAAGAATAATATAGACTCCATCTGCATATGTCTCTTCATAATGATAAGAATGAAAAAGGCCACTGATCATCATCATAACGAAGGGAAATAAATATATACTCAAGTTCTCATCAAATTTGCATCAATTGCAGCAATCAGTATAGTATCAAATTCGTTTCACTCAGCTATCACATATATTTTAATTAATTTCATATACATGAACTATATCCATACTAAGAAGCTAGAAAACACAAGTGTTTCATTTTTCATATCAATCATCAATAACGTTATTAGATAGGCAGACTATACTTATCCTGAAGCATCGGTGATAAATGACAATCCTCTATAATCCCTCCTACTATTCTGGTCAAAATGTTTCAACTAGCAGATTAGATTGGCCACCAAGCTATTAGTGGATCTCGCCTCCCTAGGTTCTGTCTGTTGGGCTCCCGTCTCCTTAAGCTATCACGGTTACTGCTGCTACTGACATTCCTTCTTCCTCGTGTTCTACCATGGAAATTACCCTGTCTTAGAGGTGGCAGCTCAGAACAAGAGTTATGCTGAACCAACAAATTGAAGGAACAAAACAATCAGAGTGATAAATATGGTTATCACAATAAGACACCTTCACAAATTACAGAGTATGAGATTACAATTAAAAAACAACAGGGTTATCACAATGACAGAAGTAAAGAAAATGAAATAAATATGAGAAACATATCTCATACTATTACGTGCATCAAATTAATACTCATCACGAGTTAAAAACTCAATTATCAAATGCTTGAGAAAGATTAATTAAAATTAATATCAGAAGCACCGACCTCTGCTTGCGTTAACCTGTTGAAATCAATGGTGGGATTGCCCCAATCTTGCATCTCTTCTTTAGATAGCACCCGCCACCCACATTTCAATCGTGGGCTTTTAGAATATTGACAAGTGACGCTAAGTTTGATGTGAAGACAGTTACTATTTCCTCTTAAATGTTGCCAACATGTTTTCTCATTGAAATCTAAAAGCATTAGGCAGAGGCGAGGCTGCCAGGCGTACATAAGTGAAATTTCATTCTCCCATTCTTTGCAAATGTAATAATCTTCACGAGCTTTACAACTCCATGAAATGACAAGTTTATCACAGGTTGAGCTGTCTTTTATTTCTAGGTATACAGCAAGTCCAGACCATTTACTTGCACGAAAATATGGAGGGACATCCACCACTAATTCATATTCCGAAGTACCACTTTCATTTGAAGGAATAGAGCCTCTGTTTGGAAACCATGACGGTATCTCAGATTTTGGCATTATTGCAAGAAAATCTGCCTCAGGTACATATCTCGACTGTCACAAAATTATTATAACTTTCATTGCCACTAATTACTTTGAAAATGAGAATGAAGAATACAGAGGAATACATTACAAACATTTATACCTGGCTAGACTGGAACATTCTTTTCTTATAATTAGTTTGATGGCGATACTAAAACAAGGAACAAAAAAAATCATGTTATATATCCATAGTTAAAAGAAATGGATAAATAAATCGATATACTTATAAGTTATAGTTAAACATACCTCATGGTCAAGTGATGAAAGTAGATTCCACATTCCATCTGATGATAAAGGCTCCATCGAGTCACAACCAGTTGCATATAGTTGCATTAACCTTGGTGGGAGTTTTGGAAGTGACTTAAGCCTCTCACAGTTATTCAAATAAAGATGAAGTAGTTGAAAAAGATTTGAGAAGCAACCAATGGGTAAATTAGCAAAATCATTTCCTTCCAGGCGTAAAGTAATTAATGATGACAAACTGCCTAAATCATCAGGAATTGATCCATCACTAATGCCACAGTAGCTCAAGTCTAACATGGTTAATGATGTTAGATTAAAGCCAGACATTTGAAGAACAAGTTTTCGGGGGCCCCTTAGATTCAAATCTCTAAGACCAGACAAGAATCCAAGCGATTCTGGAAGTTTGGTTATAGCAGTTTTCCTTGCATCAAGCACTGTTAATTTTTTCATGCATTCCCCGAATTCTGGAAGAGTTGAAAGTTTATCGCACCAACTAATATCTAACTTTATCAAAGAGTTCATTTCCAATATTTTCGGAAGGATCTCAAGACTGGTACAACACGACAAGTTCACTTCAACAAGCTTTTTCAACTCTCCAAGTGAATGATGAACCGTAATGAGAGATGAGCACCCTTCAAGATTCAATTTTTCCAGGTTTGGAATTTCTGAGAAGTCTGGGGTTTCAACCAAATGTTTGGAATTGCTTAGATCAATAAACTTCAACTTCTTCATAAGCTGATCAAATGAATAAAAATGTAGGAGAATTAGTCTCACAAAACAATTGTATCGGCATCAATACAAATATGCAAGAAAACAATGAGGTATGAAGTGTTTCACCTGCATGCCATCACAGAGTTTTATTTTGCTAAAAGGCATTTGAATGTCGACAAGTTTATCCAACTGAGTTCCAATCGGAAGAGTTTCTAGAGGATACAACCTCCATCGAATAACCTTTAATGTGCTAGAAAAGCATTTGAGACCACTATGAAGTTTCACTTCACTTGATATGATGAGCAACCTTAGATTATACATCTTTGAGAAGGCGTCACGATGTACTTGTATTTTTCTATCTAGGTTAAAAGGCAAAGCCATAGCTTGTATTGCTTCAGATCCCTAACAAAATGTGCATTGCAAGAAAGCATAACATGAGAATGGTTTCAAATTAAAGTAAAGCTTACTAAAAGCATTAGAATTATTAAAACAGCATGTGAGCATTGAGACATGAGGCACTCACTTTATCATTTTCCAATACTTCATGGATGTCTTCTAGATTCCACAACCTACTTCGTCCATGAACATGACCAGGAGATTCTTGAAAAACAATACTCCTGGCTAATTCTTGAAGTAGATCATGGACCCCTAATACGGTTTCTCCATCAAATGTCTTCTTCTCAATCAAGAGAGCTCTTTCAATCAAAATATTTATTCCAATAGTTGGATGAAGATCACAATTTTTCAAAATTTGAGCTACTTCATCTCTTTTCCATCCATTGAAGAAGCAAGCAATATCTAAAAAAATTGCCTTTTCTTCATCATTCAATCCGAGATAACTTACTTTAAGAATTTGAAAAATATCTTTATCTGGAATGTGCTTCATCCTTTCTAAAGTTTCTTCCCACTCAAGGAGACTTCTGCCACATAGTAAGGAGCCTAAAACATAGAGTGCCAAAGGAACACCTCCTGCATATTTAACCACAATTTCTGACAAAACAAAATAATCATCTTCAGGATGATCTTTCTTAAATGCTTTCTTGGAAAAAAGCTCAAGAGATTCATCTTTTTCCATGGTTTTGACCTCATATATTCTATGCACCCCATGTGATTTCAGTAGGTGCAAATTTCTAGTCGTTATAATCACTCTACTCCCCGCCCCAAACCACTTTGGACTTGCCAAACTCTCTAATTGACTCACATGATTTGCATCATCAACGACAAGGAGAACCTTTTTACTCCGAAAAAGTCGATTCAAAATCGTTTTCCACAATGCTCGTCATATATCTTTTGCCCTTTGTTGAGATGTAAAAGAATATCATTTTGTAAACTAACTATGCCTTTTCTTTCTGAAATCTCCCTAACATTAGCAAGAAAGCAGGATATTTCAAATTGGCCAGAGATTCTCTCAAAAACAAGTCTAGCAAGAGTTGTCTTACCAATGCCGCCCATACCCCATATCCCTACAAAACAGATGCTATCTGCCTCTATCTCTAAGAGAGCATTTATCTTAACCATCCTTGACTCAATTCCAACTAAATTATCATCATAAGATGGCAAACTAGAGCATACAATGTTCCATACTGTTTCAACAATCTCTCGAATGACTTCTGCTTCATTCCTGACCCCAAAAAAAAAAAAAAACCCATGAGCTTATGATCATGAAATATAGTTCTTCACCAAAAAAATAAAATATGAATTATAGTCACAATAAAATAGAGAAACAAAAAGATGAATATTGTTCAACAAAACTAGAATGCTGCCATAGCTTTTGATATAACGTTGGGAAAAATATATATATATATATATATATATTAACCGATGTTGATATTTAATTGGGCCGGGGCTTTAGATTTTATTACGGAAAGGGGTAGCCTGGCTTTAGAAATGATAAAGAGCTTTAGTGGGAAGTTTGACTTAAAATTTAGAACAGGGATATCATCCACTGTTCGATTATCTCATGAGCTAAATAGCAATAGTACTATATATTTGCCACATGTCACTAAGTCAAATTTGGACGCTACTTTTGGGTTCGCTACTTCATAAACATAATTGGAAAAGGAAAAAAGTGAAAAATAAAACTTACCGACTTCTAGCGTCCCAGCCAGACAGATTGCTAACCTGCGACAAAGCGGATCTCCATTTGTGAACCTTGTCTTCGCTTTTTTTGCATTTCTTTTCATGGTTGGCTAAAGCTTTTCCGAAACTTCTTCTTTGATATCTTACATCAGATGGATCTACACCATAGAAGACAGGAAAAACTTGTCCTCCAAATTTTTTTCGAGATTCAAGAATCTCCTCAAGTTCATCCAAGCACCATGTAGAATTTGCATAATTTTCGGAGAGAACAACAACAGCACAGAGAGAATCCTTGATGGCTTGAATGAGTTGTTGTTTAATAACTTCCCCTTTCTTTATTCCTTTATCATCCCTAAAACATCTGATGCCACTTCTAATGAAAGCATCACATAAGTGATCCGTGAAATTTAAGCGAGTATCTCTCCCTGCAAAACTCAAGAAAACATCAAACTCCCATTTTAAGGTTGAACTACAAGTAAAGGAGCTCGGGCAAGATTCTTCTTTAGCGGCGGAAGACATTTCAATAAGTCGATCTCTCGGATGCATTTGTCCAAATAGTAATCTTTTTTTTTTTTTGTTTAACCCTGAATCCGAATAGTAATCTGCAGCATCATCACATATAATGCAGTGAATAAGAAAATAGAAGTAGAAACAAAAACACCTTCGACGATGGACATAGGGAAGCGGAAGCATCCCATGCATTGTCTTGGAAGAAATGAAGAAGTGGCTTCTATTACTCTTAGAGTCCAACGCCAGAAGAGAAAAAACCAAAGGAAAGAAAGAGAGCCTTCTGTCAGCATACGAGAGGGCAGATAAAACCAAATTTCTTTGATAAAAATGGCGCAAATCTTGAAAACGTTCGATAATTTGGATTAACCCTCCGGCTGAACACAACTCTCCTTGTTTTTGAGATTGAAATTAAGACAAAGTACAGAATTGGAGAATTGCTTTGTATGAAATTTGCAAGTTTTCCTCCCGTTGGGACACCAGGGGGTTGGTAAGTTTTCTTTTATATTAAAATGAGTTAATCGTATTTTTATTAATTAGTTTTTGCAATTTCTTTTTGTTTCTTTTGAATTGACTTCGGCCTTTTAACCATAAGAATAAAACGAAGCGCCTGCTGTAGCAGGAGTAGACTGAAAAATACAAAAGCAAAGGGCCGAAAACAAAAATATGCGCAACAATTGATTATCTGATTCTAAAGCGTATGGACGAAAACTAAAGTTTTATGGTAAATGATTTTATGATATACAATATATGAGAAAAATTGTCTTGACTTACGTAAAAACATTTTTTCAAAGTACTTTTTTTCACAAACCAACTACAACTTTTTTTTTGACCGTGCGCAATCTATATTTGCAAAATAAAAGACATTTACATATAAATCAAGATATATTTCGCACATGATTTGCCCTTGCTCCTTGAGTTCTTAGATAGTCTTGGACAATAAATTTTGCAATGGGAGACTTTTTAGCATTTTCCTCTTATAAAAATATGCTAAATGAAATAAAATTTTCATAAGTATTGAACTGTATACAAATAACGTTTTAGCCTTAAAACTTAATAGTCAACCCATTTAGAATAATCTTAACTATCAATTATACACTCCTGTCCTATAGGGCATTTCCAGCATCATTCAACAAACTATACTATGTCGGGAAAAAAAAACAAGAAAAAGAAATATTCGGCTTCTTTAAAATGTTCTTTTGTCAATTGTCACTGGAGAATTAGAAAACATAAATAAAATGGGCCCTCTTCTAGTTTTTTATATATAAAAATGTTGAGATGTGTTAAAATCCTAAAAGCTTTGTATAAGATCAGGATATTTCTACAAACTCAAAAAGCACTTATCCAGACAGTTAGTCAGTTACAATCACCAAGATAGCAAGATTTATTTTTCACAATTCATTCAGCTCAGTAACAAGTTGCATTTGTTGGAAAAAATGAAAGAAATTTAGAAAGCATTATAGTAGTTAAGTATGAATGCAACAAAACACCTAAAATTTGGCTGGCCCGGTCATAATTCTCCAAGGAGAATATAGATTTCATTTGCATATGTCTCTTCATGACGACAGAAACCAACATGACCGCTGATCATCATCCTAGGAGAGGGATTATAAACTCAAGTTCCTCTCAAATTTGCATCAACTGCAACAATCTATATAGCATAATATCTAACGTTTCACTCAGCTGTCACATATTTCTATTTCAATTAATTATATATATAAACAATATCCATCTTAAGAAACTAAAAGGACACGAGTGTTTCCAGTCATTTTCCATGTATATCTTCCATTAAGACCATTATTATACAGCCAGACTATACTTATCCTGAAGCATTATAGCCCGTCCTATTATTCTGGTCATCATTAGTAGAAGAGCTGCTTACACACTGGGTCTCAGCATAATGACTGGCGTTTAAACTGAAAGATCAGAATGGCCACCAAGATGATAGCGAATTTCTCCTTCCTTGGTTCGGTCTCCTCGAGCTACCATGGATGCTGCTGCTACTGACATTCCTACCTCCATGACTTCCACCACGAGAGCTACCCTGTCCTGGAGGCGGCAGCTCAATACGGCAAACAGGACAAGAGTTATGCCGAACCAACCAGGGAACAATACAGTCAGAGTGATAAATATGGTTACAAGGCATCTGCCTTGCCTCGGTGCCTAGCTCGAATTTTTCTTGACAGACCGGACATTGTGAATCAGAGCGAAGATGCGCTCGCGTGATCTTAATAGTAGGCATTGCATCAATTGAGGAATGTGAGGCTGGAGGAGGACCTCTATGATCATTCATGGTGAGCTGTTGAATAAATGCTTCCAGTCCAGGGGCCATCAACAAACCACCAAAATCAATAGGCCTGGGCTCCCCTCCACTACCATGAAACATGAAAGAAGGGCCAGAATTGAAAAAATCCTGACTCCATTCAGGAAATAGTGCAGTATCAGCTCTTTGTCTAACATCAATGTTGGGGAATTGCCCAGCTATTCTCTGCCTCCTGAAATTGTCAAAAGCATCTACAAGCCCGAATCTTGGTTCAGAAACTCTCTGCGCCATAAAGGCATGTATGGCATCAAAAAAATCGGGCATGTGATGAAAATCTTCAAGAGCGTTATATGGTTGAAACCCATGCCTCTCATTAAGTTCTTGCACAAAGCCTTCATGACAGTAAGGGCAAATGACCTCTCTGCCTTCAAGTGCAATCGGATGCCCACACTCATAACACCAGTGTGTTGGTCCGGTTGACATCCTTGCTGGTAAATCTGCAGCTAAAAGCCTGTGTACTGCACCAAATTATACTTCTTTGCATGTAATAGAAACCAATATAAAAGTTTATAAAATAAAATATTAATAAAAAGAAAGTTAATTTAGAAGCTTCAACATGTCACTGCTTCAGCTGGCTGTCAAGTCCTTTTTGGTATGCCACTGGATGTTTCATCCATGAGACCCACACTCACACACATTCACAGGTATTCACCCGAGATAAAAATAGTAATCCATGACACGGTACAGGTGACCTCACCATTGTATCACAAAAACAAAATCAACGCTTCCCATCTCTTGATCTGAACCCTAACCTTGTTACTCAGTCAGAGACCTTAGTGATTACTCCTCTCACCCTTAAAAGAATGTCTTTCTATCAACAGACACTAGGATTGCATGAAAACTAACAGAAACTTTCATGTGTGCATGTAAAATAATATTTATAGGTCTCACGTTAAGGGGCATCAAATATTTAGAAAAACATTTATATCAGACAACCAAACCACTTATGTCCAGGTAGTAACCATTCTCACCACTGAAAACAGAGGAGCGACTGGTGTGAAGTTGACCAATCTTTAACTCATAAGGCGCCAGAACAAATTTGACAGCTATAACAGTATATTAAACACAAGTGAAAAAGGAAAGACATACAAACATTAAGCATCCACAGTAAACTAAGCTTATGGGACTGAAAATGACAGCCTTAAACCCGCCAAAGTAAAAGTGATTCCTTATTGGCCATTTAAGGGGGTGTTTGGAATATCAGGAACATGGTTGATCATATAATGTATGGCAGATAGGCATGGAAAGAGGTTTATTTTGTTCCATTTTATAAGGTATTGTATTGGTAGGAAGGTAGATTGTTCAACTTAGGAGAAAAACCAAACACAGGTATGGTTCACGCTTCAATATACAAGCTCACTACATCGAACCTTTGACAGCTTGAGGTATTGTCGCGCAGGCCTTTGAACTGAAAATCAACAAGTCATTTGATCCACATAATTGAGTGGAATGAACTGCAAAATTAAATAGAAAAAGTGATTTTGTAAATAGAAAGGACACATGTATCTCTAACGTGAAAGAATACTAGGAAGCAATGAGTAGTGACACTGACAATAGAACTATAATAAACGTATATCTCGCGTATGCAAAGAAAGAGCAATCATCTTCCATTACTGATAACATACGGAAATTGTGCAAGTTTCATCACTTTCATGATCATAGGCACATTGAACTTTTTACGCAACTAGACTGACTTGGGAACACAGGTATTAGATGCTACATATCATGCCTCAAATATTCCAGCTCGGTGGTTGCAATGGGGAAAGATAAACAGACAAATTGTTGCTTCATTTCGGTTATGAACACAATAAAGTACAGGCAGAACACAGAGAAACATACTACATCGTGTTCATTTGAAAATAATTCATAATCCCGACGAATTATGAGGAAATTATTAAAAATTTTGGGAGTAGCAAACTTCATGCAACCGGAATAAGGAAATTCAAGCGCAACATAGCTTTCGTTATCAATAATCACTGACAAAGACAGCAAGCACAACAACAGAATTAGCGTATAGATACACAAAAAGAGAACATAAAACTAATAACAGAACCCCAAGAGGAAGCAAAATCAAGAATGAATCCGACAATTGTCCAATGACAAAAATCTCAACTTGTGGACTAAACTTGAAAAATAAACTAATAAAAAACATGGTGACTGCCGACTAAAAGTATAGATAGACAAAAAGGAAATCAGAGAAAAGAAGCTTAAAATGTGGAGCTGGCGTACTAACCCGAATTTGGGAAGATGCAAGAGAATTCAGAACAGAGAAGCCAAAGATTCCAAGCCCCAGAGCGGGCGATAGTACGAAGAGTGTCGAAGAGAGTGTTGGGACTGGGGAAAGAGGGAATGGAATTTTCCGGAAAAAGTGAGTTCTTTTTCGATCCTTTTCGAGAATAAGATGAACAGATCTTAGTAAATTAAATATAAAATTTCAATCTATTTTTTTTTTCATATTTTTTTTTTTAAATTAATCCTTCTAACAATGGTAGTTCTAGTTAATATATTTAATTAGTAAGGATATCTTAGGAAAAACAACATCTATTTGTTACGAATAACTAACTTAACTTCTCTCCTTAATCTCCTCAAATTAGTCAACTAGCTCTTATAATTAGTACCAATAACTAATTTAATTTCTCTCCTTAATCTCCTCAAAATAGTCAACTAGCTCTTATAATTAGTACCAGGAGTAGTACTAAATAAATAATTATGAAGAATAATTAAATTTTTATTTTATTATTTTTTATTATTTGCATTGAAAATTATTCATTATAAAAATCCTGGAATATATGCAACAAATATGCTATCAATGAGAATAATTTATGAAAAAAATTATAAATTAAATAGATAAGGTGAATTCAGGACTCAGGAGTTTACTATAGAGAATTTAATTAATTTATTCGTTTAAGCCACGCCTTATCTTACCAGATGAAATTGTTTAGACGTGTTATTTGAAAATTGAATTCTTCACAGCATGTTGCCAACAATCCACGAATTTAAAGCATAATCTGTTTTATTTATGACTTATCATGATATAATTTATTATGAAATTTGTTGGCAGAAACATTTATTATGAAATTTATATTTTATGTTAGTTAGTTAAGATAAAAGATAAAAAATGAGAGAATATTTATTTCTAAAAAATTATATAATAAACACGAAATTTATTTTTTCCTTCTTTGAAGGCTTTTAGTCCAATTAGCTAAGAGCTAGCACATAAATTAAATTCATTAAAAATTGTACATCTCAAAAATATTTAAAAACAATTTGTTTATCTTTAAAAAAACTAGCTAATTTTTTTAATACAAAACAAACTCGCTAATTATCTGGACACTAGAGTCGGAGGTAATATTTAGTTTTCTCTTAGTTGATATAAAAAAAAATAAAGAATTGTTTTGGAAAAATTGTAAAATTGTCATCGTCAAAAATTTTATTAGTAAGAACAACGTAAATCAAAATAACAGTATCAATGTACATAAAAATTCGCTGACCACTATTACTTTCTGGATATAAAGATTTATTAGCTCTCCTCACATATAAAATTTTTAGTAGGAAAATTTTCCCTATTTTTCGTATTTACTTTCCTCTGAGCTGAAAAATAAAGACTGATTAAAAATGACAAATATAAAGTTGTCTCGCTTTAGGATTCTCAGTCGCAATAAAGCCCACCCCCGCTAAAATTCTATTATCATTATTCTTGCTTTGGAAACTTCTTTAGAATTGTGTTATTTTTCTTTTTCAATATTAAAATTTTATAAAATATGTGATAAAAATACTTAAAATAAAAATAAAGTTGTGTAAAATTTAACGAATAAAAAAAATTGTAACAGAATCTAAAAATTGTCATCTTATTCCTTCTGGTTCTAAATATAAAACTCATTTTATAATATCAATTACATTACAAAATACAAAAATTACATTGTAACCAGGTGTTAACTAGCCTAAAATATAAATTAATAGTCCAAATTGCCATTAATAACACAGACAAGTTACCACTTAGAAAGGTAAATCACATGTTCCACATACTGTTAGAAAATTATACTACATATAAGTAGCAATCCAATTTGAATAAATTAAAACAAAAAAGATAAATTAATTATTAGAAATATTACATGTCACTATTCCTTTTTATAAGAAAAATTTAACCAAATCATTGTTAAAATTTATCAGAGACACGTAAAAATTATAAATTTTCCTTTAAAATATTCTTATTCAAAATAAAAGGGATTATGAAAAGAAGAAAATGTCTCGTGAAAATTATTTCTTATAAAAGAAGAGATAAATATACATCAATTTATAATTTAATTAATTAATTTAAAATATATATAAATATAAGATCCAACATGAATTAAAAATTAAAAATCATATAATCTGAAACCACAACTAACTTACATCAAAATACTTCATTATTCACGAAAAAAACGAAATTAACAATTAAGATCAAAATTTATATAAATCAGTACATCATCAATGCATATAGAATTGAAGATAAACGTATTTGCAACACCAAAAAAACAACGCTATATTAAGGGAACATAAATATAAATGACAACTGTCACCACAAAATAATATAAATGTCAATTCTAAGAATCACCGACTATAGTTGACTCCAATAATATTTTGAGAAAATATTTGATTAGAATCCTCATCTATCATACGTATAAATTATGAATCCTTATCTGCCAATTTTTCCAACCAGAATCAAATGGATGCACTCTGTCCATAAACGTCAATCCCATTCATCTATGTAAGCGGTTTACAAGGACACTATTTGAGGTAGCACCATAACACAATTAAGAATACTTAAGATATATTCCTTCTCTTCATAATTTCTAGTAACAAAACGAACATTAAAACAGAAACAAACACAACGATAAACGAGGGTTATTAACCAAGAACAGATAAATCAGCCGCTTGAAAATGGCCACACTTATGTCCAGCAAAGAAACCTTAGATTTTGTTGAACGCAACAATGTCACAACTCTGAATATACTCACTGCATGGCTCCACTGTAAGCTGTTCCTCAATAAGGGAATCCACAGAGACAAGGTCGTCAACAATGGTCATCATTATCTGCATCTTCTTAATACCGTAACCAACAGGAGCTAGTTTGGCTGCAAAGGTTTGAAACAAAGCATTTGTTCACATCGTATACTTCGTTTTAAATGAGTCAGAAAATGAGCAAGGTAACGGTGGTTAAAAAAATTCAACATACATGCTCCCCACAGAAGCCCAGGCATCTGAATCGAACGAACAGCCTCTTCAAGCTTCTTCATGTCTGTCTCATCATCCCAAGGCTTCACATCAAGCAGAACAGAGGACTTCCCACCTACAAAACGCAGATAGATGACGGTATTACTCTCAGCAAGGATAGTTGAAAGAAAAGTCTAGTTAATATAAACCTACAAGTAAAACCCCAGCACTAAACAAAATGAACCTCCTGGATGGCAGGACCAGTAGGTAGGTTAATGAATTAGATGCTTCATGTACCACAAATTAAAGTTGAAAGAAGTCTTACTCTCTTTCTTCTTGGAGGATTCCTTTTTAGTAGCCTCCCTTGCCTCTGCTGCGGCCTTTTCTTCCTCTGTCTCATCACCAAAGAGGTCAAGGTCATCATCGTCATCAGCACCAGCCTGCAAATACACAGGAATCTAATTAGGAGAAGCATTTCACAAAAGTACAAGTACAGTACAACAATTACCTTATCCAGGACATTTGACTTTGTCAAGCATATCACAAAATTTCAAGATTCAGGTACCAGCCTATGTGTTAACATGATACATTACAATTTATCTCATCAAGATTACAAGTTGGATCTTTCTAATTTGCTCATCAAAACAACAGCCTTTCTAGTGTCAATCAAAGCTATGTTTGACCCTCTGCTTAGCTTATCATGGCATGTTTGGTATAATAATAGAAAGAGATTCTCTTTACATTGTAGCCTTCTCCTTCTTTAATCTGAAGACAGGGGTGTCATTTTTCATCTCTGAACTTTTTCAGATGCATTTTAGGGTACTTAAAGAGTGCTAGGAACTGAAGAAAACCTACATCTCAGGCCAAACAAGAAGCAGCCTAAATCCAATGCATTTATACACACTGACATAACTATCAGTATGTTAACTCAGTAAATTAAAGAAAGAAAATCCGACCTAAAAACCGCTAAAAAGTAACAGTCACAATCGTAAAAAGAAATTCAGAGAAACAATAAAGAAATAACAAAACACAAAATCAAGTGAGAGGCATACCGGCTTGGCAGGTGCAGCTTCAGCTGAAGCAGCCTGGCCACTGAAACTCACCCCTTGAGCTTTTCCAGGGAAGCTAAGCATACAAACTCGTTATCAACTTCCAAATTGAATAAGATTGAGAACAAACGAAAGGAACCTAGCCCATCTGAACATTGAAGAGAGATAAAGGAACAAACCTTTCAACAAGACGTGAAGAGACGGCATCGTACCACTTGCTGGCATTCGGAAAAGCGTCGCTCGGGTTCTTTACAAAGGCATAGACTTTAATGTCATCCTTGGTCAACTGATCCCTGCAAATTCAATCAGAACCACAAGAGATTGAGAATTGAAGAAATCTCGAGCGAATTAGTTCAAAAACGAAAATCAAATCGGAGAAAGTTACCCAGATATGTAGGTCTTGCCAGAGAGGAATTCATTGAGGGACTTGAGTCCTGATTCCGTGCGGAGATCTGAGAAGGTGACGGCCATTTTGAGAGCAGATTAGTGAGACTCAGAGAAGCTCTCAAATCAGCACGCAAGAGGGAAGCAAGGGTACGGAGCTATGGTTTAGTATTTATATGAGAAGGTGCAAACCCTAGATATGTTGAGAGTCAGCTCAATGAGCATATTCTTTCATGCTCTGCTCGCAACCTCTCATCATTTCGTTTTCTCGGGAAAAAAGGAAAAAAGAATTGATATTTTTCATCAAAACAAATATTTTTCATGTCCTTAATATAAGATCTAATTATTAAATTGATTTTGATCCTGAATATAAGACCTATTTAATATATTTATCAATTTTTTTCTAAATTATCTTTATAGATATTATTTCAACCACAATCAAATAGAAAAAAAAGAAAAGATATTAAAGAAGATAATTATAGTGTTTTAGAAAAAAAAACATATCATATTTCTTATAATTAACTAACTTACCTAATTTTTTTAATCTAATCAAATTATTTAAATAGGTTTTATATTAAAGACCGGAAAAGTATTAATTCTAAAAAATGAAACAAACTTATGCATATATGTGTGTGTAGTCATAGTTCACAAAATTATATATTTTGATATTCAAAACCGTTTATTTTTTCCCTATTGATCTCACTTTTATTATGAAAAATTACAATAACTTAAAAAATCGCATCCTTGCTAAAAATTGCACCATCATCATGTTAAAAAATTATCAATATTGAAGTAAATCGATTTAATTATTTTTATTTGGTGTTTGAAAGTGACAGAGAATTTATATTCTTAACTTGAAAAAGTTTGTTATATCTATTATATCAAGTTTTTTAAGTATACATGACATTATGTCATGTGTCTTTTTTTTATTTCTTATAAATTCATAATTAAATACTAATATTTAAAAAATATGACGCATTATCATCTGAGATTGGAGAACTTGATATAATGAATATAAAAAACTTAATGTAAACATTACTCTTCTTCTTTTTTTTATAAAATAATTATATGAATATTATTTACTTTTTATTTTTATTTTATTGTTTTGATACACAACAAGAAGCTCATCTGAGCTAATTAGCCCTTATCGTGCTGACCATTGCAGTCCCTTTGAAGTAGCCTTCTCATATGTAAAGGATACATAACAAAACATATTTTATCTTTCAGTTTTTCATCTTATTTTTTATTTGATTTTATTTTTGGGATAATTATTTTAAGATTTCAAGAAATGAATGTAATAACCGTCACGCCCTAATGATAACTGAGCAACATGAACCCCTACATCATTTGATGTATTGTAACTTGTTATTACATGTTATTTAATTTTTATGAGATTGTTTTAGTAAATACATTCATTTCTTAAGAGTTTTATAATGATTCCCTTTTATTTTATTCAGGAGCACTCGGATTAGCTTTTTAAAAATAGTTTTATAAAATTCAAAATAAATATGTGAGAATAGTTTTATCTCAATTTACGTAAAAGTATTTTTTTTTTGGGTGCTTTTGAGTGACAACAAACACCTTCCTTTTCTATTTATTTTTAGCTGAATTTGCTTAATTGACTTTTTGATAATCTAGTTTTGTCCCTTTCAAAACAAAAGAGCATTGCTAATCAAGTTCAACCTATTAGTACACTCCTTATTTAAGATAAGAAGGTCAATGACTTTATAATTTCATGTCATTAAAATTTCTTAAAACAAGAGATTGCAGGTTTAATTTCACTCATAATCCCGTAACATTAGCATCTGCGCTCCTAAATTTGAAAAGGTCTTGATTTTTTTTGTAGCTGATCAAAGGCCCATTTTTCACTCGTTCCAATTTCGCAGGCCCAAGGTATATTCATGAACATAATAATAAGGGAAAATTAGTTTCCAAGTCCTTATAGTTTGCACAATTTCTGAAGTAGGTCCTTGGATTTTTTTTTATGAGGTCCTTTAAATTTGCTTTATTAGTTTTGTTAGTCCTCTTTCTTCAAAACTGTTAAATAAGCAATGACAATGTTAAAGATTTCACGAGATCAATCTGAGGTGGCAACTCCTGAGGGTGACGTGGAAAAAAAAATGCTTGTGTCAAGTACAGGCACTATCAAATACAAGCAAAATATCAAATAGATTAGGGTGAACCTGAATGAAGACGGAGGAAACAAGGGTAAGAACGAAGTGCTCGAATCTCGAAAGCATAACGCCCTATTGAACCTGAAATTGATTCCTTTCTAGATTCCATGAAATTAAAGTTTATGAAAATAGGAAGCTAAAATCTGAAATTGGAATCTCTGTATGTATATGAATCTAAAACCATCGCACCTTGGATTCAGCAACATCCGCATCTCATTCCGTCAAATTTGGAGTTCTTCAACCCAGCCTCGAAGTTCTGTCCGTATCGTATCCTACCTACTCCTCTGGTCCTATTTATAAGGTACTTCCAATATGTTTCACACAAACAAAAAAAAACCTTAAATTTCATTAATTCTTATTTAAAATTTAATGACTTTTCAACTTTATCCTTATTTAATACACATTATACCTCGTATAAATAAAGTTAACATAATAATAAATGAGGGATAAAATTGTACATCTATACAAAAAATTTCTCTCATGCCCTATAAATAGAACCAAAAAATATATTCTCTCTTTACCCTATAAATAGGACCAGAGGACTATCTTGAAATATGGCCAAAAGTTTTAAAAGGATTTATGTTCCAGAGAGGGGTTAACGGTGGTGGAACCTTGAAGCCTTGAACAATGAACAGGTTCTTTGTTTTCGTTTTTATTGCCGATGACATAATATAATCGCCGTCTGGGAATGATTTTTGTGGGTGCATCATATATTCTGAACCTATGGGCATTTGGGACTTAATTTCTAGTATTTTGTAATCTGCTGAAGCTCCTTGATAGAGAAGACAATGATGCCCTAGTGTGTGGCTTCGTCGATGCAGGACTTTATTTTTTCCCAGACACCAACTACTTCCGCCTGGATTTTTAGTTAGGGTCCACATTGTAAAATATTGCCAGCTATTTGCCACCTCAAATTGATCTAATGGAAATGTTAACACCGTTAGTGCTTATTTAACGGTTTTTGAGATGAGGAATCGAAAGAACTAGCAGAGTAAACTCAAAGGACCCCATAAAAAAGAGAAAAAATTTAGGGACCTGTTTCAAAACTCATGCAAACTATAGGGACTGGAAAATTACTTTTCCCTAATAATAAAGTGCTAACAAAAGTTTATAGATTTAGCTTACAAAGTGATAAATTTAAATCATATTGTTGATGTGAAAATGTTGTTAATGATCGAGTTATCAATACCTCTAAATTTTCTTTTTGAACATAGACGTTGCTCTGGTCCACAACCTAACTTACATAAACTTTTTATTAAAAAAAATCATAATAAAGCTGTTTAGTTTTTCATACAATTTACAATTCAAAGGTAATATTAGAATTTAGAATTTTCATAATTCAAGCTCTTAAATGGATTATAGAAATATATATATATATATATATATATATTGAAGAAGTTATATTGAATTGAAATGGGTTAAGATGCAAATTTATCCCAAATTTATTTTTTGCTACGACTTTAAATTTTTTTCCCAAATTTATCCCAAATTTAAATTTCTGGGGTAAATTTGCACCCAAAAAATATTTTGGATGCTCAATACTTGTGAGTAAGTAATTACAGGATAAATTTGTACCTAATTGAAATTCTACATGGAGGCAGCATTGTTATATCCCCTAAATTAAAACTGATAATATGGGCTCAACCCCACAAAAGAAAATGACAAGATTAGGATTTTGGGTCGATGGGATGAATGCTTGCTTGGAAACAAATTTTTTTAACCTGTACATGTGGCAGGGTTGTTAGCTAACCCATATTTATTTTTTGAAATTCTATTACTTATTATGTGTCACTCTTCCATTGGTTCATAATGAAAAAAAAACCCTTAGCTTCGTATCATTTTTGTTTTGAAGGTTTGTAATATTTCATATAAAAGTTAATATAATTTTTGATCTCTCAAATTTATTCTCATTTTGGTTTCGATTTTTTAAATTTAAAACTATAGATTTTGATCCTTCAAGTTTCTTTAATAAACACCTATATTATTTTACTCCTTAAGGGATCAAAATATATAGTTTGAAATTTGAGAGACTAAAACCTAAATTGGTACAAATTTAAGGAATAAAAAATTATGTTAATCTTTTAGATAATTTGCTAAATAAGACAATACCAAACTATAATTAACCAAGAAAGAAGCTGGCAAAAAAAAAAAAAACCAACACAGAAGGAGAAAAACAGTTAAACATGGATTTCAATATATAATTAACCAAGCATAAAAAAATCCAAAAATATAATAATATAGCGGGTTGGCCCAGGACGGGTTGACCCGTGGCGGGTTCGGCAGAACTTAAAGCCGAGTTTCCTTCACCTGCATCTCGTAAGTCGTAACCCGCCGTAAGGGAACTCGCAATTTGGCAATTGACATGCCGTACGAATTCTATAGAATTCCACCCTTTTAAGATTTGTCTTTTTTTCCAAATGTAGTACTATAATATATTCCATCTAAAACAAGAAACTAAACTTCATTAATAAGAAATTTACATTAAAATTTAAAAGGCTGTTAGGTGAATCTTTTTTTTGGTTTTTTTTATAACTTTCAGTAGATTCACATTTGACTATATTAAATTTCACTTTCAAAGTAACCTTATTGGGACAATGATTTATGTGTCACTATTTTTAATGCAAATTTATGCGTTTCTAATTTTTTAAGAAAAAATGCGAGGGCTAAGGATGTTTTAAGAAAGTTAATACTCGCTTTAGTTCACATTATAATAAGTCCTCTAAAAAAATTTTGGTCCATTTTATAAGACTTTATTATAGTTTTAATGAGAATTAAATATTTTTATATTTTTCCATATTTAATAAGGTTATTGAGAGAGAGTATAAATTTATATAAGGTTTAAATTTAGTGTGGTCAATAAGGATAATATTAAGAATCATTTAAATTTTGTCACAAATTTAATGCTTTTAACTATTGTTATTGGTATGTATAAATTAATAAACAGCATCTTATATTATGAACTGGATGGAGTAGTAAATTAAAATCTTATCACAACTTAAATTTATAAATTCAGTACATTCATTTTCTTATATTTCAGTATTGAGAATGCTTGTAAGATGTTAATTTAGTACTATTTCTAGTCCTAAATATAAAATTTACTTAGAGATTTTATTTGATTAACCTTAGACCCCACTCCACTTTTTTTTATATGTTTATTCATTTTTTTAAAGTAATCCCTATGATGATTGTACATGTTAAAAGATTTTCATTCTAATATACATAATTAATAAGAGTATTTTAATAAGGATAATATCAATTTATTACAAATAACTAGTTTAACTAATTTTATTAATATTCACAAATTGATAATGGGGCATTTATATTAAGTATTGGAGATAGTTCATATATTAACCTTATGTGAGGTTTTTAGGGACCGTTTGATTCAACCTCATTACATGCCTACAATGATGATGTGGATTGCATTACCAAGAGGAAAATGTTTGGTTACTTCTTAGTATGGTAATAGGATTTATCACATGATTATCAAAAAATTATCCTATTTAATCATGTGCATTGGATTATTAAAATTATCTCATAGTGATGACTTCTTGCAATTAATAGGGATATTTTAAAAAAAGATAATAGACAAATTGAATTGAGATATTATATTTAGAGCAAATCCAATTCCTAGCTAGTTTTTTATATTAAGGACTCGAGGAAGTAGTTTACATCACCGTGTCAAGTTGTCAGCATTCAAAATTTGTTACAAAAAAATTTCAAAATTTAATTTGGACATACAAACTATAACATCGACAAAATTTCAGTTTATTAAATTATCTTCTTTGACCCTCTTCCCTTTGCATCAAACATACCTGAGCTTAGCATAAACTATGTTGGATCATCATAAAGAAATGACATAGAATTATGTCAAGATAGGCTGGTTCCCAAGACAAGAGAAAACACAATCAAATCGGCTTTATAGAGACAAAGTTGCATTGCCAGCTATTTTTCTTGTCTTCGGAAGCAATTTTAAATTAGGCCTCAAAAACCAAAACTAATAATAATAAAAAAGCTTATATTAAGAGAGACAATCAAATTATTTAAGAGAGTATTTTTGAAAACCAACACCTATTTTTAACAACTAATTTAACCAGTTTCATTAATCTACCCAAATTGTTGGGGAAATTTTTGACCTAGACGTTGTCACCTGTGGGTAATATCAGAAAAACGTTGTATATTTAATACATATAGAAAATAAGGGGAAGGCATAATTCAAATGCCTGTGATTAGAACACCATATATAAAACATCCCCAAAAAAAAAAAAGAACGTCATAAAATACTAGGTTAAGAGATGTTTGAAAGATACAAATATAATTAAACTAAAAAATCTTTATACTTGTGCTTTTATTCAAAATGTCATATATTTTTTTTTTAGATTAAGGCAAAATGACATTAATAATAAAAGGTTCACAGTTGAAAATGTATAATATTAGAAGACAAATAATAACGTAAAGCAGCAAAATATTTATAAGTGATCAAGCCGTAAGTAACCGGATAAAAAGGAGTTAATAAACTAATGATATCTTGTTGAATCGCACTGGTTTGGTGCTCCGTGTGAAGCGCTGGGGAGAGAGTCCTTTCTTTCTTGAGAGGTGCAGAGCTTTAATCTCATGGGACAATAATCCAGATTGATGGATCCAATATAACGAAGCTCGAAGACATCCAAGTAAGAAATCTCGGCCTGTTAAATACTTTTAGGTCCCCTACCACACGAAACATTAAAAATTAGGAGTAGGAATTCGGGTTAAAATTAAGCAAATTTATTAAAAAAATATTTAACATGAGACATTATTTATTACATGGGATTAGCTAAACCCATATATGTGGGATTGAGGAATACCATAGAAAGAGGTGGTATTTCCTCATCCTATATCTATAGGTTTGTCTAATCCCATATAACAAGTAATCTCTTATGTTAAATACTATTTTAATAATTTTTCTCAACTACAATCTCAGTTCTTATCCCTTATTTTTAATGCTTCATACCAAATGGGACCTTGCTGTCATGAAAAAGCCTGAAAGGGTAAACCATAAAGACAGATGCATGCAATGCAGATCTTGATCCGCTCAGTCCTACATTCAAAGAGAATTATGCTTCATTGAGAATAATTGTTGGGTAGTTCCACTTCAAGGTTGGCCAAGGAGAAAGACTGTCTTGCAGAATTTACAAGAGTTGAGTTGGAGAAGTTAAGAGCATGGAAAATCTCCTGGATAATCTCCTCAGGCATGAAGCTTTTCCTTTGACGTAGTGCAAGATCCCTTTTGAACCAGATCAGATTAATAAAAATGATAATTACCTTGGGTAATTCCATATGATTGTCTTCGCCACACAAGTTTTTCAACCAGCATAAAGATTGGTCCAAATCCACAAAATGTCAAATATTAATTCCATCACATGAAGTTATGGCTGCATAAGTTATATCACAATTTTTTTTTAAAGTTGCAATATTGCTCAAAGTGAGAGTACTTTCTTCTATAATAAATAAACTAACAACTTATTATTATATAAAATTTAGAGAAAATTCTATAATTTTAAGCTCTACACACACACGCATATGACAGCTTATCTTAAAACAAAAAAAAGTGTCTAGTGGTTATAATATTAGAAGAAAAAATAGAAAAATAAATATAAAGAAACCAAGTAAATTCTATCCACTATTGCTCGTTTATATACCATTCTATACTAACATGGGTTGTTATCTGAAGCAAGGAGAAGCGAAATGTAATCCTAAAATTAGAGAGGGTTGATACATTGTCATCAATATCAAAAAGCTTTTATTAATTCAAAAATCTTATTCCCATAGAGAATAATGTGTGAGTCATGCCAAAGGAAAAAATCTCGATTCCATCAAAACAAGTTTGAGGATCAACCGGTTAGTCTAATAGAATATGAACATAGATATTTTAGTTAAGTTCATTTGCAAATTGGGAGCACTAATATTTTAGGCATATGGATTTTTTTAATTGAAGGCAATTTCGTTCTAAGCACACATTCTTGATTTGTCATGTTGCAAGAGGTTGACTTTTTAGCTATTCGGCAGACTACTGTCACACCCCGTCTCTATCAAGAATTCCTTTGGCTGGTCAAGGCTCATTGTCTATTGTTGTACAAATTTACAGGAAAATGGTGGGAAAAACGAGAAGAGAATTCCAAGGATCATAATCATTTCAACATATAAAGGCTTGCATGGGATCTTTGTCGTGTATTCTCGTCTTTTTTTGGCTGAAGAGCACGACGCAGTCGCGTAATCGCATGGAGCTGGACAACCGAAGGCAAGTTCACAAGGCCTAAGGTGGCTGCCCCAAAGCCTCGTAATGTCGTTTCTCACCGAAGAACATTTCCCTGATTTTCTCCGAAATTCGTCAAGTACCTTTGTCCTTTTTGGAGATAGTTTCAAAGGGGTAATGATAAAGTGCTGTAACTCAGGCTTGGATGTTATCAGACCATAAGAATTTCAGCTAAGACATGAAAACAAATAACAAGTATGTCTCTTGCCGATGCAAAAAATAATGAGTTTTATAAAGACACAACAAGAAAGGCACTGGATGTTTTCTTTGGTTTCCTAAAATGCGGAAGATTCAAGGGTTGCACTATACATATAGAATGGCCTTGTAATTTCTGGGAACCTGATGACAGAAAGGCTCTTTTGAAGCTCGTGTTCGATGAAATGTCCCATCAGCTGGAGGAATAGGCTATATATCCCATGTTTGTAGCTCCTAGCATCCTATTCTTTCTCCATTGTATTCTTCCTCGAACCAATTTTTCTGTTGCATTGCAATACAAAAATTGAAACTGTGAAAGTATGGAAGGAAAGAGGGTGGTGGTGATCCTGGATGCTTCTGGAGATGTCAATTCAAGAGTCTTTCGTTGGTCTTTGAATGGATTATCACTCAAGCCAGGAGATGAGCTGACCCTTGTTGCAGTTCTCTATCAGTTTTATACTCCCAGTATGTGCTCTTCCATGGATGCTAGGAAAGTTTATGGCAGCTCTTAATTATTTGTCAAATCACCGTTTTTGCATCAATTCACTTTTTGTCCCTCTTTGGGATAGATTCAGTGTTTCTACCCTGCCGTGGTGCATTGAAACGAGTACATGCATGAAGAAAATGTTGATTTGGAGAGCATAAAAAAATAAATTTACGTGAGAATGCCTATTTATATGTTCAAGTGATGCAAATAACAGTTGAATACCAAAATTAATGTGCAAGTTATCTTTCAAAAGCAAACTAGTCGATTTGCTCTTTATTTATATTTTGAGGTATGGCATTTAGTGAGTGGGCATCGGAATTTTTAGCATTTGAAAGTCTACTTATAGATGTATGAGAAAATTGACATCATTAATATAAGTGTAACCTTTTTATTATATATCTTGTACAAGAATGATTTTAAATTGGTGTACGTCACAGCATTAGAGAAATTAAATTTCCATGCTCCAAACACTACATGAAGGATACGTGAATAAACTACTTTTCCTGCTTCCTTTTCCATCAAAATTCCTTTGCAGTGGGGTACCTAAGCACATTGGACAGTAAATCACTGGTTGGAGCAAACAAGAAAGCAATAGAGATGCAAGCTGCAACGAGGATGCAAGAGTACCAAAACAATGAGGAGCTTCTTGAGATATCTAAACTGTATGAATCACATAAGGTAACATTCACAGAAGTTGATCTAATCTTTTCTTTTGCCCTATGGTCATAAGGAATAATGAAGCAGAGCTTGCAAGTTAATCAAGTTTAATTGAATAGGATCGAATGAGATTGGAAAACCATCCCCCCACCCCCCCACCCCCCCCCCCCCAAAAAAAGGAGAAAAGCTCCTTAAGAAATTTCTTGACAATGACTTATTTCCAATGACTTATTTCCAATGATAAAATCTGAAGAAAAGAATCTACAAGAAATAGCTGAGGAATGAATGGATTTTCTTAAAGCTTTTGCTTGAGAAAACATGTGTTAGAGATTATACTTATTCTGGAATCTTCATGTGACTACTTAAATTTGAGATGAAGTAATGAAGTAATCCATGGTATGGTGATAGCATGCTAGGAGGCATTTAATATGGACGTCTAAAAGCCCAAAAGTACTCATCCAATTAGAAGTCTAACAAGTCCTCCTAAGCATGCAAGGATTTCTGGGCTCAAAGCTATCAATATGGTCTAAAAGCCGTTTTGGGCTAGCAATCAAATTGAAAAATTCAATCATTCTCAACTTTCATTAAATTTTAGCATAAGATATGGGTATGGGCTTCAAGCTTAATGGGACTTTAACATGAAAAAATGTTTTTGTAATATTTTATTAAAAATTACTCGTGCACGGTCACATAAGAATCTAAACTTTTACGTATTCATTGGCAATATAAATTACACCTAGAGAAACAGCTGACAGGCCAAAAAATATGGTTCCTTCAAAATTATGCAGATCAGAACAGAAAGAAATTTCTTCAATAGATTAGAAGCAGAGGACCGTGCCATTTTGTCACCTGTTTCATTTTCACGAATTGATTGGTACAGACTCATAATTGTACATCATAAAACAACTATAGATAGAAGCCGATATTATCTTCAGTTAACTTACTAACTGATAACGATAGCGGACAAAAATCATTCAGTAGCTTGTATTATTATCCTATTAGGATGTTACCATGCATCTATTTTATTCACAGCTGGGGACTATCAGTTATTTGTGTAATGCTATGAGTTCTCGTGCTTTACTAGTATTACAGCTTATAACATAAGGCATAACATTTCAGGTTGACTTCAGGATAGAGTTGGTCATGGCAACTTCAGCTAAGGAGGTTGCTTTAAACAAAGCAAAAGAATTAAATGCAACTTGGGTGATACTGGACAGGTCAGGCAAAATTAAGCTGACAATCTGGATCTCACTGAAACAACATTCTCAGTCATATCATTAAACAAAACAATACTTTTGAAAGAAATTTTAAAGCTTTTAGGTTTGCTTTAGTGTCTCCTTATACGTCTAAAAAGTAGAAAGGAAAAGGAACTGATACTCTCATAGGCCATGTTAATTATATCCTAGTTAAGAACCTCTTTTTACTCAAAGATCATGAGAGATAAAATTATAAATGACGCAGCAGGGTATTGATACGCTCTAAAAATTGCTCCTAGATATTGAATCCGGCTAGTTCAAGCCAAAATGTTAACATTTTAGGTTTGAGCTGAGGAGCATGGACTGGATATACCATAGTTCTTATATCTTTTGAGCACAAGAAGAAAGACAAACATATTTATTTGAACTTCTCACAGGACTAAGTTATATCAAGCTTGAAAGTTATTCTGATTTTATATTGACTTCGGGCATGTTATAACTCCTGAATGTTTGTCACTAGAAATTTACTTCTCATAATATCCAAGTCAAATTATGATTTGTTGGATTATAAAACGATTATATAGTTAATGTTACTCTTGTCGAATCTACCTCTTTCAGTATGAATCATCCAAATATGTCAATATGAAAGTCACTTGTGTTGCAGGCAAATGAAGAAAGATGGAAAGTATTTCCTGCAGGAGCTTTCCTGTGGCATATCAAGATTGAAGCGTAACAATAGGATCGAGCATTTGAGAGGGCCCCCAGTTCTGCCTACGGAGATATTCATCAGTCCTGTACCAGTATGTCATGATGATGATGAGGATAACAGTGTGGAAGGCCCCACTATTAGTAAGCTCTGAAATACTCCTAGCACCGGATTACAACTCTGTCAATTAAGATATCAACTTTAGATTTTTAATTTTTCTAGAAAATTTACAATTACAATTAAATCTATTTTATCCAATATGCTCCTAAACAAGTAAAGCTATTTAGCCTGTTTTAAAAAAAAAAAAAAAGGCAAAGTAAAGCTATTTATCCAATTCAGTCATCTTCCGGTGATCTTTTGTTGGGACTTACATTTGCCAAATACTTTCATATTTGACAGGGTAGCCTTGCTCTGTCTCAGTTTCTTTGCTTTTTATTTACAAAGGGGTTATTGTGCATCATAATAAGAACAGTTTGCAACCATCTAATGATAGGCCAATTAGAAGAGGATCATCCCAGCAAGGAAGAAGGGATACAAAGAAACTCAGATAAGGGAGATGACTTTGCACATACTGATATCAGTAACCAAACAAGGCAGACAGGACCTGATGAACGCAGAACAGTTGTAGAAGAGAAATGGAAGAGCATCTATGATGAAAGGAAGGACTTCACGCATGCAACAAGCAGCGATCTACATACAGATGGAACAAAAGCTGAGTCACTGAGCCATTATCAAGAAGATAAAGGAGATGGAAAGCAAGAGAAGAGCATTTTTGGGAATACAAAATCCTCTATCTGCTCATTCTGCAAAAGTAGACGGCCAAATAGCGAATGGAACAAGGACTTCACCTATATAGAACTTCAAGTTGCCACAGATGGATTTTCAATTAAAAACTCACTCTCTGAAGGAGACTATAGATCCACTTTCATAGGTCAGCTTGATTGTCAGCTGAAAATAGTGGTGAAGCAACATCAACTCACAGATGCCCATGTAGAGAAACAAATGATGTCTCAAGTGAAATTGATCCTGAAAGCTAGACATAAGAATGTGGCCATGCTGTTGGGTTCATCTGTAGAAGAAAGTCAACTTCTAACTGTATATGAGTACGCATGCAATGGTTCACTTGACAAATATCTATCAAGTAAGACTTATGATCCAATAATGCGTCTAGAATTTTAATATCTTTATAACCTTATCCTTTGAATTTTGATGGATATTTCAATGTGTTATAGTAAAGGAACTTTCTCAATCATGCAGAGAAAAGTTGCAGGCCATTAAGCTGGAGAGACAGGGTGAAAATAGCTGTAGGTGTCTCCAAGGGTCTAAAGTACTTACATGATAATAACATAATTCATGGAAGTATAAAGCCAAGTAACATTCTTCTAAACCATGAGTTTGAACCGATGGTACATACTTAAACCTTAATAGCTTGGACTTGGAAGCCAAGACGTATTATTTTTGTCTTAGTTACTATTGAATCTTTATTTTCTCATCAATCTAACTTCTATATTGAATGGTAAATATATATTTAGCTTGGAGATTACAGCTTCGGGAGAGCAAAACGTGAAATGAAAAAGTCCCACAAGGACAAAAGTTTAGGATACACAGCACCAGAGTGTTTGGAGAGGTGGAAATTTACAGCCAAGGCTGATGTATACTCCTTTGGAGTGGTTCTTTTAGAGCTTATCACTGGTCAGAGAGCTACGGACAAAATGCCAGGAGAGAAAAGCCTTGCTGAATGGGTAAGAGACGAGCAACTTCTGGTCATTTTGAATTTTTTAGGGTGATCAACTTTGTCCTCTGATTGCTGAGAATATCAAAAGTACATGTTCGGGCTCAACACCAGTTTATTTATTTATTTATTTTTAATTTTTGAAAAGCTCATCATCAGGCTTCTTTTCTTGTGATGCTATTTAATCCCATGTAAACTCTTGGATCTGCTTTCATGCACAAAGACCTCATAACAGTTGGGACAGCAACCTTCTTTGATCACATACTTCTGTGATTGCTGCGCACTAAAATCCATGACCTTAGAAAGTAGCTCACAATTGTTATGGACCATTTTAGATTTAAGCTTTAACTCTGGTGCTTCTTCCAAGTCATTCCTTTTATGTTTATGCTGTAGAACCCCAGTACTCGCTGCTTTAAAGTTTGTCCTATATTCCTTATTGGATGCATGAAGTTTTAGTAGGGAAGAATTCAAAGAGATTAAGATAGAGTTACCCTTTATTTAGACCTAATAAAGCTTAAATCTGGATTAGTTAGTAGTACCGGGTATTAGACATTTAATTTATACAAAAAATGGAGCTAAAAATAATGGAGGCAAAGAATCCTTGTAAAATAGCCATTAGTAAAGGTCAACAAAGAGACTAAGATAACCATTTCATTGATGGAAAAGATTTATCCCTGAAAATATGAGATTAATCTCTATAGACTTTGTGTTTTATTTTAAAACATGCAAACTTTATCATTTTCTTTTTATCTTATGTTTCAGGCAAAGCCTCTTCTTGGAAGAAAGAAGTATCCGCAATTGGTGGATTCCACCATTGGAAGCTCCTATGAAGAAGAACAACTTCACTGGTTAGCCCAAGCAACAGAAAAATGTCTCAAAAAGAATCCACAGGAAAGATCGAGCATGAATATGGTGCGTATCCATGATTAAATTTATGTCAATCACTAGGTGAAAATTAAAGGAGGAAGAAACATGTTGCATGTACTCAAATTAACTGTTGGCGATGAGTCATTAGACGTGAAAGATCTCTATGGCTTGTTATTGAATACTCAAATTACTTAAAACTGAAACATTGAATTATGAGGTCTGAACTCTGAAGGGTGAGCAAATAAAAAGATTACAAGGCTAGCGATGTATAGGTATAATCTCAAATCTCACTCAAAAGCCTAAAATATTGACAAAGAGCCCAAGAAGTACTTTTGTTAACTACGAACATTTTGAACTAGTTTTAATATATGTGTACATTTTAGAGAAATGATACAGTCATAATATAGCCAGACCTGAGGTTCATAAACATGGATTCTCTCCGAATGAAAAATGATATCGGCGCTTCATCAAATTAAAGATAAAAAATTAGGCGAATTAATGAACAAGATATAGTACTCAGTTTTGGTGCTCCTTACAAACTTATCCAATTAAAGACGGTCTAAAATTTCACTGATTGGTTCATTCCCAGAAGAAGTTAATATTGTCCTAATTTTGCAATTTTATGGTTATAAATTGTCAACATACCATTGACACATAATTTCAGGTTGTCTCTGCATTACAAGGAATGGCGGATAGCGATGACGACTGTGTCACTGTAGACTTCCCTCCAGAAATTTCAAATTCAACATGCGTCATATCAGACGTTACTTGCTCACAAGGTAAAGAAGAATAAAACTAGGACAGTATAGCTTAAGCAAAAAGATAAATAAGGAAAGCAAGAGGTGCTCAAATTGCAGTCGAATTAATACAAATTTGTAGGGTTAGATACCTTGAGGGAAAAGGTGAATCAGCAAATATAGGAGCAAACAACTTGTAGAGGAATGGACAGAGAATATTCAAGACAAAGCAGCTTATGAGTTTGATAATTTTCTTTTAGAAATGGTACATTCTCATATGTTAATCACGGAATCATTTATATTTTAGATGTCATAATCAAACATATAATACAACCAAATAAGAAATTACAAATAAGCAAAATCCCAATCAATGTAAGATCCTGGCAGCTTAATTTGAAAATGTCTCAGAATCAATCTTCAGGTAAAAGGACGTGTTAAGCATATAAGTTTCAGGCAAGAGTGGCAAAATACCTTTTTCAACTTATTGAAAATTATTGGATATCGTATGTTCGTTCTGGATATCTTTTAATAAATTGTAGAAAAATGTTTTTACCAAATGAGAACTATATGATAGGTCAAACAAAACCTGTTCAACTGACTGAGGAAAACCAGATCAAGAGCTGCCACTATGGAGAAGAGATGAATTCAGAGATAACAATTGAGGATAATGACATGTTATATCATAGCAAAGTTGATCATCCAAGCCATGGGGACGAGAAGATTCTAGAAAAGGAGAAAAGAACAAACCATATGGAGGCTTTGAAAAAAGTCGATACACTACATCTGGATCAAGGACAGAGCAGTTTTACTAGAGATGAGACAACTATTGGTCAAATTACAGCTGATAGAAAAGGAGATGTGCTGAATCAGCATCAGGGAGCAGTAATTTTGGATAGTTCAAAATCATTCGTATGCTCAATTTGCAAAAGTAGACGCTCAAATATAGGATATCAAAGAGACTTCACTTACAACGAGCTTGAAGCTGCTACAGGTAGATTTTCATTTCAGAACTCTCTATCTGAAGGTGGAAATGGACCAATTTTCAGGGGCATTCTAGATTGTAAGCTGAAAATAGCTGTGAAGATGCATCAAATAACTGATTCTGGGGAAGAAGATATGCTTAAGTCAGAGGTGCAGTCGCTCACTAAAGCTATACATAGAAATGTGGTCATGCTATTGGGTTCATGCACAGACAAAAATCAACAGATGCTTGTGTATGAGTTTGCATGCAATGGTTCACTTGACCAGTACCTATCAAGTACGGATCATGTTCAATTATAGATTCAGAACCTCCTCATAAATGAATGTTAAACACTTTTTGTAGGGAACTTGGCTAAGACTTGAAATTGATGCATAGAGAATTTCTGCATTATACAGGGGGAACTTGCGGATCATTGACTTGGAGAGAAAGAGTAAAAGTAGCACTTGGTACCTCTAGAGGTCTAAAATACCTTCATGATATTAATATAATCCATGGAAGTATAAAACCAAGCAACATTCTTCTGACCCATGAATTTGAACCTCTGGTACTTGAACCTTTGTGACTGTAAACTTAATTTTTCATCTGTCTGACTTGGGAAGCAAGTATTCCTTAACGAACTGACTTTTTACTTTGAATGGTGCATACAAGCTTGGAGATTTTGGCCTAGGAAAAGGAAAACAGGAACTGAAATCCCACAAAAACAAAAATGTAAGTTCTGAATACACAGCACCAGAGTATTTGGAGAGAGGGAAACTATCACCTAAGATAGATATATACTCCTTTGGCGTGGTTCTTTTAGAACTGATCACTGGCAGGAGAGCTACTGATAAAGTACCTGGAGGGAAGAGTCTGGTTCAATGGGTAAGGGACACATGCTGTTATTTGAATCACAAAAGTGGTAATAAGTGATTTTTATTTTTCTACGTGTCTGAGAATATCTGTACAAAGAGCTTCTCCTTATTGCCTTTCTTTTCTCCAAACAAATTTATCAGGAATATATAAAATTTTAAATTCTTTGCTAGCACTTACATACATGCTTTTTTCTATGTTTTCATAATGTCCGTATTGTTGCAGGAGGGATTTATTCATTGATCATCTTAGTTGTACCGTCCTCCATGATTTGTCAAGATTTCTGTATAAGAACTAACAAATGTGATGAGTAAAAGTAACATGTCGTGTTGAATTGTTATGTTAAAATTATAGTTGGTCTTGTACTCATTCTGTCATTTTGTAGTAAATGCTGTCGAACAGCCCCTCCACAGTTATATTTCTGTGTTATTTTACTCCCCAACAAGACCGTTGATATCATCCTGTGAAAGAAACTAGGCGTCAATATATACATATATGCTATTTTCAGTCGAGAACTAGTTGACTAGGTTTGATAGATTAAAAAAATTAGTTAAGTTAGTTATCTGTTACAAATGTATTGTCTTTTCTAAAATATCCTTGCTAATCATATGTATTAGTTAGAACTATCATTTGATGAAACCTTTGACATATATAATTATTACAAAGACTACTTGGAGAAAAAAAATAAATAAATATAAGAGACAAAGTGGATTCGGGGTCTTATATTTAGTAAATTAAATGTCAAATTAACCTTTATATTAATATTAAGGACTAGAGGTAGTATTTCACAACATACGCAGATGGACTGATTTACTCGACATACTTTATGGTTCAAGAACTTCGATGCTTTATTTTGTCACCGAATTTGTTACATATTTCTGTGATCCCCTTTTTCCAGGCAAAGCCTCTTCTTGGAGGGAAGAAGTACGCCCAACTGGTGGATACTAAAATCAGCAGCTCCTACAAAGAAGACCAACTTAAATGGTTGGTCCAAGTAACAGAACAATGTCTCAGAAAGAATCCCAAGGAAAGATCAAGCATGAATGTGGTAAGTCTCAATGATTTAGAACATGACTAACAGGAAGGGCAAAATAAAGAAAGAGCAGGACATGGTAATCCATACAGTGGGACTATGGTTGTGTATCGACACAACATAATATCAGATAGCTTTAAATACCCATGAACTGAAATTCATAAAGAAGCTAAGGAATCCGGCCTTTACCACATATGGTAAGAAGAAAGAATTCTCTAAATCAAAGTTCTGAAGTTATGCCTCGGGCCAGGTATATCACAGTACAGAAATCAGACTGCAAATCAAAGCAATCATATTCGTCTTTATAACCCCAAAATGTCAAAAGACCCCAATAACCTTCAAACAGCCCAAGCTACGTCCTTCAACGCTGAACTTGCAGAAGTAACGTTTGGATCAAGAAATGAAAAGATACTTTACAAGTAAAAGATATGAAAGGATGCAGTCCATGCAGTCCAAAGATCAAAGAATACATCTAAATGATCACAGTCCTAATTTCAATGATGTTGTAAATTTACTTTTATTTTCTTCTATTCAAGTTAGACAGAAAAGAAATTGAGAAATTCCTGATTTCATATAAACAAAACTGTTTGTCAGAAAAATTGAACTCGGTTTAGGACTCTTTCCCAGCACAACCTCTTACCCTTCTCATTCCCTCAAACCATCGGATGTACAATTTTATATCTATACATTGTCATCAACATAACATTTGACATTGATTGTATGTTTACTTGGACCATTTCAGGTTGTCTCCGCATTACAAGGCATTGAAGATACTGATGATTTATGTGCAGTTGAAGACTCTTCTGCAGAAAAATCATCTATACAGCTGTCTGTTCCTGATATGACCTGCTCACAAGGTAATGACAAAAAGAAAACGGCACAGGTAAAAAGACAAATTTACAAAAGTAAAAGTAAATAAACAACTAGTGCTGGACTGAATTAGATAAACTAAAAATAAAGGCGAATACACAACTTCTGCTGAAATGAATCAGAAAGTTCAGGAATCCTAAGGACCATGGTAGAGGACAAAAACCAGGAGTTTGTAACGTATGGTGGACCTGTGGTTTTTTCTTCAACTGGTAAGGGAAATGTCCAAAATAACAGTTTATTCATTCAGTCATATCAAGCAACGATGGTATTAGTTTCTCTACTCATAATAGCACAAAGTGATTTGGGCTGAACATATAAGAGGACTTGGAATAATTATAAGTAGTAAAATCAACAGAAAAGAGCACTGTAACAGTCATGCAGCTTATGAAATAATAATACTAGGCTTTCTAGGTGGAGAGGATCTTTTCAACATGTCAGTTTTATCCATATGTAAGAAAGGATAGTTTTCATCATATTATAACCCATTCAATTAAAATTTAGATTGCAGAATATTTTATTTCTGTATCTTGTATTTCTACCTGAATCCCCTAAGAAAAAACTGGTAGAAACAGATCTAATGAAATTGACAACTAGATATGTCGGAAGTTCTGCTTTCTTTGTTTCCTTTTAGAACTTCTTTTTTCTAAAGGAGGAAGGAATGTCTTGATTATAATGATAGTCAAACAAAGGTTGATAAGCTAAGTCGGGAAGGAAAAAATATTGAAAGCATCCCGTATGTGATGGAGAGGAGTTTAAGACTAATAATTAGAAATAATGACTTAATAGGTCTCAGAAATGCGTATAAGCAGAATCCGGATGAAGAACAGATCAGCAATATTCACATGATGTATCACATGAAAGATGATCAGATAAGCCAGGACCAGAACTGTACAGAAGGAAGCCTCCAAATAGAAAAGAGGGGCACAAGACTCACAACTTTGAGTAACCAAATTGCAAGAGAAAATAACGATGAAGAACAAACTCAGTGTAGCTTTTGCGGAGATTCATTGGATAATTGCAAAGTCAAAGTCACGTTAAAGGATTCCAAATCTTCTGTATGCTCTGTCTGCAAAAGTAAACGTCCTCATTTTGGGTGGCAAAAGGATTTCTCTTATGATGAACTCCATATGGCTACTGATGGGTTTTCAATTAAGAACTCTCTAACTGAAGGTGTATATGGACCTTCGTTCAGAGGCCAGCTGAAGTGCAATCTGAAAATAGTTATCAAGCAACTTCAAATGACAAGCTCTCAGGAAGAGAAGATATTTAAGTCAGAAGTTCAGTTCCTCTTTAACGCTAGACATGAAAATGTGGTCATGTTGTTGGGTTCATGCATAGATAAAACTAGATTGCTGATTGTATACGACTATGCATGCAATGGTTCGCTTGACCAGCATTTATCAGGTAAATACATTTACAACTTTTTGTCTGCAATGGAGCTTGAAGACTTTATACTTGGACCTTTAGTGAAGATGTAAAGTTAATGGAAGGAAACTTGTGCAATGTGCAGGACAAAGTTGCAGATCACTGACATGGAGAGAGAGGGTGAAAATAGCAATAGGTTTATCCAGAGGTCTAAAGTATTTGCATGAGAAGAATACAATTCATGGAAGTATAAAACCAAGTAACATTCTTCTAACTCATGATTTTGAAGCGCTGGTACTTACTTGAACTTGATAGCTGCAAAATCTAAGTTTTAATCTGAATAGGCATTTCATCATCTCAGCTTTTAACTTGTATTTTGGATGATACATAAATCTATAGGTAGGAGATTTTGGATTTGGAAAATCCAAAAATGAATTGAAGAATTGGAGCAAGAAGAAAATGGTTGAGAATACTGGATACGAGGCTCCAGAACTTTTGGAGAGTGGAAAATTCTCAACTAAGGCAGATGTGTACTCTCTTGGTGTGGTTCTTTTAGAGCTGATCACCGGGCACAGGGTTATGGATAAAGTTTCAGGGAAGAAAAGTCTTATTGACTGGGTAAGAGCCATGATTTTTTTCTAAAAGTTACAAGCCTAATTAGTATTATATAAAAGTATTATCTTTGCTTCGCCCTTTTTCTTAATAATACTTTGTCCCAGCCCATCTAGAAAAATGTTTTGATTCTTCACTCTCATCCATTTTTTCTTCAGGCAAAGCCACTTCTCAGAGGAAGGACTTACCCACAATTGGTGGATCCAAAAATCGGCAGCTCCTACGATGATCAAGAGCTTTTTTCATTGGTCCAAGTAATTGAGAATTGTCTAAGAAAGAATCCAAAAGAAAGGTTAACAATGAATATGGTAAGGTTTATTATTTCTAATGGAGCAGTCCAAGTAGAAAATATCGGGAAAATAATCATTTTATGGTCATAAATTATCAGAAAACTATAGATAAATCCTTTGAAAATATAATGTCCAAAATTAGATACTGGATTCAACAAAAATGAGACTCCATATTAATTTCAAGATAAACAATGATCTCAGCCACACATTAAAACTGAAACTACTTTATGTCCTGCTCAAGATTTCACTTAATGTCCGATAATCTATATGAGTAGTGCATTGTGGTAATTTCTTATAGGCAAAGAGACTGAAGCACTTTTTCACCATGAAGCTTGATAGGGACTTTGTGACTTTGTTCTATTTAGAACTTTTTTCTTGTATTTCCTACGTAGAGGATTTCTTATTCTCTAACTAGAAGTTCCTTCTCTTCTTTCTCATGAAGTCTCTTCTTTTATCCAAAAGGGGGAAAAAAAGGAAACTAGTAGTGACTGGTGTTATCGGCATAATATATATTACAGGTTATCTCTGCATTGCCATGCATAGTTGAGAACAAACCTCCTTTAACTGAGGACCCCTTGATAGAAAAGCCACACTTCAAACGCCCTTTGAAAGATGAATCTGGCTCACAAGATCTCAGAGTATCACCACATGCAGCTAATTCAGAGGTATTTAATCAGTGAACTCAAGCACACACCAAAAGTGAAACTACTTCATGTCCTGCTTGTGGCTTCACAAGATATCCAATAATCGACATAACTAGTACATTGTGATGATATCTTGTACGCAAAGAGACTATAAAACTCTCCTATACCACAAAGTCTGAAAAGGACTTTGTTCTGTCCTGAGCTGTACCAAAAGTTCTTTCTATTATTTCTCATAAACTTTCTTCTTTTATCTGCAAAAAGAAAAATTGACTCATGTTATTCTCTTGATATATTGCTGACTATCCCTGTAATTGAGGACCCCATTGTAGAAGAGCTACATTTCGAACGCCCTTTGAAAGATGAATCTAGCTCACCTATCAAAGTATCACAAACAGATAATTCTGAGGTATTTAAACTATGAACTCAAAGACGCACCAAAGCTGAAACTACTCCGTGTCCTGCTGAAGTCTTCACATGATATCCTATAATCTACATTATTAGAACATTGTGATAATGTCTTGTATGCAAAGAGACTATAAAACTCTCCTGTAACCCAAAATTCGATAAGGACTTTGTTCTGTCTTGTGCTTTTTTCCCCCCTTTTATTTTCTAATTTCTAGATGGAAGATTTCTTATCCTCTAACCAGAAGTTCCTTCTATTATTTCTCATAAACATTCGTCTTTTATCACTAAAACGAAAAATTGACTAATGTTATTTGCTTGATATATTGCAGGTTATGCCGGTAATTGAGGACCCCATTTTAGAAAAGCCAAATTCCGAACTCCCTTCGCAAGACGAATCTAACTCGCATGATGTCAAAGGATCACCACAAGCAAATTACTTAATTGATGTTAATCAGGAAAGAAAGAACAATGAAACTTGTAGCAAAGATAATGAGGACACAAATGTTTGTCCAGAGAGCGCAGACAACATAACTCGTAATGAAAGAAATGTGGAGCCACAAGAAACAGGAAGACTGAGCCCTAAGATGCATCAGGAAAGTAAGAGGTGCATGCCATATGGTGGTGCCAAAAACTTTTATCTTGAAGGTGCCAAAGAATACATAGTAGATGAACAACTTTTTAGGTTATTGAGGTGATTGGTCTCGGATTCATGCTTATATTGCAAATTGATGCTATGATAGTCTACAGCTGTGAGTGTTGAAACAATTTTTGGGTCTGAACTCTGAAGTAATGAAACAATGTCATAAATATTCAGAAATAAATACTCAACTAATCATGATCAGTGCACACAAAATAGAACTGTATGCGTAGAAGGGGACATTAGCAATTTCCGAGGAAGTTTTTGCTCACCACAGTTCTTACATTGAAATGTCCTTCTGAGTTTTATTATAACTAGAGATTTGTCATCCATGCATATATTACCTTGTTTCTATATGCAAGTCTCTTGTAAGAGAAATGTTTGATCACACACACATATATATATAAATCACTTATAGGATAATTAATGATCTTTTTTCAATTTTACCCCTATTGAATACAATAAAGAAAATAAGTGAAAGAAAATGTCCAAGATATTTTTGTTCAATACCTTTTTTTCAATAGGGGCAAATATGATAAATTTTATCAATTTAATGTATTTCTTGGCATGCCAGTAAGGGATACAAGTGACTTGCATGTATGAACAAAGTGGAAGTTTCAAAGTTGGTGTAGATAGTATTGGTTAGCTTCTGTTTGGGATTTGAAGCTGATCTCGTATTATTTGACCAACATGTCAAGGACTCTTGCAGATTGAGCTCCTGCAACTGCATTTTAATTTTCCAGTTTTAAGTACCTGAAAGTTCGCATTATTATCTGTTCTGATTGCACCTATTTTTTTTCCTCTTTCTCAAAATGCAGCAGCTTAAAATTCTTGACTTATTAGCATTTGAATCATTGGAGAGTAGCTTGAACTTTGAACTTTGAAGAATTCATTTATATGTTATTATTAAAACTCGTTACGGTAGAACATGATATTCACAAATTATAACTAGTAATGCTCGCTGCGTTGGACTTGCGGCCCCTTATGCAATAATATGCGAAATATGATGTGATATAAAACAAATCTTTATATTTATATACTTATTTTTTTTTTGCCAACTTATATTTATATATTTATATTTTATAGAAAATTGATAGAAAGTATATTTATGAGTGATGAATAATACATGGCTTCTCTCCCACTTCATGTGCACGAAAGCTTCCCAATTTGGTTACGTGTGCCGGCTCGAAGAGTATTTATTTTTAATTTTGTAATTAAATTTTCAAATTCCGAAAAAAAAATATCTTAACTAATTGAGATTTGAGTCGATATTTACTGTTCATAATCATAAAATTATAATTATCATTAGGTAAAAAGACCAAAAGAAGACCAGTTATGCAATCACTTAAATCACGTTGATGGACTCTCTTTGGCCGAAAGAAACTCTATCTTTTTTTTTTTTTTTTTTTGCTTTTTTAAATCTACGGTTAGAAGCTTTTTTCATATATTACATAGATTTTTATTATAAGTTTTACAAACGATACATGGAAGAAAATAATTATTTATAATAAATTTATATTTTTAAGTTAGTTTCAATATACTTGTTAGATTCAGCGAAGAAAAGCTGGATTAAATAATTAAATATTCACAATATGCCACAATAATAGCTATAAATTGATTATCTTGGATGGGCAGAAGGCACCTAAGCTAACTTCATACCGCTTATTTTTAAAACCTATATTGAGCTAGATTAATGTTAAAATTACTACCTCTAGTTTAATACAAAGTTAACTAATTTGTAGATTAAAAAGTTTGTTAAGTAGTTATTTGTAAAAATAAGTGTTATTTTTTCTAAAATACTTTTACTAATTATGTGTATTATCTAGAATTACGATATGGTAAAATATTTAATATGCGTAACTGCTACAAGGATTATTTTGAAAAAAAATATAAATATAAGAGACAAAGTGGATTGGAGTTTTATATTTAGAACCGAATTGAATGTCAAACTAGCTCTTATATTAAGGATCGAAAGTAGTACTTTTCTTGTCCTAGACGTAGAAACTAGTTAGGAAATTGGTTTTGGTCTCAAATGTCATATCTTAATTCATTTTATTTATCATATTTATCATTTTTCTCATTTAATTTATCTAATTTATAAACCTATACATTCCTTTGATCCTAAATGTAAGACATATTTTGTACTATAATTTATATTGCAAAATGATTATACCACAAAATAAGTCTTACATTTAAGATAAAAGAAATATAATCTTTTCTTTTATTTAATCAAGGGTGTCTCTCTTCAAGACTTAGATAGGAAAAAGTTTTCGTCTCTTCCAACAAATATACTTCCAAGCATTTGAACTAATATATAATCTAATATTATATAAGAATATTTTAGAGAGATAATATCATATTTGTTAAAATTAAGTAATTTATTTAATTTTTTAAGTTATTCAAATTAATTAAATATCTCTTATATTAAAAAAAAAGAGCGGTGGTGCTTACAAAAGAAAAAGTAAAAGAATGCCAAATTGAAGTATGCACAAAGACCAACACACAACACAACCAGGAACAAAAAGAGTGGGATATTATGCATACATTTTATTACTTCCATTTAACTTTTTTTTTATCTCTATTTTTATTGATATATGCAAATGGCGTTATGATTTTGTTTGGGGGACTATCTATTATAGTCGACCACAAAACAAACTAATAAAAGCTCTAGACCGATAAAAATAGGTAAGGTTCTAGCTTGCAATTTGTTTTTTTAAGTTTGATTGCTCTGATCTAGTCTAGGGGACGTCAACATAAATATAAAACTATATATATATATCAAATTAGAAGGATAAAAATTACACTCTATTCTCTCTTTTTTTTCCCTTTCGGAAAAAATAATTTGAAAGTTCTTGTAGTTTTTACTAATTTTGAATTAGGTCCTTATGCATTTTCTTATTGGATACTTAAACTTTTCCTGTTAAATCTTTTAATCCTTGTCGTCAAATAGTTATTAAAACCATTAAAAATTTTGTCTATGAATAAGTGATACGCGCCTAAAACATCTCCCTCACCATCCTGCTTGACCCTGTTTGATTCATATATGTTTCTTAAATAATATATAATTATGATCATAAATTATGATTATTTGATTAAAGTTTAAAAATTAATTTCAAGTCGAGTGACATAAATGATAATTAATATACGTCATTTGTATTATTCAAATGAATGATATATAAATTGTGAGAGACTTAGTACTGTATTATTAAGTTGCTTAAATGTAAGATTGTTTATCTTATAAATAATAAATGCTTGATACAAGTTTGTTCACCCGTATTCAAATTGGTATCTTTTTATTAAACACCTAATTATTAACAGGATTAGGTTTAGTTAGAAGAAACTAGACGAACAAATATTTAAATCCTTAGTGGAAGAAGTGCTCATATTTAACATTTAATAGTATCTTAATATGATTGTCTTTAATAAAAAAAATACTTATGTCTAGAAAAAAAAATGCCTAGTTTGTGTTATAATTTTTCCTAGTCGTTATATCATTAAATATGCTTCAACGACGTCAATCACGTTGTCGTCTATATATATTGTTGGTATGAAATGGTTGCTGTTCTATGGTCTTGCATGGGCCCCTAGAATTTGCATGTGTAGTTTTTATTGTTATGTATTACTAAAAGTGAAAAATAATCATTAGTGGTCCAGGCCACATCATCATGATGTCATATATTCATGAATAAATGTTTACCAGCATCATAATCAAACATTGAGTACAAAAGTTCACATAAATTTTTTGAAAAGAGGTAAAAATATCATCTCTTCGTTAATTGCTCTAATGTCCTCTATATTTTTTTGCGGATCCCATTAAGCATTTAGGTGTCAATTCTTAGATGCTCTATTTCTTATCTCTGTCAACTCTTTCTTCTTCTCACTATTCTCCATCTTTAGAAGAGCAAAATCCAGTTTTGCAACCAAAATTCTTGATGGTCTCTTCCTCCTCTTTAACCAAAAAGATAATCCTGTTGGGGGAGATGAGAGAGAAAGCATCTAAGAGCTAACACCTGAGCACTTGGTTGGATACAAAACAAAAAAGAAAAAACGGCATTTAGATATGTATTTGTATTAGCGGTAGCAAAAATTAATTTTTTTTAAAGGAAAACCATATTGGAGGTACTTATACTTTTTTTCAATTTTCAATTTGGTACCTATGTGTTTTTTGTTCTTAACTAAATCTTTATTTTTCCTCTATTAACATCATTAATCCTTATGTAGAGACTAAAAATATCAATAGAACAAAGTTATAATAGCTAATGTTGCTAAAAAGATAAAATTAAATGTTTAATTAAAGGGAAAAAAACACATAGGTACCAAATTAAAAATTGAGAGAAAGTATAGGTACCTTCAATATGGTTTTCTTTTTTTTTAATACAAGCAAAGGTGATTTTTACTTTATCTGGTTTTTGCAAATTTAAAATAGAATAAAAGTCAAACAGTATAATGTAATTTATATTTAGATTGACTCTTGTAAAAAAGTTAGTTTGACAAATTAAAATTTGTTTCGATGATTAATTGAAAAGCAAGTTTAAATATAAAATGATTAAAAAGCATATGAATTTTATTAAATAAATATTTATACACACAATGTGCTAATTTTAGGAGAAATATAACAATTAAAATTATAGAAATAAAGTTGTTAAGGTACTATTATATTGGAAAAAAACTGTAAATTAATACTAAAATAGTTAATTATATTTATTTAATGTGATTTTTTGTGACAATAGTTAATGTGATTTCTATACATATGTCATTAAATATTAATTTTCGAAAATTTTATTATTTAATTTTTTTAGGCTATGCAACTATGAAATTATTGGGTCTTTTAAAGTTTATTCTTTTATTTAAAGTGGGGGGAATTTTTTTTCCCTTTTTTTTCCTCCTGATTACTCCATTCTCCATCTTTTATTTTATCATGGAAACACTTTTTTTTTTGGGTCATTTTTCTCCAACGCTTTCCTCCTCTCTCCATGGTGATACTTGACTTTTGCTTTCTTTTTTTTCAATGCATAGGTACTGATATTTTTATTTAAAATAGTCTTGTTCGATGTATTGTTAAGTACTAAATATAAACCTCTTCTCATAAAGATTCTAATTCGTAAAAACCTTAAGTAAATAATATATAAAAAAAGTCCACATGTCTCAATTTAGTTGGAAATAAAAACCTTAAGTATATAAGTTTTTCCCACAAATAAATAAATAATTTTAAATGGCTAAAGTTTGATCCCAATTCGCAAACTGTAGAGTATAAACTGTTCGAGGCGCAGCAATTATATTGGATAACTCCAAATCGCTATATAAGAAGTTTTCTTTTAAGCTCTTTGGCAATAGGAAAAAAAGGTTTTATTTAAAGCTAAGTTCAACAGATGCAGATACAGTTTATATCAATTAATACTTGTCTCTAATTTAATTAACGCATTGATTAAAACTTCTCAGTATTATCGTTTCAGATTTTGAAACCGATACTGACCCAGAAAATTTTTTTTTTAAAAGGCGACAATGCACATTAATATAGGGGTATATAAAAATATGAATGGGTTGGCCAAAAAATATAAAAGTATAAATGGGGTCCTCTACGCCGATATCTTAATTTTGGGGAAAATATTTACTTTCATGATAATATCTGTAAATCACTTCTTACATGTTTCACTTAGATGGTTAGACTAAGAAAATTCTTAACTCTACCTTAAATTTTAACAATTATTCAACTTTATTTTTATTTAATATAAAAATATGCTCTCCCTGACCTATTATAGGACCCCTGGTAGAAGGATTTTGTTTTTTGGTCTGTTTTATAAGACCCTTTGATAAATGCTTTTTTACCATGTAGACCTGTATTTAATAAGGATAGTAAGAAAGTAAAAAATTAATATAACGTTGAAATTTACTGTAGTTAATGAATGTAATATTAGAGATCACTTAAATTTTATAATAAATTGAATACTTTTAACTATTTTTCTTGGTATGTATAAATTAGTTAAATTATAAGGTTCTTGATAGTAATAAGCTGCAATACATTTTGAATTTTCATAGGAAGAAATTCTCATATTTAGTACCCAATAATACCTCGAACATAATTGTATTCAATGACAGAATACCTATGTTCTTAGAAAAAAAATGACAAAATAATATATTTATAACAAAAATTTACAATGTCGCTTATAAATAGTAAAAAAAAAAAAATCTTTTATCTCTCCTATTTTATCTTTCTTTAACTAAAATACCACATAAATTATTTTTAGATTTAAGCTGTACATACAATGCTTAATTTGCCTGTTTATGATCACTAAAAATATTTTTACATTTTACAGCAAGATAAAGGTTTTATTATATTTATTTTATACATAATGATAATATAAAATACTCAACCTAGCTAGTTCATTGGATAATAAATAATTATTAAGAAGTATAAATTTATTTTATTATGATTAAAAAATTTCGATGAATTAAACAATGTTGAGAAATGGTTCGCATCTTTTTTTGGATGTGATGTCTCTTTTGAGTTAGATAACATTAAAATTTATATAAAACATTTAATTTATAACAGATCACATCTTTCTGTTTTAGTTTTTTCCTAGCAAAATCACAACATTCACATAATTGTAAATATTTATGATTAATGTAACTTAATTTTTTTCCGGGTCGAAATGTAGCTTATTGTTCAAAATTCAAACCCACTGCAAAGTGCAATGTAACAATTCCGGTTCCTACGATAAGGACTCATATTCACATGTTAAGAAACTCTTTAAATATGTATTAAATTGATAAAAAATTTTAAATGTACTCTTAGGAAAAAATATTTTTTCTCTACATTTACAAATTATTATCACCTCTCTCCTATTTTTCTCTCTTTTCAACCAAAAGTAAATAGGGATGAAATTAGAAAACAGTCATTAATAACCCTTCAAATGACTCATATTTATAATCAAATTTTTCTCCTACAAATGACTTAATTATAATATGGATTGGAGTAATATTCACAAATAATAATAATTTAATAATAATAAAAGCTATTTAATACTAGGGAGTAGTGAGGTGCATCTTATTAGTTATTAAGCATACGAAAAGCTGGATTAGAAGGGACCAGGAAGATCAAATTTTCAGCATAATATATACGGAAACTTGGAAACCTAATAAATGCGGTGACTTTCAGGCCAAAAGAAATTAAAAAAATAAATTTAATATTTGGATTGAAAAGTTTAGATGGAATACGTATAAAAATTTCGGGTACGTAAAACTTTTACTATACACATAATGCACCCGTCATCTTCTATCACTCAAATCAGTGAAAGTAGATGGTCAAAGAATTGGTTAACGTTCAAACTGTGTGTACTTTGATTCTTTGAAAACAAATTTTAAGATTTTATTTTACGCCAAATAATAATAACAATAATATTAATATAAATTTGTAATTTTATATATTTTGTGCATAATTTTTTTTTTTTAATAAAAAAGGTTCACGCAGAAAGATTTTAAAGTAATGGTCACACACAGAGAGTCAGACAGAGTAAAATATCTGTTATAGGTTTAGAAAATCATTAAAGACTCACTTTATTGCAGATATCAATTTTTGGAGATTCTCTCGCAATTTCACACACGTTTGCCTTAAAGCTCAATTGCCCTCTCTTCTTCCCTTCTTCCCTTTAACCACTTTGCTCCCCTTTCAGTTTCAGCAAATCTCACTTTTTTCTCTCTTTCTCCTTCTTCTTCCTCGCAGAATCAAAACCTAATGATCTCTCACTTTCTCTCTCTTTTTCTCTCTCTACTTTGACCTTCAACACGTATGGGTCTTAAGTAGGTTTCGCCGTTTCTGATGATCAAGAAACCAGCCTCTGAAGTCTGATCAATCGGTTACTTTTGGTTTTCTCTGACGGTGGACCCAGATGGATTCTGACGAAGAAAATAGGGTTCTTTTTTATCGGCAAGTTAAGTCTCACGGTGATGGATTTGATCAGGTGAGTTATAAATTTCTTCAATTTTTTATTGCTCTTTGAGTTTCGCACTCTAAATTTTCGACGACGACTCTTCAGATGATCGAGGACCAGAAGGATAACGAAGGGTTCGATCAGGGATCTTCCGACGAGTTACAGAAGATGAGCGAAAAGCCGTTTTCGTCTTACTTGGAGCTCCGCGAAGGAAAATCTGAGAGTAAAACTAACGGAGCTTCAGCTTCAGGTTCGTCATCAGTTCGAGTTTGTGATTTCTGTGGAAGAGAGTTCAGTTCTGGAAAAGCCCTAGGAGGTCACAGAAGATATCACATTCAAGCTCAGAAAAAGATGGAGGCGCAGAGTCAGGCTCAAGAACGAGAAAAGGTGAATCGTCATCAATATCCTTCAAATAATTATACCCTAAGAATCAAGCCCAATAATATCTCCGAGGATTGCGTCGGCGATGATAATCTCATCATCAAATCGAACATTGGGAATCTCAATTCTTCGAGATCTTTCCGTTGTTGTGTCTGCGACAAGAATTTCCCCTCCAAGAAGTCATTGTTCGGCCATATGAGATCTCATCCTGAGAGAGAATGGAGAGGTATGAACCCTCCTTTCACTGATCACGTTCTGGCTTCTTCTTCTTCTGCAGAAGTCTTCAAAGTAGAAGATAAGTATCAAGATAATGATGAAGTTAATCTTAACAACAATAATGGATCTTCATCTTCAACTTTAGAAGAGTCAGTAGTAGTTGATCTTTCTTCATCTTGTTCTGGAAGTAGCTGGCGCAAGAAAGATAGAAGAGGAAGAAAAAGCATTGGAGCTGCAGAAGCAGCTCAAACCCTTATTGAGATGTATCTCTATGGAAGCTACGAGCCACTATTACCAGTGAAGAAAAGGAATAGGGATGTGAATGATGTTGGTTCTTCACAACCTGGAAAACAAAGCTCGGATTACAAGGAGAAGCTAGAGTTAAAAGCTGATGAGAATAATATCTGGGAGATGAAAGTGATCAGCTTAATGAAAGAGAAGAAGCTTAGGAAGAAGAACAAGAAGTTAAAGAAAGGTCCAGAGATTATCAAGTCAGAAGGAGAAGTGCTGATAAGAACTCTGAAGGAAGAAGTGAAAAAGTCACAAAGCTATGTCTGTGACATCTGTAATAAACCTTTCTCGAGTTTTCAAGCTTTAGGGGGACACAAATCCAAACACAACAGAGGAAAGAACATAGTTATAAGCACCAAGGGGAAGGAAGTAGTGGAAGAACAAAGAGGAGGAGGAGGAGAAGCAGAAGAAGAAGAGGACAAGGTTTGCATCAATGGAGCTTTGTCAAGTGCAGGACTGATGAGTTGTGAAGAAGAAGAGGACGAAGAAGAAGAAGGAGAAGGAGCGTCTCTGATTGTTAGTGAAGAGAGATTAGGATCAAGTTCGAATGATCAAGAGAATAACAGTAATGAAGAGGAATTGGGAGAGGCAAGTCATCAATCTGCAGGTTCGAAAATTCTGGATTTTGATCTGAATGTGCCTTATGTTTCGGAGCACGAAGTAACTGATGATATATAATGAATAAGTCAGCATTTTACGAGTAACGTGTGTTTGTATTTTGCCTAAGCTTTTTCTAGGCCATCACTGTATTTTCTGAACTCTCTCAATGGCCATATCATATAGAACCTTGTAAATTGTTTTTTTAACATGAATTTGAATCATCAGGTTCAGTTGATTCAAAGGTGTTGAGGCACAGCTTACCACTCAAGTTAAAACAAAATAACTTTTTATCGATTTATTTCTCTTTTATATAATTGTATATAAAGACTTAATTGTTGATAGAGTATAATGATCTCGTACAATCCACCCAGTAAAATAAGACTTGTTGTAGTTGTATATATAGCTATATATAAATTTCTTTTTAATTTCATTCTTTGTTCTTTCCGATAAATATGGTTTACATTGTTTCTAGAACAAAAGATGAAATAATATTATACAAGTCACTTATTCATCAAAATCAAGAAGAGTTAGTTGACTCATTAAATTTGATTTGTTTGAAAATGTGAAACACTGTTTCAACTTTACCTATATTTAAGATTAAAGATAAAAACCATTAGCATTATAGTCTTCTAGTGAGTTGAAATAGGAGTGATCGATATTTAGAAAAAGTTTATTAATGATCTATTGAGTAACTTATAATTATATACCGAGATTTCATTTTGTTTATACAACCTCTGGTTCTTTCTTTTTTCCATAAAATAAAATACAAATTGCATTTATGAAAAAGTTGCCAAAATTAAAAGAGTAAGTAGGTTAAAGATATCAGTTAAAAAAAAGGTTAAAGATATAACTTAATTTTTTATTTTAATAATAAATAATTAATATATATAGGATTAAAAAATGGTATTCAAAATTTCAGATAGACTATTAGGAAATTGTTTTTTTTAGAACAAATTTTGAGAAAAAATAAAACATATATGTATATTTGGATGATTATATTCTTCTAAACAAAATTATATTTGGAAAAAATATATAAGAACTTGTTTGAAACACCAGGTAAACCTGGAGAGGCAAGTGCTAAAGCCATCAAAAACGCTAAAAGAAGATTGGGCTGGCATTTGTTGGCCAATTTTACAGGGACAAAAAAGAAATTTTACGGGAAAAAAAATAGAAAACATAGTTCTTGTTTTTTATTTTTTAAAACAAATTATTTCTTATTTTACAAAAAATTTAACTTAAAAAAAATTTTCAAACAGTGTTGTTGTTTCAAAAAAAAATGTTTTGAAAATAGCAAATCAAACTAGGCGTTAGTACTCTTAGTCTTTTTATAAGTTACAAATAACAGAATTATGTAGATTAAGAAGTTGATTAAAATAAGTTAAAGGTAATAAATATATAAAAATGTCTTTTTTTTTTCTAAATATATCCTTAGTTACAAAGAATGCGAGTGAGACGGAGAATGAGCAGAAGCTGTTGTAATTTATGCAAACACATATAATTAATTAAAGCATAAAAATAAAAAACGCATTAAAATTCTAAACACATCCAAAGTAAAAATTACAAAAAGAACTCTATATACTCAAAAAAAATTATAACTTATCAAAAAATTCGTAGGGCTGCCATGTACTATAACTGTGCTAACCGTTTCTTGTAGTGTACAGTTTACATACATTGCATTTTATAGTTCGTTTCTTCTCTAGATATTTAATACTTAAATATCTTTTTTCAGAAAAATTGTTATAAAATATTTAGTAGTGATTGCATGTATATAAATATTAAAAAAATTGTTGAAAAAAAGAAATCTTGGAAATCAGAATTCAAAAAGTGGATTCTCCTTAATTATTGATTCTTATTTTCACAATAATTAGAGAATGTGAAATAACAAGAGAGATGTTATCAAAATCTGTTATGATCTTTGATATTCGAATAATAGTTAATGAATTTTCATCAAACTTCACCTGCAAGTCACCCGCAAACGTAAAACAAAGGTCCCAACTCATAATTTATTTTTTGGTCAAAAAACTCATAATCTATTTTTCATTTTTGTTTATGCAATATTTATCTTTTCAATTTTACAAAATTATTAATTATAAATGATGAGTTGAACATTTTTAACGATAAAAATGATTTTCTTTTAATTTTTTTGCCAATGAAATGGTTTTTTAGCTTAAACAATTCTACTGTCATATAAAACTGATATAATTAAAATTACAAATTAAAATAGATCATAAAACTTCCGTAAAAAAATAAAATAAAATTCACACAATACATTACCGCAAATGAATCAAAAATTATGATAGGATAATTTTCATAATTAAAAAGAAGCATCAGCAGATCTTTTTAGGGAGATTTTCTTAGCTTCTTGGCAAGAAGTAGAGGTAATTTAATCATACAATTTATTCAAGACCAATATCTTATATTTAAAAAGTTAAGTTGATGCAGATCTTAAGGAAACCAATTAAATATACACCAAAGTTCATCAGAAGAAGCCATGGATCATTAAACTAATTGAAGCAATGGTTAGTTTACAGGTTGGTGGTCGTTATGGTTAAATTGGTATGTGTGTGTGTGTGTAGCCTAATCTTGATTAAAATAATAATAATAATAATATTTAATCAAAATAATAGCATGATTAGTTCATTACATGGAGAATGATTAGCCCTTCCCGTTAGACCCAATTCATGATGCAATTATTTATATGTTATATATAACAATAGAGATATTTACAAATATTTATGTGAATAGAAGATAATCACTAATATCATAGATATTATATGCTTCATTCGAATTGCAGCTAAGGTTTTTCCATCATGAAACATTCATGTGAAATTATTCTTGTGAGGATGAGATATATTCACACGCAAGAGTGTGGTAGTTTTGAAATGGATTCGCACAGAATTATGTTAAAATATATACAAATATGGATTATTGTAGGAAGGCAAAAGATAATTTTCTGCTAGTAATCAAATGAGAAACGCAATTTCGTCTATTTAGAATGCTAATAATAGGCTTTAATTCCATCCATAAAGATCTTAGCTAATCAAAAGGAAAAAAAACAGAAGAAGAAGAATTTACCACTCCTTTCTCCTGCTCACTTATTCCCAACTAAAGCACACCTTAATGAATTTTTTTGCCAGTATTTGTATTATTATTTCTGTATTTATAGGTATACAGATATCAATTCTAATAATATCCACCTTTTATGAATTAAATCTTAGATTTGAATTCAATTACATATTGGTATTTCTAAAAATTATTAGTATTATCCATTAATTAATTTTTTTGCTTGTGAGGATTTTAACCCTCAGACAAAGATTTTTTTTTTTTTTCCCGACAGGAGTTTGACAAAGATCTTATTGTTTACTTTACATAAGAATTTGCAATGTTTTTAATGATCAAATTTACAAGGATATTGATTCTACTATATATATACATACATATATATTTCTTCATATTTCTTTTATCAAATTTAAAATGAAAACAACTTAACAGTACATTGCAAAGTAATAAACATAATAGTTAATTCCTAATTTTCCAAAAAATTAATGTTTAAATTTCTCTCGTAACTAGAGAAGTATGAGCGAAATAACTTAATGAATATTATTTCCAGTTCTAATTATAAAACCTTATTTATAGTCAATAAACAAATCTTGTAATAAAATCTAAATAAGTTATACTACTTCTCTGTAATTTATTGTATCTTTTTCAAATTTTATCTTAAAAATTGTAAAATAAATTTCAATCAAAAAGAATTTTTTTATCTTTAGCATATATAAGAAATAGTTAGACTTTACTGGAATCATAAAAATAAAATAAGCAATTAATTATGAACTTTTCAAGAATTTAACTCTCTAAAAATTTAAGCAAATTAAATCAAGCAATCTCTATTCATTTATCGTTATTTTTATCATTAATTAGTAGTATGTTAATTTATGAATAATTCAAGCCATTTCCAATTTTGTTGGGCTTTCTAACTCAAACGACACTAAATACCTCTCTCTTAAGGATTTTTAAGCACATGGTTATGATTTCAATTTTCAAACCATTTGTAGAGAGTATAACAGGTTTGTAAGTTGTGGTAAAAGAAAATCTTTTTAAGTTTAAAGACAATAATATGTCTCTCTCTCTCTATATATATATGAGTATTCCAAAAATTTGAAAAATATAATACTACCACTAGTCTTTAATATAAGAGTTAAATAGTTATATTAATGTATGAATATTAAGAAAATTAGTTAATTATGTATAATAAATAAATATTGTCTTTCTTAAAATACTTTTATAAATTATGTGCATTGGAATAACCTTTCATGTAAACTCATTAACATGTATCTAACAAAAAAAAAACTCATTAACATGTATATCAGTACGAGGATTACTTGAAAAAAAATATTGAAGACAAAATATATTAAAGTCTTATATTTAGAATCAAACTAAATCTCTAAATAACTCTTATATTAAATACATGAGATAGTAAAATACTATTATTCAAATGGAAAAATTAATGTCTTTACCCCATGTGAACATTATTTGTATTGTTTTTTATTATCTAAATAGTCTAGTAGTGACATTAGTCACTCCTCTAATTTTTTTTTTAAAAAGTCACAAGTAAAATGGTTTTACGACTTGAACCTAAAATATTCATTAAATTGGATATATAATTCGTTAAAAAACCGTTACAACAAAATTATATGATAGATTTAATATATTGTCCATAGTAAAATATAATTTTTATATTAATTTAAATACTTTGATATCTTCTTTTACATTTCAAAAAACTAAAATAAATGGAAGAAAAAAAAATAATAAATTACAATGTACTATCCATTTTAATATGCGTGCTTCATGACTTAAAATATCCATAGTAGTTATATATATCTATATATATATATATATATATATATATATATATATATATATATATATGATCGATATCTACGGATACTGACACTAACAGATACTAATACGATACTGATAGGATATATTCCTCTTTTTTTTATCCATTTAAAAATGGCACGGATGATACTGGGTTTGACATTTATATTAGAGTAAAATATATAAGTAAAATAATAATGGCAATCTGTGAAGATATTCTCTCATATGAAGAGAAACTAGTCCTTTTTGAAATACTAGGATCAGATAACAAATAGCTACAAAATCGCAACCTCTATTTTACAAACAAAAAGTCGAATTTCAAAAACCTTGCTCATTAAGAGGGTTATTTCTTAACCGTTTCAGACCCAAAAGAATTAGTTTTAAGTGTAATATGACTTAGAGATACTTTTATTTTTCCTAAAAAATAAACTTAAATTTTTTTTACCAGCAAAATAAACTCAAATATATGTTTTTGAACATATCTATTTTAGGGGGCAAACACGTAGATAACCTTAATCACTTATCCAAAAGTATTTTTCTCCCAACAATGTACATCATTAAGTTATTACCTGTTATAAAAAAACAACACTCTACATTTTTTTTTAATTTAATACACTTTAAACACACATGCACATAAACATGTTTAATGACAGGTTTGAATCTAAGACCCCATCTATCCAAGTATAATGGATAGCACTGCCGTTGGGACAGCTAATCCTTAACAACAAAATTTTATAGATAAAAAAATCTTACATTTCTAAAATTGTTTTGCAGGATCAAAGTCTTTCTTTGAAAATCAAAAGGATATATAATAACTAAAATGCCTACGAGGCCAATTGTTTTTTCTCTTGTTGTAGTTATATAGAGGTAATTTAGCAATCATATATAGGAAATTAAGATTTTTTTTTTTGGGGCTAAGATAAGAAATCTAAATGTAATCAAATTTTAATAAGTCTTTTTATATCTATGTTAATTAAATTACTTGAACTTCTATTCCAGAAATAAAAAATGAAAATAATAATCATTTGCAAGATTAAAAAAATCAAATTAAAGAAAAGAAAAAGAAAACTATTAAATTCTTCAGAATAATTTTAGCCAAAATTAGAGATTTTAGTATGATAAAGGATCAATTAATAAATAAAGTTTATTTAAATATTTTTTTAAAAATATTCTTGATGCAAGTTAATGGTTGGACTCAAATTAAATATATATTTTTGAAATAGAAAGGATGCTTGTTTAATTAAGACAAAATGTAAGGAATGTTGGGATATTTTATTCTAAATATTTGATATTTTATTTTACAGCTCAAAAAACTACAAAAATATATGAAAAATTAATAAATTACAGTGTACTAACCCTTTTAGTATCCTTCCTTCAGGGCTCAAAATTCCTTCACACACCCTCCGGAAAAAATACTTCATAGTTTATAGTAATGCTTATAATCATAATACTACTACTGATACGATATTGATTAAAATTTATAAATTTTATTTTTGTTTGACCAAATTGTATAAATCTTATTTGAGATCAACCGCATTATGAGATAGATTTATTAGATTACCCATAGTGAAGTATAATGTCTACCTAATTTAAATATGTTGATATCTGATCTTATTTTGCAGCTCAAAAAGGTTTTAAAAACATATATGAAAACTTAATGAATTATAATGAACTAACCCTTTTAATGTGCCTGTTTTAAAACTTGAAATTCCTCCACACGCCCTCCCAAAACAATGCTTTATAGTTTATATTAATTAATACTAAAGATACATATATTGATACTGATATTAATACTATTGAAGCCCAACACCGAACATCACATGGGAGAAGATGTGATTGTGGTAGTATTGAGACTAGGTGAGGAAGACATATTTTGGAACGTGGCTCTGATACCATGAAACGACAGTAAAACACACAGAAGCTAATGTTGTATGAAGTATTTCATTTCATTGCATAGTGAGGTGTACAGTAAGTCACTATATATAGACAATGAGATGTATAACAAGTAATATGGACAGAAAAGAAGAATCTAGAATGACAAAAATCCACGTAAAAACCCATTAGTCATTTGGGCTTTGTGATGTTCGGTGTTGGGCTTCAATAAATACTATACCCAAAAGTTTTACTTAGGAATGTGGGGTATCTAAAAGTTTTGTTTAATATTAAATTTGTCCTGAAAGTTTAAAATCATAACAACATTATCCTTTGCTATTGAAAATGATAACGGTCAATATAATGTTACTATTTTAACAGCCAATGTTAGTTTTTTAATGGCATGGAACAATACTGCTATGATTTAAAATTTTTAAGACAAATTTGTTCTCAGAAAAACTTTCAAATACCCAAAACTCTTGAATAAAAACTTCTAAGTTAAATTTACACCTTAACCCAATCATATATACTGGCTTATTCATATCCTAAAAGAGGCTAGTCACCTTTTTACTTTCAGCTCATTATCTAATTAAAATCTTGTGCTTGTTATGTCAAAAAAGAAAGTTGTCACATTAAATTAAATATAGGACTCTTATAACCATAAATATAAAAAAAAAACACTACTTATAGTTATAGAGTACTTTTGTTCATTAGAAGAAAAGCCGTGCAAGATAAGATACAACATGTTATTTGAAAAAAATCAACTTTTAAACAACACACAAACAAATACATAATTTTTGCAAAATATACTAACGTTCATTTTTTACTTTTGTTGTAAAAACTTTCTAGAAACAAATTTTACAATTTAGAAACAGTATACATACATGGTTTGAAATTTATATAACAGTAAAATAATTAAAATAATAATGGTAAAATCTACAAGGATATCCTTTTACCATAAATGAAGTGAAACTAATTTTTTTTTTAACATAACTATTTTTCATCAGCAGATAACAATTCTCTCCAAAATTCTAACTAAGTTTGCTCTCCAAATAAAAGTTTTAAATATAAAATAAACTTAACGGTATATATTTTTTTAACATAACTATATTAGGAGAAAAACAGTTGGATAACCTAAAGCACTTATCAAAAAATATTTTGTCCCACTGACATGCATCATTAAGTTCTTAACCTTAACGTGTTAGATATTTAAAAAAAAAATATCAATATTCTACGTATCAAACATAACAATAGTGTGCTCCGTTTGGTTATGCAAAATAGTTTCAGAAATTCAAGATTAGATTCTTGGCTTCTTGCTCTAAATTTTAATTGTCACCACTTAATTCTTTTATTCTCATTTATCGTGTTCAAAATATAAAATATAAAATGTAATGTGAATGTCTTTTGAAAAAATTTATAGAACCGCTTTGTTTATAGGGAAAATAATGCTTAAAGACTAAAATGTTATATTTCTAAAAAAAATTTGTAGGATGGAAGTCTTTCTTTGAAAATCAAAAGATATATAATGACCAAAATGCCTGACACATATAATATGTCTTTATTAATTGTTATATAAAGGGAATTTAGTAATCATAAATAGGAAATTTAGTTCTTTTTTTTTTTTTGGGGGACTAAGATAGAAAATCTAATATTCAGCTATAGGAAATTTTTGGAGTATTAAATTTTTTTATGTGTGTTTACCAAACTTCCTTGATCTTTGAAATTCCTTAGTGCCATTATTAAATGACTTAAATTATGTTCCTCCATTTGACATGACACACAAGGCATGACGGTACAAGTTAATACTCCCTCCATTGCTTTTTATAAAAGACGGTTGTAAAGGATGACATGTTTTTTTTTTGTTTTAAATTTTGTTTGTTGATTTTCTATTTTAACCTTATTTAATGACTCATATAATTGTATTTACTAATCTTTACGCATTTTTTTTCTACCACACATTTTTTCTCTTCCACATAAATGAGGATGTTTTTGACAAAAGTATTACATTTTTTTACACATATTTATTATTTTCAACTAATTTTAACCATTAATTAATGATCTCTTATAAGAAGCAAGAGAGGGACTACCATTTATCATGGGCTTATCACTTGTTTGTTTGGTGCATGTAATAAATTGTATAAGCTCATAAATCATAAAATTTTTAACTCATTAAAATGCTGGATAATTCAATACAGCTCATGAAATTCATATAAAAGTTCTAAAATTTTGTTGTGTAATACGTTTATTATATTATTTACCACTATCACTGTCATTGCCACTGACCATCACTAGCCACCTACACCATATCCCCGTCATCATCACCGCCGTCTCTAATCAGTAATCACCACTATTATTGGCTCTTCCATCACTAGCAGCCGCCGCCGCCAATTCCATCACTGGCCTTCGTCGTCGTCGTGGATCTCCATATGGTCACCACAACCATTGGCATTGCAAACCGGCTTCGTGGTTACCACCTCTACCATATTTCATTGGTCACCACTATCTACAACTATCACATCACTGGCCACTATCATCACTAGCTACTGATATCACGGGCCATTACCATTATTATAACAGTTAATGAAGTTTTTTTCCACCCTCTAAAAATGAACACAGTTAAAAGTTCTAATATGTTTACTTTAATTGTAAGTAAAGGGTAGTTTTGTTAAAATCTTTCTGTCCTATACACTATTATATATTACCAAGCATAAAGTTTTTAATTTAAGAGTTAGTTGACTAATTTTAGTAAGAAAGTTTGTTGGGTTAATTATTTATAATAAATAAGTATTATCTTTTCTAAAATACCCTTACTATCAATATGTGTTAAATATAATTGTTATTTGATGGAATCTTTTAATGTGTACAACTATTATAAGAATTACTTTAAAAAATAAATAAATATAAAAAACCAAGTAAATTAAGGTCTTATATTTAGAACTAAATTAAAAATCAAGCTCGCTTTCATAATAAATACTAGATCAGGTCTCATCCCATTATCCCTTATCTTATCAAGCATTATCAGGCCTTATCCTATGCAACGTGCTGATCGGGAATTCATAAGAATTTCAGTCATCGTACATCTTGCTTGTTTTGAAAGAAGGACGTTGGAAAATTTTTAGAAATTTAAGATTTGTATCTGTAAATAACTTGTCATTTTGATCATTAATTTCCCCTTGTTGATAAGCTATATACAAATAATTAACATAAGTCCCCTTGCACCCCAGCAAAACAAATCAACTCGCCATTTCTCCATAATAACGAATCAAACACTGACGTCGAAACAAACTGGAAAAGTTGAATCATCCATTAAAATTGGAGCATGAAATTTTAACATTTTCAATTGACATGTCCAACACAACATGAATACAGAAATGATTTAAAAAGAAATTTAAAAAGAAAAAGAAAAAGAAAGTACACAATCTTCAATGAAGGCTGAACAACTGAGTCCAATTTTGAGATCAAATATCATGAACATTTCAGATGCACCTAAAACATATACAAATCCCATTCTTCCAGCATCAGCAGCATCATGTTCAAATCAAGTTGATGAAGTCAGGTTATCTGATACAAAAGTTTTGCCAAAATCCACTCTTGAAACATCACCTGCAGCATCTTCAAACATTTGATGAGGTCAGGTTATCTGATATAAGAAATTCTCAAATCCCATTGTCCCAACATATCCGCAGCAGCATCTTCAAACCGTTATTGAACTGAGATTATCTGATGTTAACGGCTCTGGTCTGTCATAACTGTAGCCTCTGAAGGTAACAGAATTTCTTAAGACTAGTCTAACCGCTGATAGCAAATGTACAAACAAGTGAAGGCACCTCATTAACAAAGACCAAATTATAAAGACCTAAGCACAAATCAAGATTGCCAACTTTCTTAGCGGTAACTGGTGTCATTGCCGAACCAACACATGTCAAGCAAAGCATCTGGCCTTGTTATGTCTATCTGACTAGAAGTTTCTTTCCTTTGAGAAACGTTAGGTGGACCCTGTGAAATTACTTCCTGCTTCATTTCAAGACCTGCTGAAAATGAAAATAGCATGCCAAAAAAATATATCAAAATAAAAATAGAGTCCATGCTAAACAATTAAATAAAACAAATGGCACACTCACCTTTTGCATGTTCAATGAAGTTGGGTTCATCAACTGAGCAGAAGCTAACAGGAGGAGTATAATCTGTAAGAACTGAGGCAGAAGAGTGACCTAAGGGTGAATTTGTATCCCCATGGTGGTCCCATTCTGTCTCAGTTTTAGCCATATTCAGTATGCAGTCATCAGGAGTCTTCCACAACGAATCATTGTATGGGCCCTTGGGAAGCTTGGTGTCGTAGATTATTGATTCTAACAAACCACTACTATCTGGAGTAACAGTACATGACTGGTATTGTTCAACAGGAGAAGACTGAAACAATGTATCAACGGACTCAAGTGAAGGAAGTGGGGATGCATTTGCATCCCAGCTACCTTGTTGAGTTTCTAAATATTGGAGTGAAGGGAGCTCCAACTTCATTGCCTCAGATATGGGCGCTGAAGAAGAGATAGTGCCATTTAAAGCGGCATGGCTGCCATGAAGATTATCACCATGAAACGGATCATTGGTGTCAAGGGACAGATTGCCTGGAGACGGCAAAACAGGAGGTGGCTCAGCAGTATAATCCACAAACTTATCAAACACTGGGATCATACAGCTGCTACTATTGTCCAATCTATTATAAAGCATATCTGACTCCCTAAGGCGTTTCGGAGGGTTTCCGAACAACATAACATCACTATGTGGTGGGCCTACAGTTTGTTCAAACAGACTGCTGTCAGGAATATCTAAAATAGATGGACCATATGGGAGATAACTCCGACTGAAATCATATTCTTTGAAATCCAGTTCTGGGACTTTGAAGTTGCCTCCTTGCGGGATATCAGAGTGTTGGCTGGCTCCACTCATCAAAGTACTCATATTTGGATTTTCTTGACTGCGTACCCGCTGGCATATGTCAGGAGGATAAATTGGTAATCCAGCTCGTTGCAGTCTCTTAATTCTAGTGTTCCAGTAATTCTTTATCTCATTATCTGTACGTCCAGGCAACTGAAACAGAAAAAGAAGGAATGAAGAGAAGAGGAAATAACCAAAAATGAAACAAGATTACATTTTGTTCAATAACACAGACAACACACAAAATGATGTTAATTATACTGAATAAGGCATGCTAGTCAATATATGGTTCTTGCTGCGGTTAATTTTCTGCCCTATCATTCCATTATCTCTTTTCTGTATTCCCCCCTCTTACTCTGTATGAACAAGCAATTGTCACATAATATTTGCGTTGTTTAACAAAAGATCTCTAGATTCTGGGTTGGCAACATGCTTTTTTCCACTTTCTTGGGTAGGGGAAGTGTTTCTAATGCCATAATAGGAATGAGCACGGTAAACGTTTTCTCATTTTCATTGTCTATCTTTATTTTTCACTTTTACTTTCTATCAAGAATGTCAAGACCTATGTTAACTTTCTTATCACATACTGAGTGTTTTTCTTTACATAGTTTATTAATATATTTAATATTTGTCCAAAAATAATGTATTTGATGTTTACACGGCACAACAACCAAAATGCTTGTCTTGATATCTCGTTTATAAATGTTAATTTGATCTTATATATATCGTAATGTTTATTTTCTATAATGGTCAATGATACTCAGAGAAATGTACAAGAACACTCCAAAAACATTTTTCTTCCTCTTTTTATTTAAAATGCTGAAACATCAGGTGCAACAACCTCAAAGAGGCAGAAGCTCATTATGCTTCCATTTGCAGACCTCAAATCCCTGGTATTCTATGCCTGCTCCTCGCCTTAAAAAGAAAAAAATTAAATATATACATGCATATGCTAGTAACAAAACACCAGAGACAAAAACAAGCAAACCCTTTGTCGTGACCACTTGTTCTGATCAGACAAAAAAATAAAGGAAAACTTAGGAAGATACACTAACAGGGAGAAGATGCTTTTTGGATAGAAATTTGACTTTCTAATTTGGAGAAAGAAATAGAAAAGTAGGTCAGCTACAGGAATGCTTGGTCAAAGTCCATGAGCAGCAGGCTGTGAGAGTTACTTTTGAGGTCTTTAAATCCTCACTCTGGCCAAGGGAGGGTATGTGGAGAATTTTGCAGTGTGGTCTGGCCTTTGGGGTGGAGAGTGCCACCCTCTCGAAAGTTTGGCAGCCCTGTTCTGTTTCAGTGAGTCTGTCGTGTGAGTTGTATCGTGTATCCATTGTTGTGATGAAGTTGTATCTTGCGTGTCTCTCTCTGTATCAGAATGGTGTTATCTTACTGTGTTTTAGCTCTTATTTTCATCTGCTATAAACATATCCCTATTGTTCATTTCCCATTTGTGTGTCTTGTTGCGTAGGAGAGTAGTGTTTTGGGTCCCTGAATGTAATGAGTTTCATCTCTGGCTTTTCTTTTCATTTGTAATCTGTCTTAATATACTGCCTCCAGTCCTAAGTATAAGAGCTAGTTGACTAATTTAAGAAGATTAAGAAAATAAGTTAAGTTAGTTATTTGCAATAAATATGTCTTGTCTTTTCTAAAATATCCTTGCTAATCAAGTGTATTGGTTAGAACTACCATTGTTAGAACGACTATCTTGAAGAAGAAAAAAAATACATAAATATGAGAGACAAAGTAGATTAGGGTCTTATATTTAGGACCAAAATAAAAGTCAAACAAAGTCTTATATTAAGGACCGGAGGTAGTATTAAATGTTTAGAAGTTTCTATGTTAGGTCATAACACCCTGCTTCTCAGCCATGGATGGACCAGTGGTACAAGATAATGGTTGAACAAATCAGTTTAAAATAGTCTCCATCATTTTGCACTGCAAATGGGAAGAAATTAAAGAAACTGTCGTCTCCTGAGTCAAAACAGAACTTTCCAATTTTTTGAGAAACTCGAGAAACAAAAGATAGATTAGGTAGGACATTAGAATTATAATTTTTAAAAAAACTAGAAAATCAAAGGAAAAAGTTTTCTGCATGTTTCTTACTTCTCAACAATAAATTCAAATTTGAAGATTCCAAAATTCTTTTATTTGGTAGTTCAGGCGGTGACAATCCAGAAAGAGCATGCAGCTTAATTGTTTTCTCCACTCAAAAAACGGTTTATTTCCTCAAACAGAAGATTACCTTCCTTGCAAAATATCAAAATACTCATACAATTCTACAATTTATGGGCAACAAAATCTTTTGCATGATCCTATTTAAATTCCACATAATTAGAGAGGCATCAAACATGGGCTGAATGTTGTAATATATTGCGAACTACAACTGTAAACAATGTTGACTAAGGTAGAGTCCAAGAAACAAACTATAAATTTGCAATCAACAGGGAGGAATGATTTAAACAGATCATAGCAAGATCTCTTGCAGGGACTTTGGAAATTCCCTAAATACAAGCGAATGAATACTACCAAACCATGAAGAAACCATACAGCCTCTTAACACAGACCAAGCAAACTAGCTATTATGCAAAACATCACCACGCTTCTCGTTTAGAAACCTAAATGCCCTTAAATCACCACAATACACCAAGGTTTTGTGTGTGTCAGACTATCATCATAAATAAAGGTTAAGGATTCAGCTTCAGAAAGGCACACCATGTTGACTTTCCTAATAGTACATTTTGTTTTATCTGTTCCATTTCTACCCAACTTTTGCCCTCCCAATACTCTCAACAAATAGTTACTTGCCTTTTCCCTTCTTGTTAACTCTATGCAACCTGTTAGTCAAGTCCTTATCAACTCTCAAAAAGTTGATAATAACCAGAAAACTCAATATGGAGGTAGACTGAAACAAGTATCATCCCCTTGATCAGTCTTAGCTCCTACAACAAAATCCCATGTCATGCCTTCTATACCTAATCGCTATATTACCATGCCATCTAGAATACAAAGAAATTAACAATTACTATACTGAATATAGCAATTAATGTATAGTACAGGGTGGATAAAATGGAACACTTTAAAATATATATATATATATATATATATATATATATTGAAATGACATTCTCCACATCAATTCATCTTTAGAGTTAATAGTCACCATTTTTTTTCCATGGCATAAAGTAAGGACATCAAATGCGAACTACTACACAATCAAGCTTCACAACATGATTGAAGCTTAACATGAGCATAATACATGTTGATAAAAAATTAAATAAGTCATATGGAACAGACCTCTGTTGCCATTCGAGCCCATTTGTTTCCCATCCTAGCATGGAGCTCAATGATTCGACGCTCCTCCTCTTCAGTAAATGCACCCTTTTTTAATTCTGGCCTCAAGTGATTTGCCCATCGTAAACGGCAGCTTTTTCCACAGCGGGCAAGGCCTGAGTGCTTTTGGACTGCATTCCAATTTCCTTCTCCATGTTTTTTGACATAATCTATTAAAATTGCATCCTCTGCTGCTGTCCAAGGGCCTTTCTTCAGAGGTATGTCTCCTCCAACCTCACCTTTGCAACTTGCTTCTTCAACTGCAAACATGGACCGCCGACCTTTGGGCATTTTTGGAGCATCACCTCCACTAATCATGTTACTCACGGTTCTTATTTGATTCAGATTTCTGAGACACAGGAGAAGGATTGAAAAATCACCATAATCAGAATCAGAAAGCATAAAACAAGGAGGAAATTCAGACCACATGCAATATGAGGACTATAATAAACCACATACATTAATAAAAGATATCGCAAACATGAAGCACATGAACAATACATGAAAAACTTCTAGAGCATTAATTGAACATGAGATGCAAGACTTCCTTTCTGTTCCACTTTTAAAAGCTTGCAGTCAACCCTCGTTGGGGTCTTTCTTTAGGTGTTGTTAAACGCTTTAAGGATCATCTTTCGTATTCAGATTTAACTAGTACAGTATAAAAATATATATAAGAGCTGCGGGTTGCCACTGAAAGAGTGTTAGTTAACTTCCCAAGGGCAAGCCTTCCCCATTCCCAAGTGCAAGCCTTCCCCGAGTGCTATCATTCTGAATAGTCTTTACTTCAATTTTCAGTTTGGTCTGACTATTACATGTTTACATCCATTCTTTAGTTACCAAAAGGTCTTACGGTCGCCAGACGTAGTTACTACCTCTTTCTCTAGCTGTGAAATATACTGCATCCTACCAACAAAATTCTAGTCAAGTCTTATTTCAACCTGAATCTGGTTAATTTTTAGGCATGTCGTCTGTTTCATCAAAAGCCATCACCTTTTCATACTTGTGCACTATTCTGGCATCAACAGTAACCGCATATATTCTCCAGACGCCCCTCTATCGGGCCAGTGGACAAAAAATCCTTGAAACTAAAAAAAAATTCAGGACAAGTGCTTTACGGAGCGACTGTTTGCCCCTACTTGACCTCTCTGTAGCACTCAGATCGTCTCTTTCCACGCCCTCCCAAGCTTAATCAACACATTTCGCCAAAACCTTCACCGCAGTGAAGGATAGTGCACACAATGGCTTCCCGTGCATTAGAGCCATTTTTCACACTTGCGTTCGCTATCTCAGGTTATCTCGAGACCTCTTCTATATATATTCCCATTTACATACCCACCAAGTCTTTTTATATGACTTGGGGATGGTTTGAACTAGAAGGAAATTAATGTCGCAATTATGACTATGACGATCCGAAATATATAATGTATTAATGTTTAACCAGATTAAATCCACTTTCATTATTATGTAGTCTAGGGCAAGTTTATGAGCTATTTAATTATTCGTTCAGCATATTCCAAGGAAGCTAAAAGAGGCACCAAAATTGCCAATCAATCAATTAATGCATAAAGTTTAACAAACAGAACATAACTTTACAAGACATGAAAATTTACCCGAACAAATCGAAACGTCACGCCAGTGCACAGCTCAAAAGACTGATTACCTAATCTGGATTCCAGATCTAAAGAAGATCCAGAACAATAAATGTCCTCAGACGGGCGTGGTAAAGAAACCACAACCCAAGAACAAAAAGGGCATAGATAGGCCTCAACCTTCGCAATATGAAAAAACTAAAACCCAATTCAAAGAGAATTCAGGAAGCAGGTCTCGCGAACCACCATTTCTAAATCAAGAAGAAGCAGAGCCGCCCAGTTTCGGTTTGTATGATATAAGCCAGGTAGAATTCAAAGGAAATCGAGCTTCCTTAAAACCCCAGAAAAAGTAAGACAGGGTTAAGGAACTCAAAGCCCACGATTTTCTCGATGCGAAAACTGTAATCAGTGAGGAGGAAGGATCTGAACATGGAAATATAGTACAGAGACGCGTGAAGATGTTGAGTCAGGGAAAGGGATAGAGAGAGAGAACGAGTTTGATGAGTATTTGAGTACTACACTCTGAATCACGGTACCATCAGAGGAAAATGGGGCAATGATTTATTTTTTCATACGGAAAAAACCAGAAAAAGCGAAAAAAGAAGAAAGAAAATACGGAAAGCTACGAAATTGAATGGAAAATTAGATGGTAAAAGTAGAGAAAAAGCAGGAGATGATAGAGAAGGATACGTATGACCAGCTACTTTTTCAATTATTATTTATCAAGTCCACTTTTTGATTCTCCTCTCTTGCTTCTCTCTCAAGATCCATGGAGGCCCAAGCCATGAAAAACTCTCTCTCTCTCTCTCTCTCTCACTTCACGTTTCGCGCACACTGAGCTAGAAAGAATGCAGAGGCAGGGGCCATGGAGCAACCTGTTCTCTGTGACTGGATCAAACAAGTGGGCCCCACAATATCAAAGGTGGATATAAACGTGCACCATGCGTATAATTAAAAGAAATAAATTACTTTTTCACGCACATCAATGTCAATTTTACTGTATGAAATTTATAATAATTTTTATTTCTGCATATATATGATTCAAAATTTGAAATACAGATGACAAAATTTGAATGAAGTATGAAAATATCATGGAGAGAGAAGCATACGAACGTATAGAGCAATAGTAAACTAAATATAAAAAAATGGTTAGAAAAAGTCTTAAGATTTTATACATAATGATTATGATTTGATTATTATAGTGTATGAAATTTATAATAATGATTATTATCTTTTTATTTACATACATATAAATGATTCAACATTTAAAGTAAACGTGAAAAAAATCTGAATGAGATAATAGAGAGAGAAAGATACATATGGATAAACACTACGTATAAAACAAAAACAAAAACTTTACAAAGATTGTCATCTATGGATGATAATGAACTCCCCATAACTTTGCATAACGTATAGATAGCTGCATTAAATTTTTTTGTGACGAATTTCCACAAATGCTCCTAATTATATAGATAAGTCCTCCTTGTATCAAAGAAAATATACTACCTCCGGTTCATAATATAAGACGTTATTTGACTTTTATTTTTATTCTAAATATAAGACTCTAATTTATTTTACCTCTCATATTTATCTATTTTTTTTCAAAATAATCATTTAATAATAGTAGTTCTAAATGACAAATTTGATTAGTAAGGATATTTTAGGAAAAACAATACTTATTCATTACAAATAAATAACTTAACTAAGTTTTTTAATCTCTCTAAATTAATCAATTGGACTTTATAATTAGGATCAGAGGTAATGTATAGAAATTTTGTTCATTACTTATCTATAAGGTTTTTTTTTTTGGTCCAAACACTTATCTATAAGGTTTAGAAGGCTTATAGGCACAAGATTCAAAGCGTAAAGAGGTTATGTGCTTGCGAAATTATAATTTAAAGAGTACATAATTGAAAACTGAGTGAATCTATCTTGTCTCAATTATATCGGGACTGGTTGGTTCTGACTTTTTATATTTCAAGATGGGATAAGAGCGGGACAAGATAAAATGAGAATCGAGTAAGGATAAAACACAAGACGACTCTAAAATGTCCGTATATTTAATTCTCTTTTTTTACAGTCCTGGGTTTTCATTCATATTATAAAAGGGGTAGATTGTTGTGTGCTTGTGTTGCTTTTATGATGGTATGACTAATTTATATATCACACACCTTCCCCCACATTTCTTTCAGGTGATGACGGATGAGTGATCACTAGCCATCCCCTGAAGCTTACAGGCCTTGGGAAATAGAGAGGCAAGTGTAAAATGGAGAACAACAGCGAACCAGTTATTCTACATTTAGGGGAAAAAAGAACTAGGTGAAGCAGGTACCTCGGTCCTCGGTATTATACACGTGTGTAAAACTGCCAATGAGCATGAAGAATGAAGATGGGGTTTTGAAATCCCACGGCTCCTACTCAGCTTCGTCAGTAATACTATTAGCTCAGTCCTAAATATAAGAGCTATTGACTTATTTGAATAAATTAAGAAAATAAGTTAAGTTAGTTATTTGTAATAAATAAGTATTGTCTTTCCTAAAATATCATTGCTAATTGGTTAGAACTACTATTATTAGAAAGGCTATCATGAAAATAAATAAATAAATATGAGAGATAAAATTTATTAGAATCTTATATTTAGAATTCAAATAAAAATCAAACGAGATCTTATATTAAAGATTAGAGGTAGCAGTTTTTAAGTTTTTCTTTTTACTTTATTAATGCTTGCTTTCACACAGTTCAGTCTTTGCTCTAGGCTTTATGCTAAAACCAAACATGTATGATTATATATAACTCCTGAATTTTCCAGAATAGTTGTAGCCTTCTTTAGAAAGTTGGCCATGGTAATTTTTAGGGGTGTTCACGGGACGGATCGGGACCGGGACAGGCCTGTCCCGGTTCCGTCCCGATGAACAGTAATGTGACAGATTTTCTGTCCCGTGTCCCGGCCCGTCCCGGGGTTGTCCCGGTCCCGGTCGGGACGGGACGGGATCGGAACGTCCCGAAATATTTTTTTTAATTTATTATTATTTTTTTAATTTTTACAAAAAATTTGATTTTTTTAATTATATTTTTTTTATCTTAAATCTTATAAAAACATCTTTTTTATTTGTTTGGGCACTCTTAAACAAAAGCTCAAAATATTACATATAATAGTTATTAAAAACTCTAAACAAAAGCTTTTAACACAATAAAAACTTGCTAAAAATTCTAATCATCAATAATCTCAAATCATTAACAAATATAAAAACTCTAAATAGATATATCCATAGTTCCATACAATAGTCTCAAATCTTAAAAAATATGAAAAAAATGATATTATATAAAAAATTAAAAAAATTAAATTTTTTTTTAAAAAAAGGGACCGGGACGGGACGACCCCGTCCCGTCCCGTCCCAATAAGACCGGGATCGGAACGGGCAAACCGGGACGGGCTGCCCTTGAACACCCCTAGTAATTTTAGAGCTGAGAAAACATGCCGAGTCTTCGCAGGTTTGGATCTAACGGGTGTTTGGCAACTCTTAAAAATAATTTTAAAAAGTATTTTTCTGTAAAATAAGACAAATTCCTCCACATATTTACTTTATAAATTGTAAAAGTACTTTTAAAATCATGGTTTTGTTTCCATCCAAATACTCCCTAATTGGAAAAGCTTGTTTTCTCTAAAATAGCTGTTTTTTGTTTTGTCAAATCAATTCTTGAATTTTGTTGGCCCCAAAAAAACTTCTTGAATTATGGGCTTGAGACCCGTCTGCGGAGGCCCATTTAATCAAAATTTAAAATCAAAGACTGAAATGAAAAATAAAAAAAAATTAGAGAGAAAATATTATCCTTATAAAAACCAAGTCAGAGAGCCAAGAAAAAGTGAACAACCAATTTATTTTGATACAGCCTATCCACTAACCTCCGTTTCGTTCTCATGTAGGAGTTGACATTTTTAATTCACTATCGCCGTAAAGTTTGACATAGGCACATAAAACTACCACAACATACAAGTATTATTATAAGGCACCTGTGGGCTAGAACAACAGCCAACAAGTTTACAATCAGTGCCTGTCAAGCCATATTACGACACGCAAGCATTCATGTGAAAAATTATGTATCCTAAATTATATTATAAGAGGTGATTATATATATAAACATAGAAGTATTTATAGGTAAATTTACAAGTGCAAATACATATTTTAACAACAAACAATAGCAAAATAACAAGTGTGATTAGAGAACTTGACCTAATGGATATAAGTAATTTGACATAAAATTTGTCTTCAATTTAAAACCAAAAAAAAAGAAAGAAAGTTGTTCTACTTCCTCAAACTAGTTTTGGGAACTAAATTTGATTTCAAATTGAGACATTTGTCGAAGTTTTGATTTGGGGTTGGTTATTCTTAAATTAAGGTTACAAACTCAACAAAGAGTCCAACTTGGATTAAGCATAGAGTAACTTGAGGTTGGGAAGGTCAAATTGTCAAGTAGTTTTTATTGATTTGGGTTGAGAAGAGACTTGATTTGAATTAGAAGACAAGATAGATAATTTTTGCACATAACCTCCAAATACTAATAGGTAAGCGCATAACTCAAGCTATCAGGACTCTTGACCCGAATTAAGAATACTCTTCACTTGAATTAAGAATATATAACATTAAGAACATATGTTTAATTGATTAATTAACTTGATGCCAAAAAAATCAATTAATTATCTTGTGAAACAATTCTTTTCTAATTTTGATATCATTGGTGAGACTCAAAATCATAAAGATAAGATATCTGTTTATATGAATATAAAAAATGCGAGCTTGCACCATACAATTAGGAATATTATTCGATATGCTAACTACTTGGTTAGAGAAGGTCATATTGACTTCTCTAATACGGTGTTGGTATTAACTGTATCGAATGGATGTTTATAAATTCTTGGAAGATTAACAAAATATTTGATAGTTGCCTGTGTTTTGGCTAGGATTATTTCTTAACATGTTTTTTCTTTAAATTTTTGCTTGCCTTTGTAACAAAAAGAAATTATATAATGCTTTATCTTGGTCTCTTAATTTGATATAGTTATCTTTTTAATCTTCTAGCCTATTACAGTTAGTCTCAAATAACCTTTTTTTTTGGTGAAAATCAATGTTATTTAATTTTTGAAAACTCCACTTAAATATAATATGTGAACATTGGGCGGTATTTTGTAAATATCTTAAATTTCAACATCAACTTTCTTTATTAATGAAATTAATGGTATTAAGGTTAAAAGACAAACAATATTTTATAAATAATGAAACATTGTACAAGGTTAAAAAATAAAAAGTGCAATTTTACCTTGTATAAAAAAGAAATGAATGAACCTAAAAGTTTATTTTCCATTTTTCCTATCATACGTGTTTGTTTCTTTTCTTTTCTTTTTGTTTTTTTTTCAAACCACTTTCAAGACGTAGCAATGGAGGCATTAATTTCAGGAAATTACCACATCACCCTTAAAGAACTACAAGACAATGCCAAAAGCCTAAAGTCAAAGAACGGGCCACCTGCAATTGTCTCATGGGGCCACCATGCCACGAATGGAAAAGAAAACCAGGTATTGATTATTGATGATGCTCCCGTTGTTCTTTTTGTGATTATATATACATGACATAAAAATTATGACATATTCTTCTATATATACATAATGAATGATATGGTTTATTTCTTAACCTCTTTGCAACGCAGAAATCGATCTATTAATTTAGTACTTCCTTCATTTCATATTGTAAGACAAAATTACTATGATTAATGATTTTCAATTTACAAAACAATTTGTAAAATGTGAAAAGTAATTAATCTTATTGTACCAAAGATACCCACTTCATTTATTAGTAGGTCACGGTGAGAGTCTACTTCACTAGTTTTAGAATATATTTGGAAAGTCCACAAATTTTATAGAGAATTAGAATTGGATGGATAAAAAGGAGAGTAAAAAGCAAAAACGTACCTCTTTCCGTTGCTTTTGATAAGCTACAATTTTAAAAATAGGTATGTTCTTTTTTTTATTTTTATAAGCTATGTTTTGAAGATATCTAGACACTGTTTAATGCATTTTTTCTATTCTTAGCCCCCAAATACTTATATGTCTTTTTTTTCATTTTTTTTACGCATCATCACTCATCTTTTTTACCACTCATTCTCTTTTATAAATAAAAAAAATTTGTGAGGAGGCAAGAAAAATCTGGCTACATATATGTTCAAGTATTAACACTCATATTTTCTTTAATATGAATCTTAATGAATGGATGTTGTGTAATTTGAGTAGTAAAGTTGTGGTGCATGATTGTATCGAGTGGAATATTGTTTTTGGTTACATGCGTTGGTTTCTCTAGTTTTGGAGAAACAAAGTTTTATTCGATGGCGATCTTGAAGTGAACAGGATCTCTATAAATGCTATTTGGAAGTATGTTGATTCAATAAAAAAAGCCTCTCTGCTAGGAGATGGAGGAGTTTTGAAGAGTTGGAGGTTTATAGGGTGGAAGCCTTCAGATCCTGGGTGGATCAAGTTGAATATAGGTAGTGCTGCGGAGGGTCAACTTGGGTTTGCAGGCTATGGTAGGTTACTCAAAAACGAGAAGGGAGAATAGTTAGGAGATTTTGCGAATAATTTGGGTAAATGTACAGCAATTGGGGCAGAACTTTGGGGTGTTTGGTCAGGATTTTTATTGTTGGCCCATAAGAACTATAGGAAGGTTATGATATAATCTGATTCTCTTAATCTAGTCATGATGTTGAATGACTTGTTTGTATAAAATAAGGCCAATAATAGATTTGAGTCATATACAAAGAATGGTTGATGATTCTTGGGATATACAAGTTATATATACATATCGAGAGTGGAATTCCAACCCTGATTGGCCTGTTAATTGGAGCTTACTGTGTGTAGTTGGCTTATGGTAGCTGAATGATCCTCCTAGAGGATTGCAGATGTTACTGTATAGAGATTCTATGGGATTTACTTGCCCAAGACTTGTTTCGTTGAATAGTTGTTGATTTGGACGATTTTGCTTCTTTATACAAAAAAAAACCTTAATTGAAAATGACAAGATAAATGTGTAATTTTATTCCTGATCTTATTTCTCATACGCAATTTTATCTCTGATCTTTTTAGTGTTGCAATTAGTTTCAGTCAAATCTTTTTTTTCCCCCAATTTTATCTCTATCTTTTTTTTGTGTAATTTTACCATTAAAAAGATTAGGAGGTAAAATTGTACCTGAAAAATACTATCAAAGATACAATTACACTCTTGTCCAAAAAGATATGCTCTTTATCCTTTATATCTAAATATGTTATCCTTTTTCATGAGACGTTTAAAAATCTCCATTACAAAATTTATTACCTAAAGACATTCAAAATTCGTTTAATGACGCAAGTGCAACTCTTTTTCAGTTATATATGATTTCTTTTTGATTATGTGCAAAATAAACAACATTTGAATATAACTAAATATATATTACATATAACTGAAAGTAAATTGCCCCCATTTGTACTTGCTCAAAAACTTGAGCTTTCATGACTTCGGAAGATAAATTTTCAGCAAATAATGGCTGATGCCCTGTCGCGGGAATCATGTTTCTCACTTCTTAGGATTGAGACAGTGAACGACAATAGCGACGTCGTCGACTTCGTTATTTTCGTCTGTGGGCCTCACCTGTGGACCCCATTTTTTCCGGCAAGACAAAAAAAATGTTAGCTTGAAATTTGAAAACAAAACAAAAAAGCTTCTCATAGAAATTAGAAAGTGCTTCTTTTTGAAGCGGTTTCGAATTCCCATTATCGATGACCATGGAGCGTCACCCCCCTCCTCCCATCTCTTTGCCCAACGTCACCGATCTCTCTCCTCTGTTGCTAGGGTTTCTCGACGAGCATTTCTCAACCCACCAAGATTTGTCCCTCAATGCTTCTCTGCTCTCTTCCTCTTTGAGCCAACAATGCTCGGAACTGGACGCCCAGCTCGGGAACCTGCAGAATGATGTCACCAAACGCGCCGTTTCGTGGATTTCTCGTTCGTTTTTGGCTAAATCAGCTCTTGATGAGCTCAACCGCAACATGCAAAATCTCAGCCTCCGCATTTCTAGACGTCAGTGTATTCTATTTTATTCACATTATATACTTTGGTTCCAACGTTTCTGAAACTCCTTTCTAACGCTAGTTTTATTTCTTTGAATTTTTAGACGGGGTTGGTTCGAAGAAATTTCAAAAGGTTTTGAATGAGGACCTTCCTCGATTGGCAAAGGAATTGAATCGAATTGAGTCTATACGCAGTTATGTCGGTGAGTTGCAGGACTCTGTATTCCCCCCCCCCCTTTTGGGTTCAGCTATTGTTATTGATCTGCAAGATTTAAATTTCAATCTTGACGTGCTCTTCATTCTAGTTGTCTGCTCCTTTTTCTTTTACCTGGGGCCAATTTCTTGTTAGTTCGTCGGTGCTCTTCTTTGGGTCTTCAAGAAGTTCCGTCGGTGATTTATGAAATCGTCGTTCTTTTATTTCGACATTATATGTACTCTGTAGTCTCGTTAATTTCAAGATGATGTTCTTAATTAGAATACCAGCAGTCAATGATTTGTATAAGCATATCTATGTATTAACATTGTTCATTTTGCTCTTGTAAACAAATCACCAGTGGCTTTTTGATCTTTATTGCATCTTGTCCTCGCTATCTGTAAAGTTTTCCCAACTTATTGTCTCAGAGACTGCTCTACAGTTGGAAGCTCTCGTTGGAGATCTTGAAGATGCTGCACTTTTTGTTATGGCTTGCCGCCCTGGGAATTTATTTTCAAAGAGGATTTCAGATTGGTCAGTCTCAATGGTAACAAGTTTCTCTGCCTGTAATTTGTTAAATGCATATTGGAATAGCAATTTAATTTTAGTGATGGATTGTTAGACAAAAATGTGCTTTGCTTTGCAGGATTCTGCTAGAAAGCATGATAAGTTGCTTCAGGCCATAAAAGCAATGAATGATATTGAACAAGTGTTAGAGACAGTTGTGAAATTCCACTCTCATTGGCATAGTATTGTGAGGTCTGTTGACAATAGAGTGGACAAAATATTGGCTTCTCTTCGTCCACAAGTTTTTTCAGATCACCGAGCTCTTCTTGCTTCTCTTGGTTGGCCACCAAAATTACTTACCTCAAATGTTGGAAATGGACAAATCACATGTATTCCTAACCCACTTGTTCTAATGCAAGAAGAAAAAAGGAGAAGTTATTCAGAAAGTTTCATAGCACTCTGTGCCTTGCAACATCTGCAAAGAAGAAGGGAAGATAGACAGCATAATTTTGTGAAACAAAAGAAGCACAATATGCAGCTTTGGGCTATCGATGAGCTGGTTTCTCCTATTGCATCAAGGATGGAACACCATTTTGCCAACTGGATTGAGCAGCCAGAGTATATATTTGCTCTGGTTTACAAAGTTAGTAAAGATTTTATTACAGGGGTTGATGATGTCTTGCAGCCCCTAATTGACAGGGCAAGACTCATCAGTTGTAGTGCTAAAGAAGCATGGGTCTTTGCAATGGTTCAAGTGCTTTCTTGCTTTCTAGAAAAACGAATTTTCTCTTTGCTTGCTGACAGATACAAAGTAAAGCTTATGAAACTTGATGCTATATCCTCATGGCTTCGCTTGATAGACCTTATTGTTGCGTTTGATAAACAGATGCAATCTCTTGTTAATCTAGACACTGGTATCTTCTTGATAGAGTCTGAAAAGATTGATGGGCTCTCAAGAGGTATATCTGTTCTAACAATATTCTGCAATAGGCTGGATTGGCTCAGGCTTTGGGCAAAAATAGAATTCAAAAATGCCTGGAAGAAGCTTAAAGTGGAGCTAAAAGAGGAGAAGATGTGGATGATTGATAATAAATCTACATCTGGGTTTGACAGGGATTTGGATTCTGTGCATCGTATACTTTCTACTGTAGAAGACCACAGAGCTCCTCCTATTGTGGAAGTTTTCCTTAAAATTGTTTGGGAAATGACTGAACGCTGCCAAACTATGCCATCTATAATATCACGTGCGCGATTTATTAGATCTACTGCAGGAAAATTCCTCTGGTGTTTCTTTAAGATATTGCTCTTGCGGTTCAAGACAACTGAATTGCATCCTGATGATCCTGACGAAGATGCTATCGTTAGAATATGTGGATTAGTAAATGCTGCCAGATATATTCAAACTAAACTGCGAGAATGGGGTGACAGTTTGGAATTTTTAGAGTTGAAAATTGCTGAAAATGAGTCTAGCAAGCCCATAGAAGATGATGCAATGGATAGCAGTTCCTTTTATAGTGAAGAAATAAGAAGCTTGTCTGAAATGGAAATTAACTGGCTCATGGAGATTATTGCAGCCATTCTTCGTCAGTTTGAACTCGTTTCCTGGGAATATGTTGAAAATAAAGATCATTTTGAGCAAGACCAAGATGACAAAAATATAGTTGGTTTGACACAGGCAATTGATTTAACAGTCTCTACTGATTTCGTTGAAGCTCTGGATGCTCTAAAAAGTTGGCTTCGTGTTGTGAGGATAAATCTCAACTCAAAGGATTTCTCAGATTTGTGGAGAAGCCTTGCAGACGGTCTAGATCATTACATTTCTCGCAGCTTTGCCACAAATGAAATCTGCTTCTCTTGTAAGGGGATCCATCAGTTTGAAGCTGACATGCAAGCACTGCTCTTTGTTTTTCAACCTTTTTGTGCCCGTCCTCAAGCATTTTTTCCCTGTATTAAAGAGATTCTTAAGCTTTTAAAACTGAAAAAAGAAGAGGTAAAGCAATTGCAGGCTGTTTTATCCAATGGTGAAAATAGAGCAAGATGTTTGCGTCCTCACGGCATTTCACATCTATCAGTCAATCAGGTTGCTCAAGTTCTGAGAAACAGAAATTTTGCATCTGCAATAACGCGAGGTTGACCGAAGGGCAAGTGAAAGAACTTCCCACTTGTATCATCCATGACAAAAACATCACCATATTTCAGTGATAAAAATGTCACTGAACTCAACAATGAAATTCCTGTCATACATGCCCATTGGATTCGAGTTGGTAGGTGGAGCAGATCAGCAAGATACCAATTTTTAATGCGTTGGAAGCAAAAGGCTGATTGGGGAGTCAGAAAGCTCGTCTCAGTCCTTCTCCTGCCTTTTAACTGCCGCGATGGAGGGTTGTAGGGTTGTACCGAGAAAACCCATGAAGCGAAATTGTCCGTTTTAAAAGGCGGGCAAAAAAAAAAAAAAAACTTCACGATCACTCCTGATTCCATGAATTAGTTATGTGGATAGAACTACGGCAAACAGCATTCTCTTGCTGATCTGATCATTCTCTTTTAGAAGGGGATGGTATCCATGTAGATGTCAGAGTTAACCTTGTGTTCTTGCAGTATGGGGATATCGTGTTATGTGATTCGGAAAAATGAAGAGCCAACTTTAGTGCTGCTAGCTTGCTAGATTTATGGCTTCTTAAAACTTATTGCTCCTACCAACCAGGTGGGCGATTTTGTAAACCAAGATTGTACGTAGCATTCAAACGGCAACATCAAGAGCAAATTTTGATAGCTCCAATTTCTGGAATTCTTTTAGAAAGACAAATACAATAACTTCTCTTACGTTCGTACACTGCTCTTATACAGGTACACTTGGTGTATTGGTCTAGTAGCAAAGTAGTCCCCTTCTATCTCCACAAAGCTAGTGTGGCCTCCTTTCTCATTGAAAAGAATAGTCTAGCCAGGAGAAGTACTCCCATGAGAAATGAGTATTCCAAACTTTTGTTGAGCACTGCGCCTAATTTTTTTGAATTTAATTAAGTTAATTAGCGAGATCTTATATTTAAAATATTTAGAACCAAAGAGAGAAACATATTTTGTAATTTATGATTAGAATATGACTCTGTAGATTTTAAAAAATATTGATGGTTGTTATGTATGAGTGGGTTAATTGTGAATAAAATGGGACGTGAATTAGGAAAGTAATTAAAACTATAGAAGCAGTGACCTCCACTAAAAATAATGCACATTGTATTCCAAGTAATTCATTAAAAATAACAAGAAGGCAACATACAGCCATTTCAGTTTGACTTTTTTACTTTTGTTTCCCGCTTTCCACAGCCACAAACGTCCAATCATTTTTTTTTTTTGGGCCTTCCCCTTCATCCCGTCTTTTCGTTATATGCTTCCTTTGTGCGGATGATTTACTCTATATCTGGCTTAATTTAAAAAATATTATATTATATAAGATAAATATGTGAAAACAGTTTTATTTTTTAAAGCATAAAATTATTTTTTTTGGAAATGATCTCAAATAACTACTGAATTGCTGACGATAAGACTCATTATATATGAGCGAAAATATAAATTTAAATTCTCCAATAATATAAAAATAATCTCATTCGTCCCTAATGAATAATTATCTTTGTAACTGCCTCACTTCTATCTCAGAATTGTTTTTTTAAAGATGTAATTGGTTTTGAAATTGAGATTAAAAAGTATATATAATAAAATGTTTGTATAAATTCTAGGATGCTAAAAATATATAACACTCGTGATATAGCAATAATCACAAAATTAACAAATAAAAAATCACAAAAAAGATCTTAAAAATAGAAAAATTACAATTAGAGGCATGTTACAATATTATTATTTATTTTGATAATAATTGATAAGCAAACGATAACAATTTTTGTGGTTACAATATTATTATTTATTTTGATAATAATTGATAAGCAAACGATAACAATTTTTGTGAACAGTCCTTGCATATAATTTTTTAATTTTTAAGATTTTTTTTAACGATTTTCTCAATAATAAATGGGAACTCTATTGCAGAACTAAATGAATTAAGATTTTCTCAAACATGTTCCTTAAAATATACCCAAGGATCTGCATTGAAAAAAAGTATATGCATGCATTGGCAAAAAAAAGTTCCATGAATTCATTTGAAGCTAAACTTTTAATGACTTTGTAGTCTTTATAACAAAACTTCTACTCCATTTAATTTATAAATATTAAGAAAATTAGTTAACTTATTTATTAGTAATAAATATATGTTGGTTTCTTTAGAATATCACTTTTATCGTTTTATCCATTGATGAAAACATTCTTTAATATATATAATTAATAGTTATAATTTAGAAAAAAAGTTAAAGTAGATTGAAATATTATATTTAAGATTAAAATAAAATTTTCAATTAGCTTTTATATTTTAGGATTATAAGGAGTATTTTATTCCATTGCTTTTGGATCTTGTAGTAAATTTAGATGTGGGTATTGTCTAAAAGTGTAATTTTCTTTTTAAAGAATGATTAAATCATATAGAAGTGTAGCGAATAAGGTAAATCAGAAGAGTGGGCGGCCGCGGCTCCCACCATAAAAAGGAAGCTTCATATATAAATCTGGGAAGAATCTTAAATGATGGGTATTGAAAACGACATTTTGATTAATACTGAAATTGACGCTCAATTATCAATCAATATATTATAATTAAATACTACCTCCCGTCCTAATTATAAGATCCAGTTGATTAATTTGAAGAGATTAAGAAACTTAATTAAGTTAACTATTTATAATGAATAAATGATGTTTTTTCTAAAATATCCTTGCTAATCAAGTTCGTTATCTAGAACTATCATTATTAAAGGACTATCTTAAAAAAAAAGGATAAATATGATAGACAAAGTAGATTGGGGTCTTATATTTATGATCAAAATAAAAGTCAAACAAGATCTTATATTAAAAATTGGAGGTATTACAATATATTGCTACTATATATTACCCTTAATTCATTTTACTTTTTTAAACTTTCTAGATCTAGATGCGAATATAAATTTTGATGTTCCAACATATTACAATTCGAGTAATATTCTTTTTTTTGTTTTTAACGAGGACACCAGGACAGGAAGAATTAAACCTACCTAAATTCCCTGGTAAATCTAGCAGTTAATAATTATTAATATATAAAAAAAAGGCAACAATAATTAATAACTGTGGTTGTGGAATAAAGATAAGACATAAATTGAGTAGTGGTAATAATCATATCATAATTGAAAATTATGTACGAATGAAATGGGAATTATAAGGTTAAAATTCCTCGTATCTATAATTGATTGACACCCACAAACTTATGATGTTAAATCATAAGATGAAGAAACCATTAAAAAAAAAATTAACCGTACAAGATGCTTGTAATTATTTATATAAATAAATACAAATATAAATGTCATTGTTGGATTAGATTTTATATAATTGATAGGAAAAAATAAGTGATGGATAATAATAGAACAAGAATCTCTGGTTACTCCACTAATCATCCTTGACATGTAAAAACACTAATTAAAGTGGGAGATATGAAACAAAGTTGAGTTCCACTACTTCCACCTACCCTCTTCTTAATCATTCAATTTTAGTTTAAATTTCTTGTTAATTTTGTTAATTACTTTCTCATAATATTCTTTTCTCTTTTTTTCCTCTTTCTTTTTCTCTTTTTTCTTTTCCTTTTTTTTTTTTTTCTTTTTCTTTGTTCCCTTCGGAAGCATCTTTGAGGCACTTCACAACTTGCCCATTATTCATTGTATCCAACTAAACAAACAAATTGAAAAAAATAAATTAATGATTCTGGTGCAAAACAGGTGTATTGAATATATATATATATATTCAAAATAATTTATTAATTAAACAAATATTAGTTCATGAATACATCAGCAACACAAAGATATATTATTTTATTTTATATTTCTTCTTTATTATGCAGCCGAAAGACTTCCGCCAAGAACCATTAACAGAAGATCGAGCAATACTGAATTAATCAATAGAGCAAAAATAATTTTGAATGTTAATTCAGTATAATACCATTAGATATTATAAAGATCATACAATACATAAAATACATGACACTGAATTAATATTTTTATCACTAAACTTATTTGGTGATAAAATTTTGTGTAGGGAAGATGGAATAATTATAATAATGTGTAATAAGAGATTAGTTATTGTACTGTTAAGTATTTAACAAGTGATCCACATGCTCCGATATTTTCATTTATCTTGATGAAAATTTTGGACTTTTTTATGAGCACAAAGGCAGTTAGAAAATACAAAATTCAGAAAAGGAAAAAAGAAAGAAATTGAGAAGAGAAGAAGATGAACCTTCACTTACTCATCCAGATATCTCTGAACATTGATCATCAAGACATTATTGGCATATGTGGAAAATGCTTTTACACACATAGATATAAATCTTAGTGTATCTTAAGCTATGATCCAAAAGAGCCTAGATAATTAAAAAAACAAAATTAAGAAAAAGATAAAAGAAAAGAAAACAAATTCAATTGTTGGAAGTCACTTCAATTATGTTTAGATACTTTGATCTGTACTATTATCCTGTTTCATGACAATGAAATTGTTCGGAATACATGTCTAAAGGCAAAACCCGGTTTCAAAAAGCTAACCTTTATATGCACACTTCACTTGTGAGACTCTTCGATGTGGAATTTATAACAAAAATTGGGATGACAGATTAAAAGAAACGATAATAAAGGCATTTCCAATAAGATTGAACCGAGAAAATTCACAGACTACACTGAAATCGAGTTGGATAATACTGCTTGGCGAAAAATCACCCCATAACATAATTAATAACAAGTGGACTAGAGACGATATTGATTCACATTAATTTCTTTTGAATTTACATCAAAATTGCATATCTCATGCTATCACTAACCATTAGATGATTCATCTCAGAAATATGTGCAAAATGATCAGCAGAAGATGAAGAGAGCCAAACTCCATCAGAAGCAGCAGAACCTCCATTAACATGGGGACTAGAAACACAAGACAGAATAGAAATGGGAGCTTGAAGAATACAATATATTATCACAGAAAACCCACCATGCCTTCTTCTTCTTCCTCCTCCTCCTCTTGCTTGATGATGACCACCTTCGTCCGCTTCTGCTATTTCTCTGTCATGCCCAAACATTCCTGCAGTACTATCAACCACCATGTTCTCATCTGCAACCCTAGAACTCTTCTTTACGTTCTCTAGAAGACGCCACATGATGATCGATCTTCTTCAGTACTCTATATCGCTGAACTGTGTCTGCTGTATTATATATAGGGTTTTGAAGAACTGATGGATATATATAGTTCTTAAGATTGAAGTAAGTGTACTGTATATGGAATTAATTAATAAATGTGAAAAGAAAATAATGGGGTTGGAATGGAAGGGACTTTCGATAATGGCATTTTGGTGGTGGTGTTGCTAGTGCTTGTGCCTATCACAAAAGTGATATATATATATATATATATATATATATATATATCACTGTCTTTTAGCTTTCATTTTTCCGTTCTTTTTCTTCTATTCAAAAAATTTTCAATCGACGTGTTTTGATCAGACTTTGTTCGGAATTATAACATAAACTGATAATCCCTCATATATATGTGTGTGTGTGTATAGATTTGAAGATTATATTTGAGCCTTAATTACTGTATAATAATAAGTTTAAACAAAATTGATGAGAATTATTAAAGAAATTATATATAATTGAATTAATCTTCTCTTGTGGTTAGTGGGTGGGACGATGGAGTTTATAAGTTGTATAGAGAGAAAGAGCAAGTTGGGGACGGAGATGTGTGAAGTCTATATCAAAGCCCCAACTTGCCGACAAAGCTGAATCATTGCACGAAACTCTGTTCTCTACTTTTCCATTCCTTTCATTTCCAAAATGTAGCGTTTACTTCACAAAAATCTGAGAAAATGTTTTAGTGATGCACACACCAAAAAAACAAAGCAATTTTGAAAGAGATAAAGGTGAATCCAGTACTCTGATCTTATTTTCCTGCTATTCACGGTACTTGGATGTAACTAAAAAACCAACATCGAGGTGTTGGATGTTCCAGAAAAATAAGATTTGGGTGGTGGATACACTGCATAAAAAATCCAGTTATTGGACGTACTTGAGAAATAAGATCAGGATATTGAATGTACCTTTATCATTTGTAATGAATAGATTTACCCTTTACCTTGATCTTTTGGACGATGGATGCGACCAAAAAATATAACATTAGGGTGTTAGATGCTCCAGAAAAATAAGATTAGAATAGTAGGTACTTTAATATATAATTATTGTATTGTTGGGTCAGGCTATAAATGCACTACATATATGTCGAATGGAATATAATTGTTTGAAAATTTGGAGTAAATGTTGTAGCATGATGCATGTGACAACCGTTCTATCAACCCACAAATGGACAATTTGTTTAATATATATTAAAAAAATTGAAGTAGAAAAAATTTATAAATTGAACGGAATCTAAATTCTTAAGAAAGAAACTAAAATTCGAAAGGATCGTGAAGACGAGACAAAAAGTTTAGGATAATTGGTTATAGGATCTCATTAAAATAAATTGTTTAAGAAAATATTTTATCAGAAGAATTGGTAGGTAAGTCAATGCCGGTACTGTAGTATATATGACGAAGACTTTTTATATATATAAATTATATTGATACATATATGCTAATGTTATTTTTTGTACCAAAAAAATGAAATTGATTTTTTTTAACATTTAATTTTTATACTACATGTATAGTTGAATTATTGTGTATTTTGTGAACCATGCTTCACCGATGAAGGATGCAAATTTTAAAGCTAAAATATATTAATCCTAAGAATTATAATTTAGCCCTTCTATTTTCACAAAACTAACAATATTTTCTTCAAATTAAAATAAAGAAAAAATTCTATAATTTTTATTATATTTTATCTAGCTATTTTGGAAAAAGTGGGTTATCAAAGACTTCAATTATACAAGAATTCCATCTACTCTTAACTATGTGTATGGAAAAACAAAAACAAAATCTCATTGAGAGATACAAAAACCCATTTTAGTTCTGTGATCTCTACAGTTCAAAATAAATTAGTCATTGGCTGTCGGTTGTGGAAATATCATTGGTGCAAGCAAAACAAAATGGAATTCTATTCTTTTTTTAATTTTATTCTCATCATTCATTTTCCCACTTACCTCCTTTTAAGGCTTCCAACATATCAATGGCGGCATAATTTATCAGTGAAATGTCTGTTTGGTATGAGGGAAATGGAAGGGAAGAAAAATGAGAAAAAATTTGAATGAGTTTAATTTAAAAAACTGAAAAAGTGGGATTAAAAATTTTTAATCAAAATTTCTTCCTCTTTTGTCTTGCATATCCTTTTCATCGAAATTTCACAGTCCCACGTTTTACTGTTTTAAATTGAGTTTATTAAAATTTTTCTTCCCATTCCTTTCCCACCAAACATAGGTAAATATGTCGAAATTTACAAAGTCATGATTGAAATTTGGTATGGTGCACAACTAATATATATGTGTCAATCAGATTATTATTATTATTATTATTATTATTATTATTATTATTATTATTAAACCAATGAAAAACCAAATAATTGTAATCCCTATGACCCATTAAGAATCTAAAAAAGTCAACTGCAAAGTGATTCTGCTCATTGAAGGAATTAAAGCCTCAAAGGCCGGCAATATTGAGATGCGACGTTAGTATATATAAACCACATATATATAAAAATTAATCTCATAAAAATTATTATATTTCATTAATTACATAAGACCTAATATGTGTCGGGTCATTCTCCTCCTCAAATTAATCTCTGTGGTTGTCTACTTGTCTCTTTTGCCATGGTCTAGAACTATCACCCACTTAATTTTTGCAATTTATTCATTGATGATCTAGTAATAAATAAAAAAAACTAAACACATTATAAAAAATAATCATGGGATTTATCGATCCTCTTCAATTAAGTTTCTTCTTTGTGTTGAGTGCTTATGGCCTAATTGAAACCAAACACCTTTTTTAAGATTTTTTTTTTTTAATGTGAGGTTGCGATTTTGAACTTTTAATAGAGGATATAATGTATGTGCGAGTCACAGTGGAAGATATAATTTTTTGGTTGGTTGTTCTTATTTAATTTCAAAATAGTTTCTCAAAATAGAATAATTATGAAGGTAATGGAGCATTATATATAAAATCATCAAAGGATATATAAATTATGAAAAGGAAAAAAGTGGTCCACAATATTATTGGTGTTTAGGGGCACTGCATATTCTGCCGTCAAATAAATTATTGCAGCTTTCAACTATTTACATAACTTAATAGGGAAATGATAATTGGGCCCTCATTTTCTATTTTTTTAAAAAATAATGTTGCTCATTAATTAATCTATATTATCTTCATCCTTAATTTAATTGCTTGTCTCATGTTTACACACAGAACAGTGAGCACCGGCGCACTGGAATCTCTGAAACCGCTCTCCTTTTATTTAATTTCTAAATTATAAATTATAAAATTTTCAGTTAGAAGATATTTTATGTTTCCAACTTCCCATGGACACTTGTAGGGTGGTTAGTTTTTGTAAGAACTAGCCAATACGTCCCTGCTGCTCCAAAATGTAAAAATTAGATAACTAATTTATAAATATTCAAAAATTAATTTAGTTAGTTATTTGGAAAAAAATTGGAGTTGCTTTCCCAATATATCATCTTTAATCATTGATAATGAAAATTATCCTCATATGAAAATCTACCTTTAGTGTATGTAATTAATAAAGATAATTTAAAAAATTATAAATTTATGAGATAAAATAGTTCAAGACATTATATTTAGTATCAAAAGTTTTAGGATGGAGAGTAGCTTGGATTTATCTCCCTATTGCTACTAGCTCCAATAGTATCTATGACATGATAGGATTTATCTTCCATTTTATAATTGGAGATTTGGGGTCTCAATGGATAATATTATTAATTTAGATATAACCAAATTCCTATAATCTTAACTCTAAATTTAAAATTGTGGATATAGAATTTATGGCGGATAATAAATCCAACATGCATGCACTACTACTAATTTGAGGATTAGTGGATGTAGCAATGATACTCCCTAGTGGACAAAAACGATCAGATCAAAAGTCAAAATGTAATGACACAACACATGCATGCTAATTCAATGTATAAAGAAGAAGCTAGAAATTAAAAATTGAGTAGCATTTCCTAATAAATAGATAATGGAATATAAAGATAGCTAGCTACTAATATCATATGTTAATTTTAATACGCATGTATGAAAGCACTATAAATGGATAGTTTTCTTTATCCCACTAATGGGCTCGACGCGTAAACAAGGAGGTCATCAAAATTAAAGGACGTGTTTCATGCCCAAATATATATAGGTCTTGAAAATTTTATGGGTATAATAGTATCAAGTATCCTGATATTATTTTATAATTGTATCCAATATCCTAATCTTATTTACAACACATTTAGTATCATAATATTATTTTTCTGATATTTTGATCACATTAATCTTATTTATAGTATATCTAACAACATCGGTGTTGCATTAGGGGGAATGTTAAATGCATTAGAAAAATAACATGAGGATGCTTGACACAATCAAAATAAAATTAGTGTGACAAATGCTATGGAAAAATAATATCAAAATATTGAATGCTACTTTAGCGGTATTTTATTGAATTAGTCCTTCTAATTTTAAATGTAAAAATTAGTTGATGGACTTGTTTTATCCCTAACTATAAGATTTTAATTCATTTTATCTTAATCTCAAATTCAAAAGTCTGTATTGATGACACATATTAAAAGGGTTTATATCAAGAAAGATAGCTTCTAATCGAAATAATTAGAAAAAAATCAATACATTTTTTACAAATAACAAACTTAGTCATTCTTAATAAATTAGTTATTTATCTCTTTTGGAAGAAATAATATTTTCCTTAACTTAAATTTATCTTAATATGACCGTGTAAGTTTGTTTCATGCTTAAATTGAATAAATGGGTCTAAATTTAAAATGTGAAAATTCAACAAGAAAATATAGAGCTGTCATATTTTTTTTTTTGGGATATGAATCTCCTATACTAGTTTAAAGGTATTATGTGTGTGTGTATATATATAGAGAGAGAGAGAGAGAGGGAGAGGGAGGTTCAAGGAGTTAGAAAAAACTTAGGTTAAGTTCTTTATATTTATTAAGTCAAGTTTTTAATTACGTGTGGTCATGTGCCTTTTTCTGTTTCATATGAATTGATAATTAAATAGTATTAAATGCTAATATTTTAAAAATGGGACACATGATCATGTGTAATTAAGAAATTTAACATAATGAATATAAGGAGCTTGACTTAAATATTGTCCTGAAGAATTATACTTTTTTTTGACCAAAAAGGAATTATACTATTATATCAAATTGAATATTCTATAATTATGCAACATGAGAAGGAATCAAACAAACTCGGGTTATGAAATTTTTTCCCTGTACATTTATTATTTTTCCTGCGTACATTATGCAATCTTAGAAAGAGCTGCGTTCACATTGAGGATCATAATCTAATTTGGAAACTCAGGATAGGATCATAATCTAATTTAGAAAGTCAGTATAGATACCAAACCACAATTGCGCAACACCTGGATGCAACAGCCAAAAAGAGAAATGAGGCAATGATGACATATGAATTAATTATTTATCAAAAGTGGATTGCCAAAAACTTACATTTAAAGAAATAAACGAAAACGTAAACTGTATCTCAACTCACACCAGCCATCTTTCTTTTTGTTTCTTATATGAACTTTCTTATTATTAGTTTAATTTTAAAAAGTTATTGTCAATTAACTCAAACAATTATAAATAACAGGGTACATATTTTGACTATTGTTGCTTGACATTTAAGAAATTGAAGAAATAAGTCATCCTATGCTTATAATTTATTAATATTGCGACTTGTAATAAATTTATAATCTATGTTTATGTGAATATTCATAATATTGATAACTCATGCAAAATTGCAAACAAATAAGTCATATAGAGAAATATAATAAATTAAAGACAGCATATGGTGGTAGGTCAACTTTTTTATTTGAAGATACTTTTGACCATCAGATCATACCTGTTTTGTCAAAATCCTGCTTTGACTTGCCAAACCCATCTTTAAGCCAAACTTCTATATCTTTATTTATTTGTTTAGGTCATTTACAATTTATATGCACACAAACGAACAAACTCAGAAACCCTAGATTGATCTGGAAGATATAAACAGGGGCTAGCACAAAAACTTGTCTTTAGAAATCCGTGATCTGGGACCACGCTAAGTCTCATCCATGAACTGAATTTTTTTTTTTTTGGACTGCAGGTCAGGAACTGAATTTGTTTTAGCATTTATAGTAGAAGGATGTATTTGACTAAAGGGTTTAAATTCCAGTCAAAATTAATTAAAATTTAGATTAATAAAACGAATGAAAACTATTAATCCAAGAGTATTTAGATATTATGTTTTCCCCCATTGAGATTGTACTCAAATATAACAAATATTTAAAAGAGTAAATATCAGTTTTGATTGATTTTCAAGGCCAATTTTTTTTATTGATTTTTTTCGCCAATTCAATAAATAAATAGTTGTTAGATATGAAAGCATTATAATAGTTACTTGATATTCAAGAAATAGAGTTGGCAAACCGGCGGTCATCCTCATCCATAGACCATAGTAATGGATGACCTAGTGACTTCGAGATTATCTTGTTCATCACGAGAATTTATGTTTTTTCTTAAATTTCAACGATTATTTATTCATTTACTTATTTACAATGAGATTAATATAATTTTTGATCTCTTAATTTTGTCTTTATTTTGGTTTTTGTCTATTAAGTTTCAAATAATAGGTTTTGTTTTTTTAAGTGCAAAATGATCCAAGTTTTTAGTTGGATTATAGAGACCAATATCTTAAATGAAAAGAAATTTGATGGGCCAAAACCTATAGTTTGAAGTTTAAGGGATCAAAATCAAAATGAAAGTAAGTTTGAAGGACCAAAATTTGCATTAACCCTTTAAAATATTATAAAAGTAAAAGATATAAAGAAAAGCACATGCGATTAATATTTTGAACGTATTATATATATTTTATTTAGTTATATTATATGTATATTTATTTTGTGGTTTTTTTTTTCAGAATTTGAATTGACATTCTTGTGCTTAAAAAAAAAATGTGTCAATTGAGTTACCCAACTTTATAAAAGACTGATGTATACATACTACCTTCACCTTCGATCCTTAATATAAGAGTTTGTTTGACTTTTATTTTTATTATAAATATAAGATCTCAATTTACTTCACTTTGTCTCTCATATTTATCCATTTTTTTAAAATAGTCTTTGTAATAACGGTAGTTCTAGCCAATACACATGATGAACAAGGATATTTTAAAAAAAACAATACTTACTTATTACAAATAATTAATTTAATTATTTGTTTTAATATATTCAAATTAGTCAACCAACTCTTACATTAAAAAATGGAAATGTAAAAGAAAAAAGGAGCTGCTTTTTTTTTCCCCAATGGGAAAGAGGACTGATCCGTGATTGTCGATTGTGGTTTGTAGATCCACACAAATCGCTTAGGCTGCTTCATATGTTCATTTAAAACGTGACTCCACTTCAACAAAAAAGATAAATAAATAAAACAAAATAAAATAAAACGTGACTCCACTGACTCAGCAACCCTCAGCACAAAGCATCCGTGAAATCGAAAAGTAGATAAATAAAAACCAAATAGTATTAAATTAAAGTGGTCACTCTTTTTTATTTTTTATTTTTAATAACTCATGTCTCCATTATATCTTTTCACAAAAAAAAAAAATTGAATTCACAACCACACACTTAAAAAATGTTAAAAAAAGAAGATGCAAAACAAGGGGAAATGGTTGCTTTGCGCACATGGGTTTTTTTTTACAGCTTAGAGTCATCCGTTTGTGGTTTTTTGGCACAACAAACGAAATCAAAGATGTGTGTGTGAAATAAAATTATTTTATTACTTTTTTTTAGCTTTAATCAATTCTATAAAATTGATAATCTGTTAACATGATCAATTTAATAAGTAAATAAACCTACCTAATTTTATCAACCGTAATTCATACCAAACCAATTCATGATATAATTTTTGACAAAGTTAAAAAGGAATCTTCAATTTTTTTAAAAAATAAAATTATATGTACAAATTAATTGTCATTACATGGAATATAAACATGAATCCTAAAGTTCATGATTTATGAATAGTATAACTTCTCATAAGTTGATTTGGTATTATGTGCCTAAAGATATTCTAGAAAAAAAAGTTGTACATAATTGACAAGATATAATCATTTCTTCAAAGCTAACACTTTTCTTTTTAAGTTTTGTCCTTTTTTAATTCATCATTTCCCTTCTTTTTAAGTTTCTATTTCCCATTCATATTTTGCATAAAAGTTTTTCATTCTAACACTGAATTTTTTTATTTTTACTAAATTATCCTCAACATAAAACTCACTAGCAATTCTCTCACAATATATAATCACTTCTCTTTTCATCATTATTTTTAGTTTTCTTTAAAAAATAGGCTTTATTTTATGTTTTTAACGAGATTAATATTTTATGCAATATATTTGAGAAAAATAAAATTATCTAAATTTTGTCTATGAATATTATGATTTTAAATAAATCACCGTGTGCGAAAGTAATTCGAAAAATACAGTGACATTCAAAATCCGTTTTTTAGTCCGCAATAATAATTTCTGTAAAATGAAAACATTTAGTTTTTTAAATTTTACTTTTTTTTTGGCCAATACCTGGATTATGATTATATTATTTGGATAACATATGTCTCAAATAAAAAAAAACTAATTATTTATAGGGAAAATTAATTTGTAGGTCCTTGTAGTTTGCATCAATTTTGAATCAGGTCCTTAAACTTTTTTTCCTTTTTATTAGATCCTTTAACTTTCTCATATTAATACCGGTACTCCTTACCGTTAAATGTGAACAAACACCGTTAAAAATTTCATTACATCTCCTTCCCTACCGCATTCTCCTGAGTCCTGACCTCACCATCCCTCCTCACCTTTTTGACCAAGTCCTATCTCCTAGGAAGGAAGAAGGCTCATGGCTCTGACGATGCGAGTCCAAGCACAAAATCATTCATCAAACTTCTGAAAACCTCCTATTCCACTTATTCATCTCATATATTTGTCTTGTAGGAACCCAGGGCCTTTATCATTCCTCCACTGCTCTGATCGTGTAGTCTTGCTTCTCCAGATCATCACTTTGCCGTGTTATTTTGCTCCCCCACGCTACTGCTAAATGACTTTTAGAAGGGTCATAGCACAGCTCCTACTCTGTTTCCCAGGCTTCTTAACAGCCATCTCTCTATTATCTTCTCCACTCCCTTTGTTTCTTGCTCCTTCAATCACTCCCTTTGTTTCTTGCTCCTTCAATCACTCCCTTTGATTCTGTTCCCATTTTTTTCTCAGGTGTTATTATCACTGTCCTCCACCTTATTACTAATTAAAGACTGGTTCTCTTCTTTCTAAGAGTTTTTCTTGATTCAAGAGTTAAATCGAATGCTCCTCTCGCTCTTGAAAATCCTATGAACTTTTTTCCTTCGATGCAATTTTAATTGGTAGATGCATTTGATTTTTTTTTAGTAGAACATTCGATTTATTTGCTCCGCCGAGGAGTTCGTCGCATGTATGCTGAATCTTATGGGTCAATTGATTGACAATCTATTTCTTAGGAAATCTTGCGGCATTGGAGAAATTTCAAGGAGAGGACAAGATGTGAAGGATGATGAGAAAGGGAGAACGTTGCGTAAGGAGATGAGATAACAGTGTTTATTTTTGCTTAACAGTTTCTGGTTAAAAAAAAAAATCACTTAACAGTAAGGGCTAACGATTTTAACAGTAGAAAGGTAAAGGATCTAATAAAAAAGAAAAAAAGCTTGAGGACTTGATTCAAAACTAATGTAAACTATAAGGACTTTTAAATTAGTTTTCCCTTATTTATATATCCTAGCCATTTGTAAATTGAATTTACTGTTACGATTACGAATGGTCAAGACCGAAAGCCTTTTTCGAGATGCCTGTGAACCTTACAAGCGTCTCTGACGCAACGGCTATGTTCACTTCTCCCTCCTATCAACGGCTAGTTTTCCTTATAGTTTTCTTTTGATGGAAATCTGTTGACTCCTCAAATATTACTGATTTAAATTCATTTTGAATATATTTGGGGAGTCATAGAAGTAAAATTGAAAATATTTTCATAAATCGGTAACAAAAAAATTTATCAAAGACATCATATGAGTATAAGGAGAATATTAATAAGAAAAAGATATAAAATTGGTAATAATTGAATCTCACAGTTTTTTCACTCACAAATACCTGTTATTGCTAGGTGCATATGAACATTATAATCAAGTAAGAAAGGAGTTGATGAGCAAGGAAGTCAAGTTGAGAAGATCTACTGATGCCAAAGCGTATGTGCTAGGTGCTATGACACTCTATTCTAAAGAAAGAAAGCAACGTCACTGGTGCCACAGCTCCAAAGAAGAAGTGCCATTGCGCTTTGTGCAGAGAAAATGTGATGCTTTTGGTGCCACGGCACCCTAACATATCTCAAAATGTAAAGTTTCATTTTTTTGACATAAAAAGACCTAGAGGACCCAATTTTTAGCATTCTGGACGCCATCTTCAACAAAGAAACGAAGGGAGCGACTGGAAACACGTTTTTGGAGCAAGCGGAGTTAGATTTTGGGATTATTGAAGATCTTAGAGCTTGAAATTGGAAGATTGAAGAGATTCAAACTTCCTTTGTTGGTTTTTCTGAACTTCTTTTCCTTTTCCTTTTCACTCTTTGATATGGACATGGGGATTTTATATATTTTTTGTTCTTTCTCAATTATGAGTAGCCAAACCACTTGTTCTAAGATTATTTTGAATCTTTGTATGGATTGAAACTTGTTTATTCCTCTCTTTTAGCATTTATTGAATTTATGTGTTGAACTTATCCTGGGCTTAATACTTCTTAGTGATTGGCCACCACTCTAAATGTTTTGTTTATCTTACTTTGACTTGAGAAAGCTAATTAGGATATAGAACTTAAATAAATTTGTGTTTGACTTGAAATTCAATGGTTGAATAGAGGGTTTGTTAATAACATAGACATATAGTTACTAACCTAGTATTGTCAACTTAAGGTTTGTACTTCAAATGATCTTCATTAAATATTACAAGAGATTGAGTATTTTATGGACAATTAAAATTTGGTTTTGACTTGGGAGAGCTTAATCAAATAATTTAGAACTTTAGACAAACACATAGTTTCATTTAAATTCTAGTCGAGAGGGATTTAGTTGGGTTTGATGATATATAAAGGGGAGAAATAATCCTAGGCTCCAATTCTCTTGAAATCAAATTTGCAATTTTAGTTATTTTATCATTTTGGAACAACTAAATTTTAAGTTGCAATCTTTTAAATGATTTCACTCAACCTAATTAAGAACACAAGTGCTATAATTGACTGATTTTTGCCTTAGTCCTGGTGGGGACTTCAACAAAATGTTTGCTTTGTTACGTATTGCAATTTTATGATTACGCTTGAGCTTTCCTTTATGGTGTGCGCGCGTGTGTGTGTGTGTTTTTTTTAAAAAAAATTATTGATAGTTTATTTATTTATTTGCATTTGATAAGTTTGATACTTTTTTTGCTTTTATTTTGAATTTGTAGGCACTTCTTTGACGCATGCAAGACAAATTAGAAATCATTCCTAAAGGTACTGAAGATGAGTATTTTTCTGAAAAATCTGATAGTTCATCTGATAATTCACATGCACCCTCCTTAGAATCAACCAATATGGCAGAACAAGATGAAAATAATATGTACACTCTGGATGACTACCTTGATCAAGACGGGCAACCCTTTCACTCTAGTATTAGGTTGCCCACCATTACTGCCAGAAACTTTGAAATTAAGCCAGCCATAATTCAATTGTTGGGGATGATTGGAACCTTCCAAGGAAATTTTAGTGAAGATCTTAATGAGCATTTGATCAAATTCGTGGAAGTATGTGAGAATTTCAAGCAGAATGGATTCTCTAAAAGCACCTTGAGGCTGAGATTATTTCCTATGTCTTTATCCTACAAGGCCAAAGCATGGCTTAATTCTCTACCATAACACTCTATCCATACCTAGGATGACTTGGTGGCAAAATTCAAAGCCAAGTTCATTCCTAGAGGTTGAAGAGCCACCTTCAGGGAGAGCTACTTTCTTTTGAGCAGCAACTGGATGAGCTATTCTATGACACCGGGGAAAGATTAAAGGACATGTGGAGAAATTGTCCAAATCATGAATAGAAAAAGTATGTCCTCGTGGAAGTTTTTTAGAATGGTCTGAATGACCATACTGTAGCTATGCTCAATACTGCCTCTAATGGAGGAATTGGGAAATTGAAGGTCAATGAACTCTACCAACTATATGAGGATGTAGTCTCTAACACTATGCATCAATATAATAAGAGGAGGCAAGGCTCTAAGAGATGTCATGAAAGAGGTTCTTCTTCTAAAGATATCTCGTCACAGTTAGAAGCCATTTCAAAGAGGTTTGATAACCTGGAGATGTAAATAAAGCAAGAAAACTCAATAGGGGTGATGGCTTTTCATGCCTATCAGTCCACATGTGATCATTGTGGTGAAGGGCATTATTCTTAAGAGTGTTCCTATGCTCTTAAAACAGTCAATTATATGAACAATGGGCAGAGAAGACCTCAAGAAAATCTATACTGTCAAATGTACAATCAAAATTTGAGGAATCATTATAATCTCTCATAGTAGAATGGGCAATGCTTGAGTCCACCACAAGCATCACCTTCTAGTACCAAGCAATTAACACCTCTGGGATTTCAGGTTCAACAACAATAGCAGAAAGAAGAATCCGAGATTGAAAAGATTTTTGCTCAACTATTGGCTAATCAAGAGGTTACAAGGGCTGAGAACAAAGCCACTTTTTCTCTCCATGAAACAGCTATTAAAAATCTTGATATTTAAATGGGTCAATTAGCTTCACAGGTGAATGTCCTTACGAGAAAGAGCCTCCTAAGTGACACCATTCCTAATCCCAAAAAAGATGGTAAAGAAGAATATAAAGCTGTCACATTGAGGAGTGAGAAACAGTTGCCTGATATGCCAAGCTTGAGTATTGTTAATAAGGATGTCAAGAATAATGCAGCAATTGAACTTGAGAAAGATGAAGCCATAAATGATGAAATTGTAGTAGAAGAAGAAAATAGTGAGAAGAGAAAGCAAGTTGAAGAAAAACCATGATGATGTGGTAAATGGAACAATAGTTGAAGATATAGCGATAGATGATAAAAAGAGGTAGATAACTATCTCTCCTCCTAGAATGCCACTACTCCCATTTCCTCTAGGGTTTAAGAAGAAAGAGGAAGATGCTCGCTTCAAAAAATTCTTAGACATGTTCAAACAATTGTATATAAACATCTTGTTTTGTTGAAGCACTTGAATAGATGCCAAAATATGCCCAATTCCTTAAGGATGTTTTGGCTAAGAAGAAGAGACTTCATGAGTTTAAGACAGTAGGTCTCACTAATGATTGTAGTGCAATTGTCCAAAGAAAACTTTCACCTAAGTTGAAGGATCTTGCTTGGTTTGCATTCCATGCAACATTGGCGAGAATTTCAATAGCAAAGCACTAGGTGATTTGGGAGCTAATGTGAATTGATGCCTTTAGCTATATTCAATCAATTAGGCTTAGTGTAAGCATGACCTACAATAGTAACATTGCAATTTGATGATCGAAGTGTATCATATCCAAAGGGGATCATTTAAGATGTTCTAGTAAAAGTGGACAAGTTTATCTTTCCTATTGATTTTATTATGCTTGATTACGAGGTGGATCAAGATATCCCTATTATATTAGAAAAATCTTTTATGGCAACTGCTAGGACATTGATTGATGTTGAGAAGAGTAAACTCACCATGTAAGTTGATGGGGAGCATGTCACTTTTAATATGCACAACCTAATGAGGTCTACTAATGAGTTTGAGCAGTGCTTCTTGGGTGACATAATTGACGAAAAAGGACAAGAAGAACTCAATAAGTCAAGTCCCAATGGTCATGGTGAATCTATCTTGTTAAGAGGTCAAGTAGAGGATCAAAAAGTAAAGGAATGCATGGTTGTCAAGGATGCAATACCAACTCATACTAGAGTCAAGTATAAGCTGAATCATTAGATGTGTATTCCCTTAATCAATGGTTGTTGAAATCATCTATTAAAAAGCCAACTTCTCTTGATTCTAGAGCAATATCATCTCACCTTTGGTATATCTATATGGGAGCCAATAGTTCACTTGTGATTATTGCTACAGAATTGACCATTCAACAAGAAAAACAACTATTGAAAGTTTTAAAGGCACATAAAAGAGCTACTGAGTGGAGTATTGCAGTTGCAAAGGTACAAGTATCTACATTTAACACATTTGAGCTATAAAATGAAGATGATAAGAGATTCAAAGTAAGTGGCCATAAATTGAAGCATTATTGGGGGGTGATATGGATTATGAAGAATCCATTATTCATTTATTTGATCTCACTTGAAAAGATGAAGAGTTACGTTGAAGGACTCTAAACCAAGCACTTCTTGGAAGGCAACCCAAGTGTTTTGATATTTTAATTTTCTTCTACGTTTGTTTTTTGGCAAAGTTATTTTTATGTTTTTTTTTTTGAGTTTGTAGGATTTTTTCTCTCTCAAGGTATCTTACTTTGACAGCTAAGATCAAGAAAAACTGAGAGTACAGATCAAGCATAAATAAAGGCTTATCACTTTTGAAATTTAAAGGAATTTTTCTTTTCTTTTATGCTTTTGTTTGGGAGAGTGTCATGGTAAATTTATCAGTTCAGCACTTCAATTTATATCAGATGACATTTGCCTTCCCTGGTGCCACAACACACTACCTGGATGCCATGGCACTTTCATTAGTACGGGAGAAGCTTGTTGGCGCCTTTTCTGGACCCAAGGTGTCGTGACAAAGCATAAAAATTTGTAAGTGCTTCTTTTCGAAAAACTCATGTCCAGGGGAGTATTTCTCACGGAAATAATAGCACAAATTCTTAGTATGATATTCCTCCAATTCCGTAGCAGATAAATTTTTTCTAAATGACTTGGTCGAACAACGTTCCTCCCTTAAATATAGTTAGTGTTGAGGAAGGTTTTTTAGCGTCACTCATCATTGCTTTGTCACACATTCGGTACCCTGTGGTCTTAACAGGGGTAGGCAATAAGCCTTTAGATGTATAAGAAGAAGGCTTACCAATAAAAGATCCAAATGTGACTTGTAGCAGAGAATTCAAGTTCGACTCTTGCAAATGAGCGAGCTTTGTTGCCTCTAATAGAGTTTGTGGTCATAGAAGTTTAACCCTTGAAGCTATCTCAGGCTTAAGACTACCAATAAAACAACTCAATCTTTTTCTCTCTGGTAAGTCAAGTTTACATATCCAGTCATCAAACTCACATTGATATTTTGCTGAGGTCCTAGAGTATTTCAAATGTATTACATCCTCTATCATCATACAGGGGTCCAAATTGAATCTTAATAGCCTCTACAAATATAGCCCATGGTACCATACCATTGTGACTTCTCTTAAAATACTAAAACCACTTATAAGCATCACCATCCAAGGCAATACTAGCAAGCATCGCTTTTCGGGCATCTGAAGTTCCATCTAAGAAAAAGTAGCGTTTGTTATTGGCTAACCAAGCATCCACATCAATTACTGAAAATGCGGGAACATCAAGTTTGGTGTACCTAGTTAGAATATGGTTACCCTCATGTTGATCTCCCCTTCCCCTCCCACTGTAACTCTGCATATCTGTAATTTGAAGAGACATCCTCTTCAACAAATCTTGTAACCCTGTTACTTGATTCCTCAAGTCCTGTATACCTTCCAACCATAATTTCAAATTAGAAAATTGGTCTTCCATTTCTTTCAACTATGTTTGAGTTGAGTGTTGTTGGCCATTCCTGACCGAACCGCTCTAATACTAATGATAGACTCCAATAGAAAAATAGGGGTAAGAAAAGAACAAGAAGAATCAAAGAAGAGAGAAAAGAGAATTGGGGGAGAAGAACTCGTATAATCCTTGCACAAGAGAATAAAATACAATTGTGGGCATTACATGCTTCGTCCATGCAATAACTGACAAAGCATAAAAAGACTCAAATGCCTCTCAGACTGTTGTGATTGTATCACCTGGCCACCAAATTCACAGTCTCCAGAAACTTATAAGAAAAAATTGGACGAGGTCCTCGGTGTGAATCTCACCAGAATACTGGCCATCAAGAACAAGCCATTAGTATTGAAGGATCACCCTTTTCCTACTTTTGAATGCAAATCCTCCAAGCACTTGCAAGATATTCCTCAGGTATCTACTTGGTTCAAAATCAAAGCTTTCTAGTTATATTTATTGCATTTTCCTCCTTTGATTAGTATTTGCGGTATTAAGCTCTAAGGGTTTTGTTAAAACGATTTCATAGACCGCAGAAGGTATATCTTCCATACCTCATCGATGACTACTCACTAAATTTACTGTGTTGGTTGGGGTAGTAGTAATATCCTTTGCATTGCCCTTGAGGACGCCGTATGTTTTTGGAATTACTTAATCACTTTGTTTCATTAGCTGCTCATGTGATGTAGAAGGAGCTGATTACTAGTGTTTAAGGCAAGCCCTCAGCCCTTTTGAGTTTTGAAGTTAAAGGCAACTTTCTGTCTACATTACATAATTATTAAGGGTCTTTCCTTAGGATCCTTTATTTATATTTTTCAATTAAGTTTGCACATGTGTTATGAAGAATAGCTTGGTTTCTGTTACACTGAGTGATCCAGGGTTTTCTCTCGTCTCTACTATTGTACAGTTCTAGTGAATTTTCAATTGGTTTTGTTAATTTGCCTAGCCACATTTCTGGTTCCCTTGTTCTGTTTCAGGGTTTTCAAAATCTCGTTTTCAGGAGCTATGGTCTGTTCATCTCTTCTGTTTCTTTGATATATTGATTCTAAGTGAAGGACATATGAAATATCATTACTCTGAAATATACATTCTGTTTCTTTGAAGTATATATTTTATTGCTGAACTAGTTTATGAGTTTCTAGATTTGATTATTACTCTTAATAAAAAAAGAATTTGTCCTTATCTTTTGATAGCCACAAGGGGAAAATTTTGTTTGCAGGAAATAACTATGTCAATCACCATTAATACTCTCAATACTCTCAATCTCCCAACTATATCGGAAACTAAATTTATGGCTGCTCTCTTGATACATTATGGGACTTTCTCTCTATATTTGCATTCATAAATAAGTGATTACTAGTTGTATATGTAGCATTATATTTTGATCTTCTTGATTTTAATTAGGAGTAATTCATAATGGTTATACAAATATATGGTTAAACTAGTAATGGCTTCATCCTCAATCGTATTTATCCTATAGCATTGTTTCTCTTGCTGAGAAAGGATTTATTACTCTAATCTTTTTGGCTGTATAAAGATTCAAAGTTACTTCCTTAACTATAAAAAATGAATGTCCTGAATTTTTATTTATTTATTTTTCGTGAAATGTCCTGAGCCTTTCTCCCCAAACAACATAAAGTCCCTAGGTGCTAGGCAAAACAGGTTAATGGAACTACCTGGGGGAGCTCAATGTTAGAGCTTCTATTGCATTGTTATTTTGTGGGAGGAGAGTAGATTTTCACTAGCCTTCAAAAAGTATGCAACATCAAAAAAATAAAATAGAATAGTTCAATTGAGGAAACACTTGGATCGTGTTGTCATTTGACAACTTGTGTTGTTGAAAATTTTGTTTCTTTATGTTCACCAAAAAAAAATGTTTCTTTATTCTTCTTTTAGTGTCATGTTATATATCATTTTGTTCTTTGCTATCACAGTGGAGAGAGAGAAATAGATCGGGTATACTTTATTATATTTTTAGTTAGAGAGGGATGAAATTAATAACAGAAGAATTTGAGTTCAGGTTTAGGGGTATTTGAGAAGTGCTAGAAACACCTTAAAAAAGTGTTAGACAAAATCCCTCTCATATATTTATCTTAAATTCTGTAAAATTACTTCTAAAACAATGATTTGGTTTCCTTCCAAATTATTTTTCGTATTCAGATGAAAAAAGAAATTTAAGCAATGATCTTGCTTGTTCATTTTCTTTATAAATATTCCATATTTTATTAATCTTTTATTAAGAATGATATCAATATTGCCTTTCTGTTGTGTCTTTCAAAAATCGATTTTTTGTTATTTTTCATTTTTATTTATATAATTTTGTGCTTTAAATATCATGTGTACTTTTATTCTTTTAAAAAGAATTGAGTAGTACATAAGTAATATAAGTGAACAAACTTTTAATTTGTTTTTCAAATGTAAAAGGGAAAATTCTGTATTTAGTATATTGTAGGCATCAAAGAGCTAAGAACATCAAATCTGGTATTTATTGTATAAAAAAAAAAGCTATGTACCAATATTTTATTTTATGAACATCAAATTTTTATGATAACGAGATTTAAACTTTTGTTCTCGTTATTACTTATACACAAGTAATATAAGTGGGCAAACTTTTAATTTGTTTTCTAAATGTAAAGGGAAAAGATTCTATATCTAGTATATTATAGTAGAACATCAAATTTGGTATTTATTGTGTCAAGGAAAAAAGGTATGCATCAACATTTTTGCATTGTAGGCACTAAAGAGCTAAGAACATCAAATATGGTGTTTATTGTGTCAACAACAAAAAAAGTATTCCTCCAGTTCTAAACATAAGATCCATTTTGAAATACAATTTGTACAACAAAATGGGTTTTATATTTAGGATCGGAGAAGTATTTCATTAAACCAACATTTCATTTCATGAATATCAAATCTTTATGATAATGAGAATTAAAATTTTGTTTTCTTAAAAAGTTTTAGACTTCATTGAGTACACAAGTAGATTTTTAGTTTGTTTTTGAAATGTAAGGGGAGAATTATATTGCAGGTATCGAAGAGCTAAGGACATCAAATATGGTGTTTATAGTGTTAGAAACAAATAGAAAGAGAGAAATTATTGGAGATAAAAAATTGTGTATGTTCTAAAATGAGACAAGGACATTAATATATACAAAAGAAAGGAATAATAAATACTAATAAAAATAATAAATCAAAAGATAAATACCAACAATATAAAATGAATCATATCAAGAAAGCTAGGGGGAAAATTTTGTATTGCAAGTACCAAAGAATTAAGAACATCAAATTTGGTGTTTACCAAAGAGCTAAACCCTAAAACAACATTTCATTTCATGAATATAATATCAAATCTTTATGATAATGAGAATTAAATTTTTGTTCTCTTAGAAGGTTCTAAACTAGACTTTTAGTTTGTGTTTGAAATGTAAGGGGAGAATTCTATATCTAGTATATTGCAAGTATCCAAGAACTAAGAAAATCAAATATGGTGTTTATAATTTTAGAAACAAAGAGAAAGAGAGAAATTATGGGAGATAAAAACTGTTTGTATTCTAGAATGAGATGAGTACATCAATATATACAAGAGAAAGGAATAACGAATCCTAGTGAAAAAAATAATAAATTAAGAGATAAATACAAATTATTATAAATCATAATATATCAAGAAAATATATCAATATCCCCCTCAAACTCAAGATAGTCTGAGAGAAAGCAGCTTGAGTTTGTTTATCGAAAACTGAAAATGATTATGATTAAAGGATTTAGAAAACAGACTAACAGGTTGGTGTTTCATTCGAATGGAGACAAATCTGATGATGTCCCCAACAACGATATGTTGCCGAGTGAAATAACAATTAATCTTGACATGTTTTGTTCGCTCATAAAACAAATCATTGTGTGCAATCTTTAATAGCTGCTTGACTATCATAACATCTGTCAGTAGAGGGTGTTGGGGAAGCTCCCAAATAAGGAAATAGAAATCGCCAGTGGTACTATTGTAGATTCCAGGAAATTTGGGAAAGGGTCCTTGTGACGCAAGTTAGCACTGGAAGGAATATGTTAGCATTAAAGCCTAAAAGGTAAGGAGAACAAAATTGGGCCGGGACGTGTTGAGGAGCCTATTAAACAAGTCCAATTGTTGCAAAACCCAACTCATATAGGGCAAAGAGGGCATGATTCCAAGAAAATTGGGAAGAGGTTACCAGCAATAGGAGATGGGTCCTTGTGACGCAAGTTAGCACTAGAAGGGGCATGGGTGGCATTAAAGGCTAAAAAAGTAAGGATAAAAAATTGGGCCAAGCCGTGTTGGAGAGCCTATTAAATAAGTCCAATTATCGCAAACCCCAACTCATATGGGGCAAATGGGACATGATTCCAGCAGATTCAGGAAAGATGTTACTAACAATAGGAGGCGGAACAAACACGAGAGCTGGAGGATGGAACTATAGGTTTTCAGAGAGGAGTTTTAGGGAGCAATCTATGGAATTCCTTTTTTTTTTTTTGGAGTTTTAGATACAAAAAATATTTAGGAGTAATAATGTCTTTTTGCTCTAAAGATTAATTTTATTTTACATCTATGACACCGTAGTAAAATTTCAGGGGGTTGAATGAAATTTTCCCATAGAAATAAAGAAACACCTGCTAGTTTGCTTGATTTTTAAAATGCATAATGATTCTCCAAAAAATAAAAGAAACACTCCTAGGATATCCAAAAAAAAAAAAAAGAGAAGGAAACACTCCTAACAGCTTATTGTAGGCGCTACGTATCATTCGTTCTTTGGATGGTGCGCCACGTCAGTTTATTGAAGAGATGACTCTATAAGCCTTTACAATGAATTTGTAGATGTCAACATTTGAAAATTCCTCCATCGGAAAATAATTATATTTGGCAGCATCTTAATTAGATTTTATTCTAATTATTTTTTAATTTACATGTTTTAGACTAAAATTAATATTTCAAGATTTGAACACTGAGTTACAATTTTAAAATGTTGAGTCAGTATGTTTTTCAAAGTAAATTTACTAATAAGGTTGAGTTTAATGAATTAAAAATATACTTTTTATATTTAAAATACTAAATTAAAATTTAATGTAAATTTAAAAGACTAAAAATACATTTTAACTTAAATTATATTAGCAAATTAAAATACAATAATAATAAATTAATATTAATAAAGTAACAATTATTATTAATGAGTTAGTAAAAATGAATTAAAAAAATTCAAAACCCTACCCAATTTTGAGCGCAATATTTGTTTTCCGTCATAAATCTAATGTTTAAAATTTAAAATTGAAGCTTTTCTTCGGATACAATGGAAAAACAAGGCGGCAATATTAATCGGATTTTTGTATAACAAATGTTAATATTCTTATCACCGAAAAAAAGGTTGATCGGATTTTACCGTTGAAAAAAATAGTTCCGTTGTGGCGGGCTTTTTGTTTCCTAATCAGGGAAGCAATTAGAAGAAATAGTTCCGTTGGCGGGCTTTTTATTTCCTACGAAGCAATTAGAAGATTCAGAGATGCAATTTTCCCCTTCAACGCGTTCTACTTCTGATTGATTGAAAGTTCTTGTGGTACGTTCCTCTCGAGCGTCCTTGAGTTTTACTAGCTAGAGAGAACAAAGACTGAGTGAAGTAGGGAGCCGCAACTGACGGAGAAGCGGCGAAGTTCGAGCCAGCGGGCGGTGATTTGATCAGCGAAGATGGCTTGGCCATTGTTAATACTTCCGCATTTCCCCTTGTTTCTCTCCTCTCCCGAAGCTTAAATCTGCCATTATTGTTTACGCTTCTTTCTCACTCATTGGCCCGTAAAAAGCCAAAGGCCGAGGATTTCGTCCGAAACCAATGCCAATCGTAACTCCAGCCTTTCTAGGTCCAATTCTGATTCCCTCACTACCAAGGCTGAGCCCGGTCTTCATGATGTGAGTTTCTTCTTTCCTTTGATTCTTCACTTGCTGTGCGCGTTTGTAAATATTTTGGCATATCTTTTGCAACTTTCTGTACACATCAGTTAGGAGCAGTACTTTGGATTTTCTTTCTAGAGTTTTAAGTAGAGAGAAGTGAGCCAATAAAGTTGTGCACAATCTGAAGTTGACATTGTTGGTATCTGTTTGCAAACCTTGCTGATTATATCATAGCATTTAGTAATACTGGGTGATAAAATGTCTTTTTTTTGTTTCCTTTCTAGAGTTGTAAATAGAGCATTTAATGATTAATATAATATTTGAGAGTTCATTTTCCTTCTTGACACTGTGAGGGATTTTATAAATTTATACTGATTGCATCTCTCAAGCTCAAAAGATAACAGACATTGTATCATGATCGGTATCATATGGTGCTTTAGTTGACTTGTATTTTGGTTGAAATACTCACTTCTAATGGCATTTGATATAAAGTGAGTTAAAAGGGGGGCATAAGTTGACTGTGACCAAATGATTTTATGAATCATCCAAAAATTTAATGATTAATAATTAGAATGAGCATCCTAAAATTTTAAAATACAAAACTTCATAGATGGTTTGACTTCTAGGAAAATGCATCCTATTTGCTTTATCAAAATTCCCTTCAAAGATGCATGTTCATTTTCAAGCAATTTATTTTGTTTTTGTCTTGTGAAGATAAGAAGGAGATCGATGGGGCTAGCTTTTTGAAGCCTTTGGATGAGGGATTTACCACACATAACATGGAGGAGCTGGTTGTTCAGGATGCTACTTAGCTTGGCCTGGTGTACACTTTCCTTTTACACTTCTATTTTGTGTTGTTCCTCACTTGACTGGGGTGGATTGATTGCATTAACTTGCGGTGATGGCATTTTATTTTTAGGTTTGAGTTTTGTGTGCTTGCTTTATTTTGTGGGGGAAAAATTGAAAATTTTCAACCAAAAAAAAAACACAAAAAATATGTTTTGAATGTCGGAATCACAAGTATGAGGTAATCCATGGTTTGGATGCATTCTTGAATTGATAAGTGATTGATTATGTGTTGAGTAGAAAAGCTACATGGCAGTTGTTTTGGCTTCAGGTGAATCCTAAGTTGGTAGTCATGACCCAGTGAGATTTTTGGGCCTATTCGTATTCATTTCATGTGTGTACCACCTATCTCTTTCCCTACTCTAGAACTTGGCTTGTATCTTGTTTGAGACCACATATTTGCATTTGCTAGACATGGAAATGAGAAAGGCATTCATTTATTTATAGCTAGATCCAAATAGCACCTTGATGCATTACGACATCCATTGCTTAACCACTTTGAGCCTTTAAATTATCTTTTCTTTCAAAACCCATAGCGGAGAAAAAGTTCATAAATATCCAAATAGCCTACCTTGATGGATTACAACATCCATTGCTTAGCCACTTTGAGCCTTTAAATTATCGTTTCTTTCAAACCCATAACAAAGAAAAAGTTCATAAATATATTCCTGCCATATTGAGGTATTTTAGATTGTTGAGAGTCTAACATTTATGTATGGGATAGATAGGAATGCATATCTATGTTTGATGGCCTATTTGCTTTGATTGTATTTTATTGATTGGGAAGTTTGTATGATTGAGGGGAAAAGAAAGAAAGAGAAAGGAAGGAAAAAAACAGAAAGAAAGACAAAAGGGTTTGGGGAAAAAAAAGAAGAAGAAGAAAACAAAGGAAAGGAAAAAAAAAAGGAGTTGAAAAAGACTTGAAACAGGGAAGGAAAAAAAAAAGAAGTTGGAAAAGCTTTAAAAAGGCCAAAAAAAAAGAAGTTGAAAAAGATTAGAAAAAGAAATTAAAAAAAAAGAAAGTTGAAAAAACTTGAAAAAGGAAAAAAATGAAAAAGATGAAAAAAAAAGAAAAGAAAAGGAAAAGAAAGAATGAATGAAAAAGAAGAGAGATGATATCCTTGTTTGTTTATGCATATTTCCCTTTCATTGATTAAGTGGCTGTGAATTCTAGGCCTCAAATCTATTGCATGCATGTTCTATCTATCCCATGATTTTTTAAATGGCTCTCGATTTTCTAAAGTATCTACTATGTGTTTTAATATCCTTTCTTTTGTTTTCCACTTGTTTCTTAACCAAGCCTACTTTACCACCCAATAAAAGTCCTTTTGATCTATGTTTAACATTTGATTGTTAGCGGTGAAGAACCTAGATTATAGCCAAGCTTATGGAAAAGGGACTAGATAAGGTAGATTTGAGTGTAAACACAAACCTAGACACTTTGAGTGTGAGAGCTAAACACTTGCCATTGGTGAGGGACTATTAGCTGAGATTTACCTTGTTAAACCTATTGCCATGGGGCTTAGAAACTTGATTCATGTGAAGTCACTTTGATAGGAAAGATGTTGAATTACCGTGGTTTTCCTTTGCTTGTGACTCTTACATTGCCTTTGTTTGGTCCCCTTGGGCTTTTGTCACTTCTCCACTTTGCCATTTGCCTTTCATCTTGGATCTTGAGTTTTGCCTAGGAGTATTTAATAACTTCCATGAAACCAAATTTTCAATTAATAGAAGAATGTGGAAATTGTAGTTTTTCATTTTGTTGATCTCCATCTTATATAATTGTGGATGGGTAAAGGAATTGTTATTTATCTCTTAGTCTATCCTATGTATTTTCTCTTTTTCTTTCTTTCCTACTCTATTTTTATATCAGCTTATAATTGTGCTATTACAGGAAAATTTTGGTGTTGAGGAGGTAGTTTATTTTATTTTGGCTGGCACGGTATCGTCTCATTAAACCTTTGAATATTTCTTAGTTTATGACTAACCATTTCTGTTTTTCACAGTTACCGCAGACCAATCCTAAGTTTGATAGCACTCCCTTTAAATTCATCAAGTATTCAAATTCTCATATGTTAGGTGTACATGCGTGAAAGTGACAAGGACAAACTATACAATTTTGATGAGAAAGACACTACTGAACGTTTGAGGGTAAGATGCTATTTTGATTTACAATTGAGGCTTAAAAAGAATGAATTTCAAGTTATATGGCAAAATTCTAGTTATTTAATTGCAAATTGGAGTTCTACTTTGCCAGTTAGTCATATATTTGGATACCTAATAGATTGGCATAGACTAACAGCTGATGCAATTAGCTTGCTCAATAATGTTATTTAATCTTTTCCAATCATCAATTTATTATATGTCTTCATCTTGAGTTGTAATTAGATAAATGAATTTCAAATTCTTGTTCTACGAACTATGAACTTCTTAGGCAAGGGAGGATGCATTTCGTTAGTCCATGACATGTTTTTGTGTTATTTCAATTCTTTTTATTCTTGGGAATCTAATTAGTTTTGTATGATGGATTGTTGCAGGAGAGATTGAAGAACATGAAGAAAAAGAACACAAAAAGAAAGGAAAGGCTGAGGGTCACATTTATATTACTATAATGCTTCTTTTTTTCACAATCATTAGTCTTGGAAAGCTGATCTGTTTTGTATAACGGTTGAAGAAAGAGAGAGAAGAAAAGGACACAAAAAAAAAGGCTGACTCTAACTATTATAAAGGTTCTTGGTTTCCCAACCTTTTTCTTGATCACTGATAACTTTTTTGTGTCTTATATTTACCCTCAGAGTACAATTTAAATATCACTTGTTTTGAGAAAAACAATTCACTGGTAGCCCTTATTTTCAGGTTGTACAAGATGAACATCTTGCACAACAAATTAGAAGGGATATATATCTTCACCTTATGGACCATGACAAAGTGAGGAGTTTCTGCTTCCATGAGCATATGCCTTTAAACAAGCTCAAGGTATCATCCTTAACCATGCTACTTTGAGTTGGCATGCCCTGTTGCAAAAAAATTATATTTGTCATATGAACTATGGACCTCTGAATCAAGGGAAGATTCGTTTGATTAGTTCATGCTTTTTTCTAATGCTATTTCTATTGCTTTATTCTTAAGAAACTGATCCATTTTGGATAATGGATTGTTGCAAGAGAGATTGAAGAGAGAACATGAACAAAAAACACAAACAAAAGGAAAGGATGAGACTTACCTTTATACTATTTTATTAGTTCTTAGTTCCCTAAACTTTATTTTAGAGAAACTAATTCTATTTGTACAACGGATTGTTGTAGGAGAGGCTAAAACAAGAACATAAGGAAAAAGAACACGAAAAAAGAAAAAAGAAAAGGTTAAGGCTCACCTATGAATTATTACAATAGGTCTTAGTTTTCGAACATTTATTCTTGAGAAAGTAATCCCTTTTATGCAATGGATTGTTGTGGGAGAGATTAAAGAAAGAACATGAAGAAAAAGAACACATACACAAGGAAAGGCTGAGGCTCATCTTTATACTATTATAATGGTTCTTAGTTTTCCAACCTTTATTTTAAGGAAGCTTACTCATTTTGTATGATGGATTGTTGCAGGAGACGTTGAAGATGGAATGTGAGGAAAAATAACATAAGAAAGAAAAGGTTAAGGCTCACCTTTAAATCATCATTATAGTGGTTCTTAGTTTTTGAACTTTTATTCTTGATAATCTAATCCTTTTTGTGCAAACTAATTGTTGTAGGAGACGTCGAAGGAAGAACATGAATAAAAAGAATACAAACAAAAGGAAAGGTTTAGGCTCACCTTTATATTATTATAATGGATCTTAGTTTTCCAACCTTCATTCTTGAGAAACTTATCCTTTTTGTAAAATTTTTTATTGTAGGAGAAGTTAAAGAAAGAACATGAAGAGGGAAAAACATAGAAACAAAAGGAAAGGTTGAGGCTCACCTTTATATTATTATAATGCTTCTTAATTTTTGAACCTTTATCTTGGGGAAACTAATTTTGTACTATGGATTGTTGCAGGAGAGGTGGAAGAAGGAAGTCAAGGAAAAAGAACACAAAAAGAAAGAAGAGGTTGAGTCTTACCTTTCAACTATTATAATGGTTCTTAATTTTCAAACTTTTTATTCCTGTGAAACCGATCCTTTTTGTATAAATGTTTGTTGTAGGAGAAGTTGAAGAAAAAACATGAAGAGAAAGAATGCAAAGAAAAGAAAAGGTTGTGCCTCACATTTATACTATTATATGGTTCTTAGATTTCCATCTTTTATTTTGGGGAAACTGATTTGTTCTGTACAACTAATTGTTGCAGGAGATGTTGAAGAAAGAACATGAAGAAAAAGAATAAAAACAAAAGGAAAGGCTAAGGCTCACCTTTATATTATTATAATGGTTCTTAGTTTTTCAATTTTTATTCTGGGGTGACTGATTCATTTTGTACATTTAACTGTTACAGGAGAGGTTAAAGAAGTAACATGACGAAAAAGATCGCAAAATGAAAGAAAAGGTTGAGGCTCATCTATAAACTACTATAATGGTTTTTAGTTTTCCAATATTTATTCTTGAGAATAGAGTAGACATTCACTTATGATGCTGAGGGAAAAATAATCTTAATAAATCATTCATAGACAAGGAGCAGTATTGTTATCGACATTCCAAGGTAATATTATATAAACATCATTGCCAGCTCAAATTTGGATTAAGTATTCTGTCCTATTTTTGTTTCTTGTTTTTCCTTTATTGAGTCTTGACTTCCACGTTTTCAAACTAATAGACAGTGTCCAGCATTGGATCACAAGAGGGAGGGAAAGTCTTTCTTATTGATTTTCAGCCTTCCTTACAAGTCTTTTGAAACAACCCTTTTTACCAGACTTTCTTAGCTCTAGCGCCCTATTGGATTTTTGGATTTTTGCAGCAGAACAAAAGGACTCCCAATTACATGGGTCATTTGATGCATCTTCAGGTATTTTCCTTCCAACTTAATGAACTTGAAACTCTTTTGCCTATATATTACATTGTCTTAGCAAGTAAATATGTTTTTGGGAGATTTATGACTAATACTAATAATATAATACCATGAGAAAGAAACATTGAGCATGTGTAACTTTGCTTCAAAAGGAAATCTTATCTGTGTCCTTGGTCCTTAAGAAGAATAGTCGATATAATGAGTGCAACTTAGAGTAAACAATAATAAATTGTCATAAGATATAGTATAGTTGCTATCTTAGTTCTTTTCCCCTACTACTCTGTGATTTTAATTGATTCATTTTTGTCCTAAAGTTTATTGAAGAGGCAAAATTGATTTATACCAAATGTATAGAGAAATTTCTAGGTTTTTTATGAAAGGGCTTATTATAAATCAATATTTACCATAAATTTTTTATGCCTGATTGAATGTTTGTCTTGCCATCATGTACTTTATTTGGAAGTTCATTGGTTTGCTTTATCCTGTTTCATTATTATTTATAGTGGTTCAATTTGTTGTGGAGGTAACTTAATCTAAAGTATGATTTTGGACCCATTCATCTATATTATCTATATTAGATATTCATCTACATACGTTCTACCACTTTCCATTGCTTTTTTGTTTTTTATCTCTTTTAATGAGGTTGAACCTTTATTGGAAGCTTTTGCGATTAATTGATTTTTTTTTAATAATTCCTCCTTGTTAATTTGTTCCATTTTTTAAATCAGTCTGTGTTTGGTGAATGTTAAAAGCTTCAATCAGTTCAATTAAGAAGTTATTTCCATTTAAAAAATAATTCGAATGTAATAAGCACATTATGAACATAGCAGGTTATTGGGTTGGGTTCAGGTGTTTATTTTATTACTAAGTGGCTCTTATTGTCATGGGATATCTCGCCTTTTCAATTTTTTTCACCAAAAAAGTCAATTTTATTAATATCAAATAAAATTAGGTACACATGCTAATAGCTGAAGCGGGGAAAAAAAAAAAAGCAAAACCTATGCCGTTACCACAATAAAAGCAATAAAAGTAAAAAAAAAAAAATCAAATCTATACAGTAACCACTATAAATGAAAAGAAAATAACAAAACTTTTCTATAGAAAGACTTACAAAGCAATAATAATATAGTATAATATAGAAAACTAAAACATCAAAGAACCAAATAAAACTCGACAAAATCAGATCTTCTTCATCTTATTGCAACTCCTGTCAGCATTTCTACCTGCAGACTCCCTTCCTCCAGTCACAGAGTCACTAATTGCCTTATACGGTGACAATAGATCACCTTGCCTAAATCCTCTCCCTGTCTCTATTTTTACAGCTTTTCTACCTGATAAACAAAGATTCAGTTTAACAGTAGAAATACAGCTCATCGCCAATCTTGCCGATCTATCGCATAAACCCATCTCTAGCGGGGTTGCTTCCACAAAGTCCCGCTCCCCTCTATCTTAAGCCTTGCTCACATCCATTTTTAAGGCCAAGTCACTTCTTACAACTTTCCTTATCCTCCCCAGTAATGAAATACTTCATGGGCTCCAATTATGTTATCATGCATTAAACGACTTGGGACAAAAGCACCTTGACTTTTTGAGATACAACTGTTCAAATAAGGTTTCAACCTGTTTGCCAAAACTTGATGGACCACTCTATATGCAAATTGCACAAACCAACCGATCTGAATTGACTAAATTCATTCCGCTTATCCATCTTCAGAATTAGTGTTATACTGGTCTGCAATATTACTTCTTCCTTCAAAAGCATGTTTAACTATAAGCCAGATCTCTTCCTCCACTACCTTCCACAAGCACCGAAGAAATTTTCCACTTAAACCATGTAGGCCTGCCGGCTTGTTGCTTTATTACCTCCCAATTGAAACACAGCATCATGTACTTGCTCTCTTACTACTGGCCTGATTAGCATTTCATTCATTTCATCAGTAATGCAGCCACATACTTTAATATTCTGTCGAAAGAGCTTGCCTGTGAAAGTTTGAATAAATGCTCATAGTAACTGATAAAAGAGTTTGCAATCTCAGGCTCTTCCTCTATTCATTCTCTATTTTCTCCCTTTATTTTCAACGTTGTATTTCTCTGTCTTCGTTATACTATGGTCATATGAAAAAATCTGGACTTCGTGTCCCCAGATTACAACCAAGATACCCTTGACCTGTTTCATTCTTCCAAACTCTTTCTAACTCTGCCTCGATCCATTAATTCTTCTTGCCATTTCATCTGCAAAAGCATCCTCATAACATTCAAAGAATCTACTGAGAAATTCATCAATTATCTCCTTATTATTGGGAAAAACTCTTGTACTCCACTCCAATGATACTTATATTTAGTCTTCTGGCTACTTCCCTTACGCCATCATTCTCCACTTTTCATTTTTTTTTTATAAATAATTGATGATTTCCTTTATTATTCGCTATGCAATAATAGTAGAAACCTTAGCCTTTTCCTCTGAGTATCACCAGCTCCGGTCATTAATATAAGAGCTAAAACATTTAATTTGGAAATATTAAGAAAATTATTTAAGTTGGTTATTTATAACAAATGTGTATTGATTTTCTTAAACTACTATCTTTAATCATGTGTACATCAATTATTCCTTGGTGAGAATTTCCCATAATCAACGGAGATATTTCGGAGAAAAATTATAATTTTGGGAGACAAAATAGATTAAAGCTTTATATTTATTAAGACCAAATCCAAGCCGCCGTTTAGTTCTCATATCAAGGACCAGAAATAGTAATAGTTACAATACATTAGAAGATGCCTGATACTCTTTAAAGCATCAGAAAAAAATTTAGTATGCATAGCGTAACGTTGTATCTCTTTCTTTATCATTAATGATGTATAATCCATTTGAAGTGCACTCTTCAATCAAACTTTGAGTCTTATAAGTTTTGATTTCCTTTGCAAGAGCTCTTTTCCCCCCTAATTATTGGTTCACTACTGTTGCTTCACCTCGATTTAGGCCCTGTTTGGATAGCAGGCCAAATCATGGTTTGGAGACCTAAACTATGGTTTGGGAAGAAAACAACCCAAACAGGCACAAATTATCTGAAACTATGGTTTGGGTCAAAACCATGGTTTTGAAACCCAAAACTATGGTTTCGGGAGAAGTGAATCTATTCTGCTTCTGGCTCAAATTAGAGAATATGATTGTGCCTATTAGAATAAATCTCAACAATAATATGACTTTAACATCCCTTAATTAATTTTTTATAAACATGTTTAATCTTATATCTTATAAATAAATATACACATTAATTATTTATTAATTACATCATCTTATGTATTATTAATTATGTTGGTAAAAAAATATATTATTAACAATTTTATTCCTTCAAATTAAAATATATCATATAATCTATGTTTTATGTAATTATCATATTAACTTATGTTTTTTTAATAATTTGTACATATAAAAAGTGTTTCTGATAATAACTATCCAAACACTCTCACTTCTCATAATCACTTTTCACAAAATCTATTTTTTCCAGAATCTATTCTCCAAAAACTATTTTTCAAACCATGGTTTAGTTTCATCCAAACACCCCTTTAGTAATTATAGGAAGCTCGTTTTGCATTGAAGATTTGTATAGACTAGTCAGTGCATTGTGGTTAATTGTTATTTTCATATACCATCTGGCTTTTGAATTATGTTGATAACAATAATAATAAATGACCTTGATCATATGATCTAGGAACTATGGACCTTCATCATATATTATTTTTTAATTATGTTAATTGTCATTTGATACTACCATCTGGCTTTTAAATCTGCTTTTTTTTAAAAATAAATTATATATAAATTAATTATCACTCTATGGAATATGAAAATGAATCATGATGTTAATGATTTATGAATAGTATAATTTGTTATAAGTTGATTTCATATTATGTCCTTAAAGATATTATTAAAAAAAAAGTCATTAAGCATAATTGACAAGATATAATCATTTCTTCAAAGACAAAACTTTTTCCTTTTAAGTTTTGTCTTTTTTTTTTTGTTCATCATTTCCATTCTCTTTAGGTTTTTATTTCCTATTCACACTTAGCACAGAGGCTTTTTCATTCTCACGCTGAATTCTTTTTATTTTTAGTGAATTATTCTCAATACAAGACTCACTAACAATGTTGCCCAATATACAGTCACTGCTCTTTTCATCATTATTTTAAGGTTTTTTCATGTTTTTAATGAGATTAATATTTTATGCAGTATGTCTGAGAAAAATAAAATTATTTAAATTTTATCTACTAATACTGTGATTTTAAATAAATAGCACCGCGTTTTCGTAAATGGAAAAATACAGTAACATTATTCAAAGTCCCTTTTTTATCCATAATAATAATTTCGGTAAAATGAAAAAACATGGCTTTTTATATTTCTTGACCAATATCTGCATCGTTATTGTTGTTATATTAGTAGGAAATTAAAAAAAAAATATTGATATCTCCCAGCCATTATAAATTGAATTTGCCGTTACAATTATCAACGGTCAAGACTAGACCGAAAAGCCTTTTCTCCGGACGCTCTGTGAAACCTTACCACCGCCTCAAGCGCAACGGCTATATTCAGTTATTCACTTGTCCCTCTCAACAGCTAGTCTTCCTCATAGCTTTCTTTTGATTGAAATCCCCCACCTTCGTCTCTCTGTTCTCTCAATCTCTCATTTACCCATTCTGCCTCCGTCTCTTCTTGTTTCCTCACTCTGCTGTTATGGATAGCAGCGAAAACGTTCTCAGTTCAAGAAGACGAGGCGATGATAGATCAATTCATTCTGAATAAAGGCAAAGATAATCTGCTTCCTCGTGGCTATCGAATTCGCAGTCTCCAGAAACCTATAGGAGAAAAATGGCGGAGGCCTTCGGTGTGAACCTCACCAGATCACTGGCCTTCAAGAGCAAGTGATCAGTATTGAAGGATCAAGCTTTTCCTACTCTTGAATGCAAATCCTCCAAGTGCTAGCTAGATTTTCCTCAGGTATCCGTTTTGTTCAGAATCGAAGCTTTGTAGTTTTTTTTTTTTTTGTGCATATTTTTCTCCTCTGATTAATGTTTGCGGTATTAAGTTCTAAGGGTTTTGTTAAAATGATTTCATAGACCGCAGAAGGTATTAGATCTTCCTTATCTCCTAGACGACTTCTCAATTGATTTACTGTGCTGGCTAGGGTAGCAGTAATATCATTTGCGTTGCCCTTGAGGACGCTGTGTGTTTTTGGAATTACTTAATGACTCTGTTTCATTAGCTATCCCATGCGATGAGGAAGGACCTGATTACCAATGCTTAAGGCAAGCCCTGAGCCCTTTCAAGTTTTGAAGTTAAAGGCAACCATCTGTCTATATTATATAAATATTAGGGGTCATTGCTTAGGATTCTTTATTTATTTTTTTCAACCATCTGTCCACCGTGCAGTTATGAAACATTTCTGGTTCCCTTTCCGTTTCAAGGTTTCCAAAAATCTCATTTTCTGAAGCTATGGTGTATTCGGCTCTTCTGTTTCCTTGATATATAGAGTCTAAGTGAAGGACATATGAAATGTCATTACTCTAAAATATACATGCTATTTCTTTGAAGTTTATATTTTATCGCCGAATTAGTTTATGAGTTTCTAGATTTGATTATTACTTTGAAAAAACTAAGGAATTCGTGCTTATTTTTTGATAGCCACAAGGGGAAAATTTTATTTGCAGGCAACAACTATGTCGATCACCAAATTTATGGCTGCTCTCTTGATACGTTATGGGAAATGGGACTGTTTCTCCATATTTGCATTCATAAATAAGTGAGTACTAGTTGTATATGTAGCGTTATATTTTGATCTTCTTGATTTTAATTAGGAGTAGTTCATGATGGTTTATAAATATATGGTTGAACTAGTAATGGCTTTATCCTCAATAGTATTTATCCAATAAATTACCCTGATCATTTTGGCTGCATACACATTCAAAGTTACTTTCTTAATTATAAAAAATGAATGTCTTTTTTTTTTTTTTTTTTGCGAAACGTCCTGAACCTTTCTTCCGAAACAACAGCATAAAGTCCCTAGGTGCTAAGCAAAACAAGTTAATGGAACTACTTAGGGGAGCTCAATGTTATAGTGTCTATTGTATTGTTATTTTGTGGGACAAGAGTAGATTTTCACTAGCCTTCAGAAAGTAAGCAGCATCAAATAAAATAGTTCAATTGAGAAAACAGTTGGATCGTGTTGTCATTTGATAACTCGTTCCTAAAACTTTTGTTTCTTTATGCCTGTTTTTGTGTCATGTTATATATCTTTTTGTTCTTCGCTATGACAGTGGAGGGAGAGATATTGGTCAAGTATGCTTTGTTACATTTTTAGTTTGAGAGCGATGAAACTAATAACCAAAAAATTTGAGTTCAGGTTTAATAATGTCTTCAATTTTTTGTTCAAATTGTTTTCTGTATTCAGATGAAAAAGAAATATAAATGATGATCTTGGTTGATCATTTTCTTTCACATTAAATATTCCATTTTTTTATTAATCTTGTATTAGCAATGATATCAACGTTTGCTTCTTCTTCTTTTTTTTGGTGTCTTTTAGAAATTCATTTTGTGTTATTTTTCATTTGTATAATTTCTTACTTTAAATATCATGTATGCCTTTTGTTCTTTAAACGGATTTGAACTTCATTGAGTACACAAGTAATATAAGTGAGCAAACTTTTAGTTTGTTTTTGACATGTAGGGGGGGAAATTTTGTATCTAGTATATTGCAAGTACCAAAGAGCTAAGAATATCAAATCCGATGTTTATTGCGTCAAGAAAAAAAAGAATGTCCCAACATTTCATTTTATGAATATCAATCTTTATGATAATGAAATTTAAATTTTTGTTCTCTTTACTACTTGTACAGAAAATAGTACAAGTAAGCAAACTTTTAGGTTGTTTTTCAAATGCTAAAAAGGAAAAAACTACATCGGGTATATTGCAAGTACGAAAGAGTTAAGAACATCATATCTTGTTTTTATTGCATCAAGGGAAGATTTAAACATTAATTATGTATCTAGTATATTGCACCAAAAAACTTCCATCAAATCTAGTGTTTATTGCGTCAAGGAAAAATGTGCCAATAATTTCTTATGTTCTCTTTACTAGTTATGCACAACAATTTTTGTATTGTAGGTTCTAAAGAGCTAAACCCTAAACCAACAGCTCACTTTGTGAATATCTTTATGATAATGAGAATTAAACTTTTGTTCTTTTAAAAAGTTTTGTATCTAGTATATTACAACTGTCAAGGAAAAAAAATGTATTGATGCATTTCATTTTATGAATATCAAATAATGAGGTTTCTTTTGTTCTCAATCTAGTGTTTCTACGATAATGATATTTGATATTTCAACTTTTGTTCTCTAGAATTAAAAGGTGTGAAAAGGTGTGAAATAATAATTCCTTGTATTATTCAAGAGAGAGGAGCCTATACATTAATAGCTCATTATGAGAAAATAATACATAATATACACATAATATTTACTTATGTTTTCATATCTCTCCCCCTCAAGTTGAAGCATAGACATTCACAGCTTTTCTTTGAGCTTGTCTCGGACAAAGTGACAGTCAATTAATCTCATGAAACACAGAGTTGGAGGCTATGTTGTCATGGGTAACGTAGTTTTGAGACCAACTTCCTTCAGTAACTGGTATATCTGGATTGTGCCATAGTTTGGGATTCTGCGGACACTTGACTGAGATTCCTAAAAGGTCTTAAGGACACATTTAAGAGACTTGGGATCTAATTTTGAGATAGAGGGCCGCACATCTTAGACCAAACAGACACACATCCAAAGATCTTAAGGAGCAAAGGCTTAGAAGGGGAAAAAATAGTGTAAGGAGGAAAAAAATTAGAGATGGTATATTACATCATTAAGTAATGACCACGTTAGTGAAAATACTTTTGACACCTTCATCTGAAACAAAAGTACCACGCTACCGCGCTACTTCAAGTAAATGACGGCTTTTTCTTTCCACAAGACTGATGCACAAGACTGATGGACTATGTCATTTTGAAGCATATAAAAAATGGCTGTGCAGAATGATTTTATATAACCTGCTTTTAACTCAATAGGACAAGTACTCCAAATGTCAGAATGACTAGCAAACTGACATGACTCAAGATCTAAAGATGACAATATTGAAACTGAGGATAAATCCTCTTAAGAGAAAGCTAAACAAATGACCCAAATGACAATGAGCTTTTAAAAAAGTACACTGGTACAGGCCACTTCGTCAAAAGTGTATTCATAACCTCTACTAATAACCCGCTTCTTCAAAAGATTACCAAGCAAAATGACCATGAGACCCAACAATTTAATTGACGAGTAAGTTTACTAGGAGAAAGAAGATTAAAAGCAAGATTATTATTAGCACAGATGACAAATAGATAGAAGGTGTAGGGTTAACAGCGCTAGAACCACAGACGTGGGAATAGGTACCATTAGTGATAGTAACATTGAACGGGTTAGCAAAATAATTATAACAGGAGAAACGATAAACGATAACTGTCATATGGTGAGTAGCACCAAAATTTATTATCTACTTTGAGGAGGAAGAAAGATAGTAGCATCATTACCTGTTGTAGCAACAGCACTTATAGGTGCATATTTCAACTAGGCATACTCAGTTGTAGAAATCGTAACCTTGTCATCAGCTTGCACAACCACATTTGTTCTGACCTAGTTCTTTGTAGTAGTAACACACCACCCCACTAGAATCAGGAAGGGGGTTGAACCACCATGGACAGGTGCCCCACGGTTGTCATTGTAACTTTGATTTTCATTTTGGCCTCTACTGATAAAAAGCACAATCTTAGATCTAGATATTTTTTGAGAACGAACTATCTCATACTCAGGTGGGAGACCTGTCATGGTAGCCATTTGCTCCTGTTGCTCATGTTGAACTTTCAAATCAGCAATAAGAGGCATTAACACATTCATCTCTTCATACATCCTCTTGAAATCTATAAAATAAGCCTCGAAAGGACAATCCTTGCAAACTTCATCAACATCAGAGATATTACCCTTGCCTGGATACAAGAATTCTAAATAGTCCATTAGCTGTTTAACAAATTCAAGGGAATAATCTCACTGTCAATAGAATTACGAATCTGAAAAAATAACCGTGCATCATCTCACAACCATGCTTGATGTGAATTGGTCATTGGAGGATCATCCTTCAAATGATCTTTCTTTTCAATACTCCGCAGATAGATTCGAATAGCTTTACTCCACTCCAAGTAGTTGGTCCAAGTCAACTTATTATCAGTATTTTTATTAAAAGTCAGAACCATCTCAAAATTGTAGAAAGGAAACGTACGACCAAAGTGCCACCACCACACCAGGAGCTCAAGAACAGAGTGAATGTACCTCAAATAAGGAGCAAATAGAGAGCCAAGTTACCAAATGTTGCTAATATCAGAGCTCCTAACTCTGGGCAAGCTTATGTGACTCATGTAGACAACGAGACCATGCTCATTCACATTAATGGAGTTTTTTTGACATTCCACTGGATTAACAGCATGTAGAGGTATTATCAAGAATTTCCAAGGAGTTTCGGAAGACTTCATGATGAATTTGGGCTAACGGAGGCTCATTAATTGTAGGGACTCGAGATAGAGGACATCAAATTATTTATCTGAAGTGTTGAAGCTTTAGAAGCTATTAGACACGGTGATATTCCTATTCATTGGAACCTAATCCAAGAAAGGAACGTGGAAGCAAATGACCTGGCCAAATGAGCACTTGTGCTCCCTCGAGGACTTCATTTTAATGATGTTTCCAGTCGCACTATTATTAGTAGTAGCTTTTCACTTCTTTTTGTATAAAAAAATAATTCATGAGATCAATCACATGTAGATGGCTAAGATCTCATATGGCTATCAATGAATTCCATATTTTTTCAGAGTAATAATCAAATCTAGAAAATCATAAACTAGTTCAGCAATAAAAGATACACTTCTTATAACATGGCGAACTAATGTTCAAATTTCCAAATAGCCATATTTAGTGTCCAATATGTGCCTAGAAAAAAAAAATACTCTAGAACTACATGACTCACTCAAAATGATACGTGGCATCGTGAATAATAATAACAAGACACACGTGGCTTAGTTAAATGTTAGATGAATGATTGTAACTAAATCTACTAGGAAGGTTAATCGGATTAACCATATGAGTTAGAGATATAAATACTTACATGTGTACTGTGTTGAGCTCAGTTGAATAAAGAAATTACTTCTCTATGTTTTCCCTGTTTTCCTCTCTCTTGGCCTGTACCACAGATCCGTTTATCACAGAGACAAAAGAGTCACACACCATAACTTCAGGCAAAAAAAAAAAAAAAAAAACAGAACACACCACAAGTCCTGAAAAGGAGATATTCATAGCCTCGAAATCGAGAGGCCTCGAAATCGAGAGGGAACCAGAAATGTGCATAGCTGCACTGTGGACAGGCAAATTAGCAAAAACCAATTAAAAATTCATTATAACAGTATCAGCGGATTGCCTTTAACTTCAAAACTAATCTCTTCATATTCTCAACGTATACCATACTGATATTACTGTAAAGGATATTACTGTTACACCGGCACAGTAAATTGAAAATCAAGTGATCCAAATGTAATACTCCTCCGGTCCTAATTATAAGACCCAATTGACTTATTTGAAGAGATTAAGAAAGTAAGTTAAGTTGGTTATTTATAATAAATAAGTGTTGTCATTTCTAAAATATCCTTACTAATTAAGTATAATTGGCTAAAACTATCATTATTAGAAGGATTATCTTGGAAAAAAATGCATAAATATAAGAGACAAAATGGATTGGGTCTTATAATTAGGACCAAATAAAAAGTCAAACTGGGTCTTATAATAAGGACCGGAGGAGTATAATACAACTAGTACTAATAAGCACAAATTCTATAACAAATCAAATGATCAGCCATAAATCTGGTTTTGATAAAGATATCATGAGGGTATTAACGGTGATTGGCATATGGCTGTCAAAATAAACACAAGTTCCTTTGATTTTTTCGGAGTAATAATTAATGTAGAAGCTTATAGCTAGTTTTGGCAATAAAAGATATATACTGTAAAACTACATAAGATCATATTTCATCATATGCCCCTCACTTAGAATCTATATATCATCGAAACAGAAGAGACAAACACGTCATAACTCCTGACAATGAGATTTTGAAAAACTTGAGGCCGACAAGCTATTTTTTGGCAAAATATATACAAACTTAATCGGGCAAAAGAAAAAGACCCTAGGCAAGACCCTTAATATTTATATAATATAGACATTTCATATTCTCAATGGATACAGATAAGCAAATGGCTCAAGGCTTACGTTAAGCACTGGTAGTCAGGTCCTTCTCCTCATCATCTAATGAAATAGAGGCGTCTAAGTAATTCCAAAAGCCTGCAGCGTCTTTAAGGGCAGTGAAAAGAAAATACTACTACCCCCCCAATATAGTAATTTAATGAGAAGTCGTCTGAAAATCATTTTAATAGACCCTTAGAATTCACATAACACCTTACAATCAGAATGAAAGATATGCAAAAAAATTCATAACTAGAAAGCTTCGATTCTGAACAAAAGGGATACCTGAGGAATATCTCGCAAGCGCTTGGATTATTTGTATTCAAGAGTAGGAGAAGGGTGATCCTTCAATACTGATGGCTTGTTCTTGAAAGGCCAGTATTCTAGTGAGGTTCACGCCGGTGGCGTCAGCCAATTATTATCTCTTGTAAGTTTTTGGAGACTGTGAATTCGGTAGCCAGGTGGAAGCATATTATCTTTGCCCTCATTCAGAACAAATCGATCTATCTGCGGGCAAAAGAAACCAAAAGCAAAGTTGGAATCAGAATAATCATCGCCTCACGTTTGCGCATTGAGAACGTTTTTGCTGTTATCTATAACAGCAGATTGAGAACACAAGAAGAGACGGAAGTAGAAAGCGTGAGGGAGAAGAATGAGAGTTGAGAGAACAGAGAGAGAGTGGGGGGATTTGAATCAAAAGAAAAAACTATAACAAAAACTGCCGTTGCTTTTGAGGCGGTGGTAGGGTTCGCGGAGCGTTAAGGGAATTGACTGTTGAGAGAATAGAGAAACGTTGAGAGAAAGTGAAAAGAGCCGTTGCGTTGAAGTTGAATCTGAGGCGGTGTGGCAGTAAGGTTCGCGCCTTCACGGGGCTCCCCAGGGAAATGCCTTTTTCATTTAATACCAATATGTACTCCTGCTAATATATCAGAAAACAAGTTAAAATTATAGTATTAGTTTATAAGACAAATTTTAAATAATTTTATTTTCTCATATATATTGGATAAAATATTAATCTCATCAAAAACATTAAATACAATATGCTTTTGTAAAAAAACTAGAAAACTAAAAACTCTAACGATATCCAAAATCATAGCAATATTTATTAAATAAATATTAAATAAAACTGAAAAATAACGCACTTGTAATATATATTGAATAAAACTGAAAAATAATTTTTTAAAACTTTATGACGTATTTGTAATTTTCAAAATCGTATACTATTTTATTTTTGTATTGATTTTATTAAAGTGAAATAATGATGAAAAGAGAAGTCACTATATATTGTGTAAGATTGTTAGTGAGTTTTATATTGAGAATAATTTATTAAAATAAAAAAAAAATCAAATGTGAGAATGACAAGGCTTTTACACAAATATGAATGGGAAATAAGAACTACTTAAAAAGAAAGAAAATGATGAATATGAAAAAAAAGACAAAACTTAAAAAGAAGTGTTAGTTTGAATATCTTTAAGCACGTAATAAGAAAATCAACTTATAACAAATTATACTATTCAAAAATCATGATCATTATGATTCATTTTCATACTCCATATAGTGATAATTAATTTATATATATGGTTTATTTTTTTAAAAAAATGCACACTCCTTTTTAGTTCTGTCAAAAAAAAAATTATATTGAATTGGTAGGTATGAATTATGATCAATAAAATTAACTAGATTTATTTATAAAATTGATAATGCTAGAAATTGTTAAAGATAAACTAATATGGTTTTTCCCCCGGAGAAAACATAATAAAATAACATTATTTCATATACACATCTATGATTTTTTTTTCTTTTTGCCCAAAAAAAAAGTAACAAATGGATTATTCTAAGTTCTAACAAAATACACCTGTGCAAAGAAACCACTTCCCTGGTTGATGTCATAGCAATACAGGGAAGCCTCTGTAGTGTTTAGACAACCTCTAACTTTAAGAGCCAGGCTGGATATCGAGCCGGAGAGACTAACGATCCACGGTTCTTATAGTCGAACCGGTTGGACCGATGGTTGGACTGGTAATAGAATAATTAAATAAAAAATGATATTATATATAATAATAATATTAAAATAAATATAAAATATTACATGACTTAAGAATGAATATAGCCAAACTGACACGTAACAATATCAGTCCCAACTCTCAACACTTAAAACAACGAAATTATTAAAATAAATTTTAATACCATAACTGTAGCCAAAGCAAAAAAAAAAAAAGGTAATTAAAGAATTTTTTTTTTTCAGAAAGTTACTATTACTATTAAAAATAATAGTATAACAGTATACATACACATGTCATTAACTGGGACATCCAAGCTTAACTAAATGCTAACAAGGTCTAAACAGAATGTTAACAAAATAAATTAATTTACGGCTGTCAATACCCTTTAAATATATTATTATAATAGTATAAAATTTTCATTTTCGTATATTTTAGCATAAAATAGTTAATTTTTTGAAAAAAAACATTTACTGCAATCAATGCATGTCAAGCGTTTTTTAAACCCCACAAGCAGGAGACTGGTCTTTTCAAGTTCCACTTCCAAGGGTTGCATTTGGTGCTACTCTCAAAAATCAAACAGAGATGGCTTATGCAGAACGATGGTTTTGTTGGAATATTTTAAAATGAAGAGAGTGTTTTTTGAAAAGTTATTTTTTATATAAAATTTATATGAGGGGTTATGTCTTCATATAAATTAATAAATTTATTTGAAGGGTTGTATCTTCATATATATTAATATATTTATATGAAGGGTTATGTAGGAAGTTAAAACATTAAATGAAATCTACATACTAAATACATTGTATTTAACAAAGGTCATTTAGGAAGTTAAAACATTAAATGAATCTACATACTAAATTCATTGTATTTATTTAAATTATCTTAGTTCATGAGCCAACATATGGTTGGAACCTTTTATTTAATAAGTTTTTATTCTAAAAGGTATCTCTTCAAGGCATCATTCTATAGTCTATATAAACCATTCACCATCACTTCATTGGAGACAAACACAATACAATACTAAAATCAAACTCATTGCCTTTGTCTTTGAGTGCACACAGAGATAGAGTCAAATTATCACTTTGTAAAAGCTATTATTGTCTTTACTTAAATTGGAAGTGCAATTCTATTCAAGGGTCTTCAGTGTTATTCTGAAGGAAATTCACCAATTAACCCAACTTGCACCCTAAAAGATAGGAATAGGTGGGGCAAATTAAGCCAAAGGAAAGTGCTGCCCATGCCTTGAAGAAATTGTGCACCACTTTCTTCTTCATCTCTTCTTTTTGTACTCTTCAGAGAACTATTCCGCCAACAGTCTTTAGACTTAATTTGCAAGTACAATGGTTTCTTTGAGGAGTTGACTATAAATTTGTGAAGTTGGAGAGATTTGAAGGAGGCAAACTTTAAGATGGTAGAGGAAGATGAAGTTTTTCTCACAACTTTAAAAGTGGCCTATGTTCTCACCACTCCCAAGGCTCAAGAAAAAGAGGATGAGACCATTGCTGAAATTAGAGAGAGACGGAAGTGAGAGAATGATGACTATATCTGCTCTGGCACTACAAAAAAAACAGCTGATTAGTGACGGAATTGCAACGAAAAAAAATTCTGTCGCTAATTTGCGACGAAATTTGTGACGGAAACAAATTCAGTCCCTAATTTCTGACGGAATTATTCCGTCGCTAATTTTTTTCACGGTGGATTAGTGACAGAATTTTTCTGTCGCTAATATTAGCAACGAATTAGGGATGGAATTTTTGTCCGTCGCTAAATTCCGTCACTAATCCGTCAGAAAATTCGTCAATAAAAATTTAGAGAGACGGAAATTAGCGACGGAATTTTTTCCTCAGAAATTTCCGTTACTAATTCCGTCGCTAAGTGTTTGTCACAGAAGTTTTTGTCAACTAATTCTATCGCTAATTCTATTCCGTCACAATTCCGTCACTAATCCATCACTAATTTAAATTTTGTTATTTGAAATTATAATCTTAAAAAATTTATATAATAACAATTAAGAATATAATGATTTAAAAACATTTTTAATTATATAAAATAAATTGATATATTTGTGAGTTGGTGTTAATGAAGATATCGTCATCCATGGACATATCCTCAACAGCCTTTGTGACGCTCTCTTTGATGTTCATCAAGATACAACCTCTGCAAAGGATCTTTGGGACAAACTTGAGGCAAGGAACATGCAAGAGGATGCCACAAGTAAAAAATTTCTTGTCACTCGTTTCAATAGTTATAAGATGGTTGATGGAAAGTCTATCACGGAGCAAATGCATGATTGAACATATTTTTAATAATTTCAGTCAACATAAAATGCATATGGATGAGTCTATTATCGTCTCCTCAATCATAGACAAACTTCCTCCTTCATGGAAAGACTTCAAAAAGAGTCTCAAACATAAAAAGGAAGATATCTCTCTTGAACAATTGGGAAATTATCTTCGTTTAGAAGAGGAGTATAGAAAGCAAGACGCTGAAAAGGAAGCTAATACTCAAGAAAAGGTACATGTGGTGGAGGAAGGACAATCCAACAAGACCTCAAAGAAAAGAGGGAAGGATAAAGACAAACCCCAAGCACAGGATGGTCATAAGAATAAGAAAAGGAAAGGTGGTATTGCTTCTTTTGCGGAAAAGGTGATCATTTCAAAAAAGACTGCCATTTTTTCAAAAAGAAGAAAGAGAAAGAAAACAAGTCATCTGCAAAAGAGAACAATTTTGTGGCAATAATTTCTGAAATCCACCTAGTTGATAATGATGAATCATGGTGGGTGGACTCTAGTGCCACACGTCATGTGTACAAAAACAAGAACTTCTTCAAAACATTGAAGGAGGAAGATGGGGATGTACTTTATATGAGAAATGCGTTAGCTGTCCAAGTCAAGGGCAAAGAGACTGTGGAAGTTGAATTCACTTCTAGGAAAACTCTCACTTTAAGAGATGTTTATTTATTAGTACGGAAGTTAGGAAAAATTTAATTTCTGCATCTTTACTTAATAAGTTTGGGTTTAAGTCTGTATTTGAGGGAGATAAGTTTGTTCTCACTAAGGGTGGAACATTTATGGGTGGTTTATTTTTGTGACAACATGTTTAAATGTAATGCTAAAGTTAATAACAGTATTTATAGTTCTGCTTATATTGTTGGCTCTTGTGATTTATGGCATTATCGTTTGGATCATGTTAATTTTGGCAAAATGAATGACATGATGAAACTTGAATTGATTCCAAAGACTGCTATCAATCATGACTCTTGCACTACTTGCATGTTGACTAAAATAACAAGAAAACCTTTTCCTAAAGTAAAAAGAAGTTCTAAAATATTAGAATTGATTCATTCTGATATTTGTGATTTGCATGGTTGGCCTACTTTGGGTGGTAAAAAAGTATTTTGTGACTTTCATTGATGATTGCACCCCTAAAAGATAGGAATAGGTGGGAGCGAATTAAGCCTAAAAGAAAGTACTGCCCCACGCCTTGAAGACATCGTGCATCACTTTCTTCTCATCTCTTCTTCTTGTACTCTTCACAAAACCATTCCGCCAATATGTTTCAACAACTCTTCTTGAAAATCCAGTCTTTCTTCTACTTTCTTTGTGTCTACGAGCATGTCTTTTTAGAGTTAAGTTCTAATTTGATGAAATTTTTTCTCTCATTCTCTTTGATAATGTAAGTTTTGATCCTGTTGTTAGATTTTCTTTTTTTTTCCCCTTCTGATAAGTTCTTCGTCCTCTTCTTTCTCTTCTCCGGTGGTGTTCTTCTCTTTCGCATCTCAGACACAAATCTTGAGTGGGTGTGATGAGTTAGATATTATGGACAATTATTGTTTTTCAAACATTAGTGTGAGACAGTTGGCCCGTGTTTCTACGTTATATGCTTGGACCAGCCGGTTATTGAAAAGCCGCTCTGGTTTCTGGTTAAACTCCGGTTTGCGGTCCGTGGCCGGCTAGAAGCGGCCCAACCCAGTCCAACTAGCCAAAAGGTTAGACCAAACAAAACGAGCCGTGTATAGCTCCAATCACCGGTCTAATTGGTCCGATCATCCAGTTCGATCCAGTTTTTAAACCATTGCCCATAACACTCGTCAAGCATCCTGGGATCCAAATGGTACCAACTCCTTCCTTTTAAATATAATGTTTCAGCAACAGGGGTTGTGTCTAGTAAAAAAAGGCAAGTCCCTCACAATGTGACTAATCAATATTCTAATTTTCACTAAGAGAAGTACTCACATTTAATGCTTGACAGTGTCTTGAATAGGATTACCTCCAATATGAGAATATCTATGCTTTAGCAAAAAAAAAAAAATAACATTTCAATTTACTTTATTTCTAATTTTTTAATTTTATCTTCAATTAATCCTATGATAGTTATACATGTTAATAAATTTTTATAATTCGATAGTTTCAATGTATATGATTAATAATAATATTTTAAAAAAGACAATATCTACTTATTATAGATAACTAATTTAATTAATTTTTTAAACATCTTTAAATTAGTTGTCTAATTTTTATATTAAAAGCTGGACATCATAGCTTTTTAAGTGTGAGTTCATGAGTTGATAAATTTATTTTTGTTCATATTTTTTTATTTTTATAATATAGTAAATAAGTAAATGAATAAATAATTGTTGAGAATTAAAAAAAAAAAACATAAATTCTCATGATTAAGGATGACCGCCGGCCCGCCAGATCACCAACTCTACGTTCAATTGTCTGCCCTATCATCATCATGCTCTTGTTCCCTTAATTCTTCGTGCGAATCTTAAAAAGGATGTAAGATCCGGGGCGATGGAAGATCCAATAATTAGCTTTTCAAAGCTTGTGGTGGCCATACTCTGGAAACAAAATCCTACGCATTGCATCTTTACGCTGCTGCTACGTAAAGGCTTCATCTTGTTCGTATTACTTCGGGCATTGTGTTATTGGTGTAATAAAAATTAAGGAATAATAAACCGGATTGAATACTAAACTAATTGAGATGGTGGTTTAAAGATTAGTGAATCAAGCAGGGATCAACTCAGAATCAAACCGGTCATATTAAGATAATATAATTTAATTAAAAATAACAAAATAATTAAAAATAATAAAATACAATAATATTAATAATTACTAATAACAAAATAATTACTAATAATTAATCAACAAGCATTTTGATATTTTCGATCTTTCTATAAGTAGTCTCATGATACTATAATTATAGCACATATAACTAACAAAATTTTGCTCACAAATTTTATAAACTCAACAAAACAATATAGAGATAAATTCACAAATTGAGATGCAAAGAGGGAAGTGCGTGGGTCCCACTTGTATGATATCTACCAATTTAGATACATGAGTTATTTCTGGATTTATTATATATATATAAAAGATGTCAATCGATATTATCTACTAAATTTATAATTTTTTTAAACTATCTATATTGCTTGCATATATTCACTTTGCTTTAGATTATAGTGAAAATGTCCAAGTGACAAATAGTGATTAAAAATACAATTTGAGATACATTATTAATATTTGAGAAGTTAAATGAGTGTCTAAATTAAAATTCCGAATATTTATTTTTACTAATTTTAACATAAATCCTTCCATGCAAATTCAAATGGAGTTATGATGCGTTGATAAACTTTAAATAAGTTACCAAAATTTTTAGCTTTCCGTCATTTATATACTTAATTTATTTGTGAGATTCATGCATCTGTGAAGTATTCTAAAAAGATAATTTATATAGTTTATTTCTTGAGACAATCGCACAAAAAAACCTTAAAAATTAAAAAGTCACATGCAGAGACCCATTCACAAAAATTGTTGTCATTTACTTATCAATTATTATCAAAACCAATACTAATATTGTAATGGTCTTTATTTATATTTTTTTTATTTTTAAAGTCTTTTTTTATGATTTTTTTGCTATTTCTTTGCAAACAATTTATATAGTTTATAAATTACGAACAATATAATTTTTTTATGAATTTTATATGGAGAAATAAAAATAGATTTTTGGTTAATGTCATCAATAAATAACACGTTAGTTTGTAGATCATAAAACTATACTCTTAAATTTTGTATGTACAATTTCAAAAGAAAGATAAAATAAAGGGCCCGGTTCGGTTTTACTAGTACACATTTTGCATTCCATTTTTGTCTGATCTTTCAATAAAAAAATGATTTGGCTTTGATTTATGGAGTGTGTTATTTCTTTTATCCATATCCAGTATAAAAAAGTATTTATTTTATTTCCTAAATGCTTAAGTACATTAATTTAGCACTCAAAATCGAAGACAACTAATCCTTATATTATAAATCAATTTTATATATTAAAAATATGTCTTGCATACTATTATATTTAATTTATCATGTCCTTGTACTTATATTTTCCCCTATAAATTAAGGTTATTTTAATTACAATTTTATTCAAAAGTTTAGACAATTGTTTTGGATATTATTGACATGCTAATGTTTGTTTCTTGCCTTGTATTTAACAAATACAAAGTTTATCTTGTTTTTTTAACCGTCAGATTTATTATAATAATTATTTTTGTAATTAACTTCACATCCTACGCACACATGAGGAGTTAATTACCTATCACTTTTACTTATTTCGGTATTGTACCCGTTTGATATTAAATAAAAGTACGTTTGCGATATTATAATTGAATTGTTTATAGAATTGACAAAATTTTACTCACAAATTTTGTAAACAGCACAGCTAACAGAAACTGATAAATCCACAAATTTTATAGATTTCATAAACCCAGCAACATAGCACACAGAATTGATAAAACTTAACAGAAACTGAGAAATCCACAGATTTTATAAGTTTTATAAACCCAGCAACATAGCACACAGAATTGACAAAACTTAACAGAAAGTGAGAAATCTACAGATTTTATAGGTTTTATAAACCCATAGAATTGACAAAACCGAACCTACAATTTCTCACTTTTCAAAACCACCACCTCTATTGAAAATCATACTCCCCCCTCCCCCCAAAAAAAAATCATCCCATCTTATCTTCAACTATATATATAAGAGTTCAACAACACTATTTCAAGACTCATTCTACATATAAGTAACCAAGTCACTTATGAAAACAAAAACATAAATGTTTAGCAGGTTTTCAAAGGAAGCTTCAATGCTGAGAATAATGACACAACCTTGCCATCAAATCAACAAAATACCAAAGGTGAGTGTAACATTACTCTATCTATATCAATTAATACAATTTTTCTTTCCTTCTCACCTTGCCACTCTCTTATACATAATTTGGAAAATATTCCACTGAATATTTAGATTGACGTTGTATTTGGTGCAGATGTTGCTAAAGGAAGAGTTCCAATGAAAAAAAGTGACTCTTTTTCAATTAGTTTTTTTTATGAATGTTCCTGTAGAAGGAGAAGGGTATTACTTCCACAGGGACATATTGAACAAAATTTCAATACAGAAATCACCATTCACTCCTATTTTAAATGCTAAATAAGAAGTGGAGGCTTCAACCATACTATGATTTGGGGCTTCGAGAAAAGAGCAAGATCAATATAAAAAAGGGAGATCCGTGGATCATAAATCATATGTAAAGGATTGATTCCACTATAGAGTACTAAAAATATGTGAAAGATTGAATTCATTATAGGTTTTAAATGTTTTCAAGTTATGTAGACTGAAAGAAAGGGAATTTATCCATGGTAAATTTTTTTTTTTTGGCTTTTATTGGATTTCCTTTGATGAACTAGAAATGTAAATAGTAATGGTTATATTTCTAGCCAAAAGAAAAATAAGCAATGCTTGTTATATCAGATTGCCCTGCAAAGTCTTGTTTATTACCATCATGTTCATATTATTGGCTAACTGTGTTTTATTAACTCTCATAATTTGTTTCATACTATCTTATTAATTAACATAAAATATTAAAAAAACACATATTTATGTTTCTTTACGAGTTACTTCTTTTTGTTTTTTTATTCTTTTGAGGACAAAGAAATTAAATCTGACAACTAATATATTTTAAGTGACAACTAATTTCTATCTGGCATGCCCCTCCTAATCATGACTTCTTATAATTTATAAAATATTTACAACTGTATGTTTTAACTGACATGAAAAACTACTAATAACAAATATTAATCGCGGCAACATCCATAATTTGTTTTAAAACAAATTCATAATTAGTTTGGAGGTATCAAATCAATTAATGTAAAATATAGAAAAAGTATAAAAAGTCATATTAATTATTGGCAAATGGCTTCTTTCTGTTTTGCATTTCTTAAAGAAAAACAAGACGAAGACCAAAAAAAAAAAAGTATCATAGCCTATAAACCATGGCCTTAAACAATTTACATATACCCCATTTCATCCTTATCATTAAAACTAATCTTATATAAGTTTGAATAGATTAGTTTGCTTTAAATTATACTGATAATTTACAAATGACAAATAGGTGGATCTGAGTTATTTGTTTTTGAGAAATTAAATCATGCCTTTAAATTAAAAATATTATTATAACGGATTTACATAATTATTATATCTAATTTTGACATCGACCATAATATGGAGTCATGATGTGTTTGACGTTTTGACAGGTTACCAACTTTTTTTTTTATGACCAAATTATTTCATTTGTCATAATTTATGTGATTCACATTATATCATATGCTCATATCAGATCCAAAGTAATTAGGTGGTAAAAAAGTTCTGGAAAAAACATTATTCATATGGATTAGGATTACAACTAATTTACTATTATCGGCATTAAATTTAATCATCAAGACAAAAACTTTTCGTCCGCAATGCTCCACCAAACGAGAACCGCCATATGATGCTATCAACGCCTCAATTCACATTCACAACTTCAAACAAACGCCTCTGTTCAATTCACACCTTGACTTTGCCTTTTCGGAGATAGTTCTACCAAACAAATACGAAAGGGGCACCCATATGATGTTTGAATATATGAAAAATGATTAATAAGACTTCATTGAGGCGGACTCGGCGTCTTCCCATTTTAAGGTATTATTGTAAATTGTGTAAGCGATATATTAGATATTAATGGTACTTTTATTTTATTTGTTGTTTGGGTAGCTTCTTTTCTTGACAATGTTACGTTAAAGAACTTTTGTAGATCAATAAATAACATGTTAGTTCGTAGATCATAAAACTATACCTTTAAATTTTGTTTGTATTATTTCAAAAGAAGGATAAAATAAAGGGCATTCTATTTTTGTTTGATCTTTTCAATAAAAAAAGAAATTTGGCTTTGATTTAGAGACTGTGTTATTTCTTTTATTCATATCTAATATAAAAGAAGTATTTATTTTATTTCATAAAACGCTCAAGTACATTCATTAATTTTTTTTCGATACAAAGCAAAGATCAGGAAAAACTAACAAGCTATCCAAACTAAGAAGATGCAGCAGAAAGTCGGGGGGTTGACAGAAAAACACAGCTCCACTTGCAATGTTCAAGGCTTCTTTTGTGAGCGCGTCCGCAACACGATTTGCTTCTCTATTACACCACTCTATCTTGACAGTCCAGTCGCTGCACAGCAGTTCCTGAATCTGGCTAAGGATGGCTGCTTCGCAGTGGTCCTCAGTCCACCCAGTTATAATTGTTTGAACGACCTCCCAGCAATCTGTTTCAATAATAATCTGACGCCATTGTAAGTCCCAAGCTCTCTTGAGACCCCAAAGCTAGCACCGCCCACAGTTCTGAGTGGAGACTAGAGCCTCGACCGATATGGAACATGAAGCCGTCGCGGACAACCCCCTCATGATCTCTTGCAGCTACCCCACAAGCTGCAAGCCTATTTTCTCCCATGCAGGCTCCATCCACATTGAGTTTGACATACCCCACATATGGCGAATTCCAGTGAGGCTCGAACCTGTGTCTGTCATGCTTATCAATGGTACCTCTCCTGGTATTTGACCATGAAGCTACAGCTCTGGCTTGCGCTAACACTTGACGATGACCAACAGCCTGTTGTTTGAAGATGCCCTCATTCCTGTTCAACCAAATACATCTGCACAAGATCCCAAACAACACGCTCCACTTTGTCGCCTCCACCGTGCATTTTTGACCAAGATTCCACTCCACCCACCTCCCTATATCTTCGAAAGAGAAGAACTTGCCATGAAGTTGCTTTAGGGTAGCAAAAAGC